>NC_091069.1:258855310-259161873 GCF_032405125.1 Capricornis sumatraensis | reverse complement strand
CTAAAGTAGGGATAAGAACAAGGACTTTGAGACATGGTGCCAAAAAAGAAAGAAAAGGCAAGCTACTCATAAAATGTAGCTCCCTCCGTTGCTACAACACTCCCTTCATCAGAAACAAATCCATCCCTTCTGAGTTTAAAGGGAATGACCGGAGTATTTGGCTATCATCTTTTCAAATCAGTTGTCCCAAGTCACATTTGGAGAAGTTCTGGAGAGAAATATAACAAACCTGCCCCGACTGTCCCTCAAAGGGACGCAAGCTCATCTAAAGCCCTTGTGGTAAGCCGGGCCTAACCGTGTGCAGACTGCAAGCTAGGAGAGCCTGCCCTGGCCCGAGACACAAACCTCCTGCCGAACGACGTCTGCGGTTCTCTCCAAGTGATCAGGCCTCCTTTCGGATTCCATTACACTTTAACAGAAAGTAAGATTAGGTTATTAAGCATTATCCTCCTAAAAATTCATTACAGTATTAATTACCGTGACTATCCAGTACCTGTGATTGGAAAGGAATGCCATCCAGTACACAATGTAACTGGCTGTCCAGGATACAACAGAACATTATGGATCCTAGAGAACAGTCCTGGAAATCTATACACTAACTAAAGCTTACGACCCACTGACAGCAGCACAGTCAGGAAGGATGCTACGCCCTGCTTCCCACCGTCCTCAGCAGGTCCGGGCTCTCAGAATACCCGCCGTAAACGACACTGAAGGTGAGCACTCACCTGCTCCGCGTGAGGTGGCGCAAAGCGCTGGGCGCTGATCTCAGTGGAGCCGCCTGAGTGAAGATGGTGCCCAGAGGGCCTCGCAGCAGCCTGGGGATCACGCCCACCATGGTGCTTCCTGGGAGCCAGCAAACTCAAAGTCACAACATTCCAAGAATAAGAAGGGAAACATCAGACTGTCTTAGGGGCCAGTGAAGAAGAGTTTGGATTTTTGTTGCTGATGTTATGAGCTGATCTAACAGCAAAACGATTAAAGACCTAACTTCACCCAACAAAACTGCGGCTGCTATTTAGAGCTGAGTCCTCTGATCCCCACAGTACATGCACATGTGTCAGTGACTATTGGTGCTGGCAAATATTCCTGTCCTCCATTAGTTTCCAAAATCTCTGACCGAGCTCATGGCACTGATCTTACGCTATCACAGAAGAGGACAGTGGATTCTGTAACTGCCTAGTAACTATATTCCACCCAGAGCCCCACATAAGTCTGCAATATTTCTTATGAGATAAAGAGAAAAGGGCAGACAAATTTTCTGAGGTTCACAGCAATGAGAATAAACAGACTCCAACCACAGGCAGTAACAGAAATGAGCAACACAAACACCTCAGTAAATGAAAAGAATGACAGAGAAGACTCAAAAAAGCACCTACACAAAGCACCTAGTCTACGAGTCCAGTCATACAAAGTACAAAAGCAGGAAGAGACCAATCTGTGGAGTTGGAAATCAAATCAGCAGGCACCCTTGGCAAGGTGACCGTGACAAAGCTGTTTCTTAGTCTGAATGTTGATTATATGGGTATTTTCATTTTGAAAAAAATTCCTCAAACACAAGAGGAGTTTCAGAGCAGTCAAAATACTCCAGATGGTACCATAATGATGGATACAAGTCATCATACGTTTGTCCACATCCACAGAACACACACCACCAAGAGTGAGCCGTGCTGTTAGACTTGGGATGACTCTCCGAGTCAGTGCAGGTTCACCGATTACAGGTCGGTGATTAAAGGCCCCACTCTGGCGGGGGCTGTGGACGGTGGGGAGGCTGTGGATGTGGAAGGGAAACTCTCTACTTGCCCTCCATCTTGCTGTGAACCTAAAACTGCTCCCCCAAAAGTTTGTCCTAAGAATTCAACCAAGCAGTCTTCTTAGGATTTATGTACTTCCATTTACATGTCGAATTTCAATAACAAGTTTAAAGGAAAAAAAAAAAAAAAACCAGAAAGATTAACACATCAAATTCTAAAAACTACTGCCTATCAGGAAAACCACTGATCGGGAGTCAGATGATGTATTTTTTTTTTGCTTCCTATCACTCTGTTTTTTCTGTGCTAATTCTTAAATCTTTCTTTGCTTAAATGGGCTTCCCAGGTGGTGCTAGGTGTAAAGAACCCTTTTGCCAATGCAGGAGACATAAAAGACATGGGTTCCATCGCCGGGCTGGGAAGATCCCCTGGGGAAGGGCATGACAACCCACTCCAGTACTCTTGCCTAGAGAATCCCAAGAACAGAGGCGTCTAACCCTACAGTCCATGGGGTCGCAAAGAGTCAGACATGACTGAAGTGACTTAGCACGCGAGCACACTGCTTAGGATGGCCACTTTTAACAAGTTATATTGCCATATATATCTGTCCTTTCCTATCTTAGTTGGCTTCAGAACAAACGAAAATGTATGTGGACACGATTTCCTGAGCTCTTTGGGAGGTGCTATATAAATGAATTGTAACAAATACAATGTTAGAAAATATTCAAGTGAAGTCTACATTCCTGTTCCAAGGGAAGTGTGCCACATTCCTATACCACACTCACTAATTTAGCCCTTCATTTGACAAACATTTATTAAGAGTCCATCATGTGGCAGGCCCTGGGGCCACATGAACAAAACAAAGACCTTCGGGAGCTTGAGGATATTTTAGAAGATACAGACCGGAAATAAAAGTAAATAAATTAAGAGGTGACAATTATCATATGTAATTCATTCAGTTACAACCAAATCATATTAAAAAGCCACTGCTTTCTAACTAGCCTTCAGATAAAAGATCTATTTCTTGCCATTGTGGATAATAAACATGCTACTTGCTATTTTTCTGTCTAGTAAAATGAAAGAAGTGAAAGGCCTCTTTCCACCTCACGTAAAACGTAGTTCCTCTCCTCTGAATGTGCTAAACCAAAAATGGTATATTAAAGAAGGCAGAACTTACTTCAGAGGCCCATGAGAGTTTAGGAGCCGTTAACTGTACAGCTGGCTGGCTGACATGCAATATTCTGGTCCTGGAATCACACTGGGACCTTTGGCACACAGACAGGCTGGAACAGAAACGGCACCATCCACTGAAACTCTCACCAAGTTCCTGCAAAGGCAGAGACAACATGTAAGAACAACGTTTGGGAAGCTGTTCAAAAGGAATACCATCTCGGGACTTTCCTGGTGGCACAGCGGATGGGAGTCCACCGGCCAATGCAGGGGCATGGGTTCAACCCCTGGTCCAGGAAGACTCCACATGCTTAGGAGCGACTCAGCCCGTGCGCCACGACTACTGAAGCCTGTGCTCCTAGAGCCGACGCAATGAGAAGCGCGTGCACAAGCCCCGCTCACCACAACCAGAGAAAGCCCCTGAGCCACAACCAAGACCCTGCACGACCAAAGATAAACAGATAATCAAACTTATTTAAAAAGAAAAGAAAGGAAATCACTCCTGTCTCTTAGCTGTAAAAGCAAAGGCTCAATGCAGCAGGCAAGCATCACCTCACAGCCAAGCTCCTCTCAGTGGCGCCCCCCCGTGGCAGCCCCCTTCCACCCACTCCTCATGGTCCCACTTTTCTCGTCTGTTTCTCTTGCTGCTTCTCTCTTTCATCTTTCTTGTTGTTTCACTGCGGAGTCATGTCCGACTCTGTTGCGACCCCGTGTACTACAGCCTGCCAGGCTCCTCTGTCCATGGGACTTCCCAGGCAAGAATACTGGAGCGCGTTGCCAAGCCCTCCTCCAGGGCATCTTCCCGACCCAGGGATCAAACCTGCGTCTCCTGCATTGCAGGTGGATTCTTTACCGCTGAGCCACCAGGGACGCCCACTCATCTTTCTTGAACCGTCTGTATCTCCTGCTGCTTAGGGTCTCCACCCCATGAACAACCAGTCCAGGGGCTGGGCTGATAACAGGTACATGTCATCTGGGCCCAAACTCCCTGACAAAGTTTAACTGGTGTGCAGGCAAACATGGACACACTGTCCTGCTCAGTTTCGGGCACCTACTGCTGCAACAAGCTGCCCTCAGCTAAGACACATCTTCCAGTGGTTACACTGTTTGGTCTACTGCTCAGCTTGAACTAGAAAACAAGAAAACTTAATTTTTAAAAGCTGTTTTCTTTAAAATTCTAAAATCTTTGTTTTTTAACAACAGCAATAACCATGACCAAGAGTGCCACCTACTGGTAAATAAAAGGTATTTTATCAAACTGTGTTCAAAGCGCCTTCTAAAGCAATAAGGTATTTAAAGAAAAAAACCTATCCATATTTGGAAACACATCCAGTGGCTTTATATAGTCAATGAAAGTGTTAACGAACTACAGAATATTAACATATACTAAGTAATTTACTACTAGAGCTCATCAATGAATTTGGTAAAGTCCCAAGATGCAAAATTAATACACAGAAATCTGTTGCATTCCGATACACTAACAATGAAAGATCAGAAAGAGAAAGCAAGAAAAGAGTTGCAATTAACATACATCAAAAAGAATAAAATACTTAGGAATAAACCTACCTTAGGAGATGAAAGACCTACATTCTGAAAACTACAGGAAGCTGATGAAAGAAATCAAAGATGACACAAACAAATGGAAAGATAGACCATGTTCTTGGGTTAGAAGGATCAATACTGTCAAAATGACTGTATTACCGAAGGCAATCTACAGATTCAATGCAATCTCTCAAGTTACCAATGGAATTTTTCACAGAACTAGAACCAAAAAAAAAAATGTTTTAATTTGTATGGAAACACAAAAAACCCTCAAGAGCCAAAACAATCTTGAGAAAGAAACGCAGAGCTGAAGGAATCAGACTCCATGACTTTGGACTATACTACAAAGCTACAATCATCAAAAGAGTAGGGTACTGGCATAAAGACAGACATATAGAGATCAATGGAACAGGATACAAAGCCCAGAAACAAACCCAGGCACCTATGGTCAATTAATCTATGACAGAGGCAAGAATATACAATGGAGAAAAGACAGTCTCTTCAATAAGTGGTGCTGGGAAAACTGGACAGCTACATGTAAAAGAATGAAATTAGAACACGTCCTCACACCACACAAAAATAAACTCAAAATGAATTAGAGACCTAAATGTGAGACTGGATATTATCAAAATCCTAGAGGAAAACGTAGACAGCACTCTGTTTGACAGAAATAGCAGAAAGATTTTTTAAAATCTGTCTCCTACAGTAATAAAAATAAAAACAAAAATAAACAAATGGGACCTAATTAAACTTAAAAGCTTTTGCAAAGCAAAAGAAACCATAAACCAAATAAAAAGACAATCTACAGAATGGGAGTAAATATTTTGCAAACAATGTGACTGACCCACAAGGGCTTAATCTCCAAAATACACAAACAGCTCTACATAATAACCCAATCAAAAACTGGGCATAAGATTAAACAGACATTTCCCCAAAGACACACAGACAGCAAAAAAGGCACATGAAAAGATGCTCAACATCACTGATTATTAGAGAAATGCAAATCAAAACTACAATGAGGTATAACCTCACACCAGTCAGAATGGCCATCGACAAAAAGTCTACAAATGCTAAACGCTGAAGAGCATGTGCAGAAAAAGGAACCATTCTACACGGCAGGTGGGAATGCAGATCGGCGCAGCCTCTATGGAGAAGAGCACGGAGGCTCCTTAAAAACTAAAAATAGAGCTACCACGTGATCCTTCAATCCCACTGGACATGTACCTGGAGAAAACCACAACTGGAAACACACAGGCACTCCAGTGCTCAGTGCAGCACCATCTACAACAGCCAAGACATGGGAGCGACCTAAATGTCCACTGACGCATGAGACGGGTAAAACCGTGGATAAAATACGCAAGGGAGCATTACTCAGCCATAGAAAAGAATGACAGAATGCTATCCGCAGCAACAAGGACAGACCTACAGATTAACAGACTAGGTGAAGTCAGACAGAGGAAGACAATCGTATGGCATCACCTACACATGGATCTAAAATGATACAGATGAGCTCATCGACAAAGCAGAAACAGACTCACAGACACAGAAAACAGACTTACGGTTACCAAAGAGGAAGGGGGGTATACGTCAGGAGCTCGGGATTAACATATACACACTACTAAATATAAAACAGATAACCAGTGAGGACCTACTGTTAACACAGGGAACCACACTCAATATTACGTAAAAACCTGTAAGGGAAGAGAATCTGATACATACGCATGTATGTATGATATAACTGAATCACTGTGGTGTTCACCTGAAGCTAAGGGGTACTGTAAATCAACCATACTTCAGGAAGGGCTTTGCAGGTGGCCTGCCGATGCAGAAGGCACAAGAGATGCAGGTTCGATCCCCTGGGGTAGGAAATGGCACCCCACTCCAGCACTGTTGCCTGGAAAATTCCATGGTCAGAGGCGCCTGGCAGACCACAATCCAGGAGGTTGCAAAGAGCAGGACACAACTGAGCGTGCATGCACTCACACTTCAGTTAAAAAAATTAACACAAGGCCACATTAAAAAAACAGGACGTGAACAATACGGGACAAAAAGGAAAACACCTACCCATATCCTGAAACGTGTCCAGTGGTTTTATTCATTCAATGTAAACATTAATTAACTATAGAAAATTAACATATATTAAGTAATTTTCAAAACCATACAAAAAAGAACATTCCATCAACGTTTGTATCCTCATTTGGCCCTTACCTCACCAAAAAGTTATTTTATTTCTGAAACAGAGAAAAGTATCATAAATACTGCTGCTGCTGCTGCTAAGTCGCTTCAGTCGTGTCCGACTCCATGCCACCCCACAGACGGCAGCCCACCAGGCTCCCTCGTCCCTGGGATTCTCCAGGCAAGAACACTGGAGTGGGCTGCCATTTCCTTCTCCAATGGGTGAAAGTGAAAAGTGAAAGTGAAGTTGCTCAGTCGTGTCCGACTCTTCTCGACCCCATGGACTACAGCCCACCAGGCTCCTCCGTCCATGGGATTCTCCAGGCAAGAGTGCTGGAGCGGGCATATAGCCATTTAAGCAGTCCTACAAGCAACAGACTACATTTAAGATTTCAAATGAACTATACTAGTTTCTGTTCAACAAGTACATTCAACTCATTTAACAATTACTGGGGCATCCACCACTGTTTTAGGTTGCGGAGACACAACAAAGAACCAGACACAAGGCCTCTGCCATTACATGAAGCTTTTATCGCAATGTCTACAGCAGCTAATAAACAGATAATTAAAAGACACGGATTACAGTAAGTGTGCAAAGGAAATAAGAGTGACGGAGGCTGGGGAGTATCAGGAAAGGTCTCTCTCAAGAGGAGTCTGAGCAGAGACCTGAACGATGAGGGTAAGTGCAGAGCCAAGGAGCAGAGGCCCCGTCACAGAAACGAGGCTGGTGTGTGAGACGGAGCACAGCCAGCGCGACTGCAGGGCAGAGAGCCGGGCGAGACGGAAGAGCCCCAGCGCAAGAGCCCCAGCGCGAGACAGGGCCAGGCCACGGCCGCCCACGGCCAGGGGGCAGGCCTTCTTCCAAAGGCAAAGGGAGGCGACTGGAGGGCTTGAACAAACCAGGGGAGGGGCGTGATCTCACTCACGCTAAAGGGCCACTCCGGCTGCCTTGCAAAGCACCGACTGAAGCGGGAAGTTCAGTTAGAAGGTGCCCGGCTGAGCTCAGACAGAATAAACCCAAGACAGAAACAGATGAGCACGGACTAGATTTTGAAGCTAGAGCCCTATCACTTGCCGAGACAGGATGACGTGTGAACAGGCAGTGAGAGAAAGAGAAAAAAGCCAAGAATGCCTCACAGAGCAGGGAGCGCAGAACTAAACTCAGAGCTGGCCCTTGCTGACTTAGAGCCCCAGGTGCCAGTGAGGAAGCGCAGGCTCTCGGCATTCCGAAAGGGGCCCTGAGTGAGACACAAGTCACTGCAGAGTGCTGCAGTCAGAACCAGCAGAACCGGGCTCAGATCTGACTCCCTCCTGGCTTTCAACCTTGGGCCAGTCACCTCTTCCCCTTTTTAAATGGAAATGCCAAGACTACCTCACTGGGTTGCTGAAAGGGGTACATGTCTGGGGAAATACCTGGCACGCAGGAGGATCACTAAAAATCAACCCCAATCTAGACAGGCAGTGGGTTATGTGCCCAAAAAACAACTGCCCAGCCTGACCTACAACAACATTCATAAAACACAGCTGCTATGACGTAAGTATGACCTAGTTCTAAAGTCAATCTCATGCTAAGAATTTTGTTCACTGTTGTTTTCCAAATCAGCAGCATTACGATTTTTAAAAAATTATTTTTAAACCATAAATTTGTGATCTCAAATGACCATATAGCTACTATTAAACTTGTTTTTGTCATACTCTCTGAGTCCAAAGATATCTCATTATGAAATGTGTCCACTCTTTTGTAGGAATAAATGTAGTTCAGCAGTCACTGTTATGTTTTATTCAAAAATGTTGGGTGGCGTAAAATAATGCATCACGGGTTTTGCTACAGTTTTACTTTCTTCAGCACAGTATGCACTCAAACTGGCAGGTAAGCAGACCCACCTCTGGCCAAACAAGGGATGTGGCAACAGACGGCAGGATGAAAGCAGTACGTAAGGCCAAGGAGACCCCCAAACCAGGTCTCAAGGGAGCCAGCACCACTCTAGAGGAAAATCTGAGCCCTCTGCAGACTGCCAGAGCTGCCTGTTTAACCCAGCTCTGCTTCAAGCAGCATCAGATCACAGATGGCGCTGAAGGTCACAAAGACCCAGTTTCTGGGCTCAGCCAGGCCCGAGTTCTCACCATAGCTTACTGCCATTCACCAGCTTGGCCCTTTTAGGCAAGTTTCTAAACCTAAGCCTCTAACCCTCAGGTTTCCCAATGTTGAAAATGGGAGTGATGCCTATACCTCGTTGTTTTAATAACACGATGCATGTAAACACCAGTTGGTACAGGGTCTGGCACACAGTGTCAACTACTATTAATAAAGTGGCTCACTCACTTTTCTTCTCCTATTTGAAGTAATACATACTCAAAGAAAAGTTGGAAACTTACAAAGAAACTATAAAGAAAATTACCCAACAACTCCTGTAACTTTTAGGATTACTAACTTCAGATTTCAAAATTCCTCAGCAAATTGTTTTTGACAGACCCAGACTGCTTCCTAAAAAGTGTACCAATTTATACTTCCATGAACCAAATATGCACCCATTTCCAGACCTTCAAAACCAACTCACCTTTATTCTGGAGGTACTTATGCTCAGAAGTACTAAAGAACAGAAAAGATTCCCAACCTCAAAATGATCACTGGGACTACAATTCTGACACTAACAACTCTCTTCCGTCCTCCTCTCTCCAAGAGGCTACCTGGGAAAACCTCGTCTACAAAGGCATCCCCTGTGGCTCAGCTGGTCAAGAATCCGCCCGCACTGCAGGAGACCTGGGTTCAATCCCTGGGTTGGGAAGATCCCTTGGAGAAGGGAAAGGCTACCCACTCCAGTATTTTGGCCTGGAGAACAGTCCATGGGGTCACAGAGTCTTTCACTTCACTCACAGACACAGAGAGCAGCCTCTGAGCTACATAGACTTTACCAAAAGGGCTTTTCTGCTCCTTTGCTCAAAGCAGAATCAGTCCAGTTAACCCGCAATGAGTTTAACAAACGTTTAACAAACACTTTCCAACTGCTGGTTAGATCTCCAATTAAGGAAAACAGAATGTTTGTGAGGCCTCTGCTATATTCTATAAACCCTTTTAATGTAACTTCCAAATTTTCTCCCAAAGACTCCTTTGCCATTAGGTTTTCAAGCTTTAAAAGAGCTAAACCAGCTGGGACTTCAGCACACACAAAATTAATTCATGCAAACGTTTGTGTATTCATAAATAAGCATAGGGACGTGGACATTTGTAGCATGCATATGTATTATGTTAACATAAATATGGTACATGTAATTGCTGAACCACGTAAAACTCGCAATTTCCACGCAAAAGTAAAATGTTAGACCTGAAAGGAATCTTGTAAATCATCTCTAATCCAACTCTTCCTCAGTCAGAAGAGGAAATAAGGCCAAAGAATGTTAAATATCCAGCTCCCAGATCGAGATCCAGTCATCTCCTTAGCCCAAATCTGCTTCTCAATAGGGCTTTTCCCCACTGCCTTCCTACTCTGCCAAGATTTGGATAAATGCTTAGTAATAGAGTAAAACTCCCATGAAACCCCACTTTGCCAACACAAGACGTATCACCTTTTATCTGCATTTCACTTTAACGTGTATCAAGGCCTCACGGTATTATAATAACTCTGCGTGCTGATTCCATTTCTCTTTCAAAGAAGAAACTGTGGTTCGGTTCTTCAGTCGCTTAATCGTGTCCGACTCTTTGCGACCCCACGCACGCCAGGCCTCCCTGTCCATCACCAACTCCCGGAGCTGTGGTTCAACACTAGTTAAGTCATTCGTTCCTAGGCTTTGGGGACAGCCAGGCTCTTCATTTCCCAGGTGTGCGATTTGGGCCAAGACATCTGACTCTCTGTATCTCCGTTTAAAGACTACTAACACGGAATGAATGACACCTAGCTTCCCAGCACTGGTGGAAGAATGATACTGAGCGTCAACCCCGCGTAACAGACCTCGCTTAGTCCTTTCGACCACACACCTCACGGGCCTCTGAAGAGAAGCTGGGCTGAGGGAGAGGCCCGACTGTACTTGGACAGCCGAGCGCGGCCCGATCACAAGCCACGCGCTGCTCGGAGCTCAAAGTCACTCGGTGAATCAAGACCTCTGAGGAGCTTTCCGTCCCTCACCCCGGAGGTCAAGGGGGCTGAGCAGTTTCCGCCGCCGCCTCTTACCCCGCAAAGCGCTTTCCGCCAGCGGCGCCAAGGGCAGGGCTGACACTACCTAGGCCGACCGGGGCCTCCTACGGAGTCTGCTTAAGGCCTGAGGCCCACGAACGTGAGACACAGGACACTACGCCTCAGTGAGGCGTCTCCACACCACCGCCGCCGCCGCACCAACCCAGCCGCTTGCTTAGCGCCAAGCTCCGCCCCGGCGCCGGAGAGCTTCCGGCGTCCTCGATGTGACGCATAGACGCGCGAGCAAAACCCATATTCCATTGGTTGCTGTCGCCCAATGGGCGGAGCGACGCTCGACCGACCCCGAGCCACGCGCTCTATCCGCCCGTGTCTCCGCCCCCTAGAGGCGCCATCTCCATGGTGACCGCTGCCCGGTCACCCCTTGGGCCTCACGCCCGGAGTTGCGTCATTGTCCCTGAGCCGGAAGCGGGCCTCCGTGGGCCGGAAGCGGGCCTCCGCGGGCCGGTGCTCTGTGCAGACGCCCGTGTGGGCGGGCGCCAGCTAAGTTGGCCCGGGTCCCCGGCTTGCGTCGGACGGCGAAGTTGACAGACTTGTGCCCGTTCCAGTGATAATGGCGGTATTTCACGACGAGGTGGAGATCGAGGACTTCCAATACGACGAGGACTCGGAGACCTACTTCTACCCCTGCCCGTGTGGAGATAACTTCTGCATCACCAAGGTAACAGGAGGCTTCTCTGAGCGGGCGCGCGTTCGCCTGCCGAGTTCCTGCCGCGGACCCGCGCGGCTCAGAGTTAAACGCTTCCTTTTTTCATCCCTTTCTGAATTTTCCCAGAGTCGGGACTTGCGCCGTCTGTGGTTCTGGCCTTCAGTCAAGCCTTAGGAGAGCGGGAAGAGGGTGGATGGCAGCGAGTACCAATCTTCTCGCCAACCCCCGCCACTCAAGCTTCCCCTCCCTAGGATGCTTTTTGGACGAAGGAGTGTGTTTTTGTCTTCCGAGGTGGGGGTGAGTTTTTAGACGACTGAACCATGACTCACCCTCCTGGGTGTTTTTTCCCCAAGTGACGCTTCCAGGGAAGAATGGGGCTGGCGTTTCTCTCGGGAGGTGCTTTTGGTCCTCACGTGTCTTGTGGGTTTGTCCAGTGGTCATGTTTGGATGTGAGAGTTGGACCGTAAAGAAAGCTGAGCGCCGAAGAATTGATGCTTTTGAACTGAGGTATTGGAGAAGACTCTTGAGAGTCCCTTGGACTGCAAGAGATCCAACCAGTCCATCCTAAGGGAGTCCTGAATATTCATTGGAAGGACTATGAATAGTCCAATACCTTGGACTCTAATGAAACTCCAATACCTTGGCCACCTGATGTGAAGAACTGACTTCTTGGAAAAGACTGATGCTGGGAAAGATTGAAGGTGGGAGGAGAAGGGGACAACAGAGGATGAGATGGTTGGATGGCATCACTGACTCAATGGACATGAGTTTGAGTAAACTCCAGGAGTTGGTGATGGACAGGGAGGCCTGGCGTGCTGTGATCCATATGGTTGCAAAGAGTCAGACAGAACTGAACTGAACTGAACTGCCTTGTGGGTAGGCCAACCTCCGAGGAGCTTGCCCACAGAAGTGAGAGGGTTGGGGAGGAGGAAATCGCCAAGGGAAGGCTGTGCTGACCATATGGTGTTTAATTTTATTTATAGGAAGATTTGGAAAATGGAGAAGATGTGGCAACGTGCCCTAGCTGCTCTCTCATTATAAAAGTGATTTATGACAAGGTAAGGAGTCAGGTTCTAAAATGGGTGAGGGGGGAGAGGGTTGCAGGAACCTTGAGCAGTCTGCCTGTGATATGTTAGTGCAGGAGATTGTTTTCTAATGGTGTGTTAGGAAAATGCTATGTTTTTTAAACGAATTTTAAAGAGCCATTCATGCTGCTGCTGCTAAGTCGCTCCAGTCGTGTCCGACTCTGTGCGACCCTATAGACAGCAGCCCACCAGGCTCCCCCGTCCCTGGGATTCTCCAGGCAAGAACACTGGAGTGGATTGTCATTTCCTTCTCCAATGCATGAAAGTGAAAAGTGAAAGGGAAGTCGCTCAGTCATGTCCAACTCTTCGGGACCCCATGGACTGCTGCCCACCAGGCTCCTCCATGGGATTTTCCAGGCAGGAGTACTAGAGTGGGGTGCCATTGCTTTCTCCGCAAAATGTCTCTGCGCATTGCCAGATGTCCCCAAAGATAAAAGTAACGCCTCCTTTCTACCACCCATTGAGAACCCTGTGTTAGAGCAAGAAGGCTGTTTTACAGAGGTTGAGAACATGGAGCCTCATGTTGATGGTGGACCATAAGTTTCAAAGAGCACGATGAGAGGGTTCCAGGGGCTGGGCAGGAGTCAGAGATTGACAGGGACAGAATAAGGCTGATCCTTAACAGGGATCAGACTACAGGAGATGAGGAGTAACCTGGGAGGCAGAGGTTTCCTAGGATGGCTGGCATAAGCCAGGATAAATCATCAGAGGTTGAACTTCGTTTACAGAGTAGCTAATTTACAGATTATCTGTGTTGGGAAACATAAAGAGCTACCCACTTTAGCTGGAAGAATTAATTTGAAGAGAACAGGTATTTGAGCGACCAAATATTGACGTGGAGAAGTGATAGTGCACATAGTAATTAATACAGAACCTTAAGAGATGTAACGTGTTTCATAAATGTGATCTCTGAGAAGTGGGAGCTCTGTCGTGAAGATGGACATGTTTGTTTCTAAGGTAAGGCGTGTACGTGCGGCATCACTTTAGTCGTGTCTTACTGTGTGACCGTATGGACTTCAGCCCGCCAGGCTCCTCTGTCCATGGGATTCTCCAGGCAAGAATGCTGGAGTGGGTTGCCATGCCCTCCTCCAGAGGGTCTTCCAGCCCCACGGATCAAATCTATGTCTCTTACCTCTCCTGCATTGGCAGGTGGGTTCTTTACCACTAGCGCCACCTAAGATAATAATATGGTGCATTAAATATGAATTTGGGTCTAAACCTGGGCAAGATCATGTTTCTAGTGCTGACTTTGACCAAGGATGAAGTCATAGAGCAAAGGAACACCTTAACAGAGCAAGACTGACTGTGTAACAAGGTGAAATCTCACTATTGGTGCACCTGTGACAGACACTCGGTGAGTAATGTGATTTCTTGTTCTGTCTTAGGATCAGTTCACGTGTGGAGAGACAGTCCCAGCCCCTTCCACCAGCAAAGAACTGGTTAAATGCTGAAGAAGACTTTTAGGTTCTAGAACCTGAACTTGGGGAATGAGGCAAGCTGGAAAAGTCAAATGTGGAGTCACTGGCTTCTTCACAGGGACAGTCATTTTGTGGTTTGCTGTTCATGAGAGTCTGGATTCTTTCCATCGGGTGCCAAGTTCATCTCCAGCTGAAGCAAGTCCACCACATGACATACCTGGATTTTGTGCTTAAAACCTTGAATTGGAAGTGTTTCCATCCAAACATAAAAGAAGATAATTTCAAATCAGTGCTTTTTTCCCATAGTTTTATTTTTATATCTTTACACTATTACTTCATTATCTGACAACAGCATCGTCTACCTCAAAGCATTAGGTTTCTTTAACTTAAAAAAGATTTTTATTTTAGTCGCTTATGAAGATTTTTAAAATCAGCCGTTTCTGTGCAATTTGACGTCAGCTTTGCTGTTATAAACTGAAGGAAGTCAGTTGCCTCTAGTCCGTTGGGACTGTGCCTTCTATGCCCTCACCATGCTGACCTTCATCAGGGATCTGTGTTCCATTAAACGTGCCGTTTCATTATGCTTCATATACTGGGTCCTGGTGGTGGTGCAAAGAAAACATATACTGAGCTCACAAAGTTAGTGAGTTAAGAAGAAAAGTCAAAAAACAAAACAGTCAGAGGATATGGACTTTCCTTATCAATATTCTGCGTTTTCCTTGAAAATCAGGACATAAAAAACAGCAAAAGGAAGTGAAACTGGTAACGAGAAGAGAAAACTAGGCCTACTTAGTTATTTAATTAAATGCTTGAGTGGTTTTGCGAGATTGATGCAACTAATATTTCTGTATCTGGGTTCTTGTGTGTGTATTTGTTTTTCGATAAGGCTAATGAAATTTTACTCTAGACGGGTTAACATCAAGTCTTCATGGCTGGCGGCCGTGCTTTCAGCACTACCACCAAATCAAGTCACTAGTCCTAAAAGGTAAAGCTTTGATAATAGCCCTTGTATTTACTAAGGATGAACTTGAAAATGAGATGCCTGTTCTAATTAAATATGCCCCTGAGGTCATAGACGTGCTGCGCTTAGTTACTAAGTCGTGTCCGACTCTTTCTGACCCCATGGACTGCAGCCTGCCAGACTCCTCTGTCCATGGGGATTCTCCAGGCAAGAATACTGGAGTGGGTTGCCATTCCCTTCTCCAGGGGATCTTCCCAACCTAGGGATTGAATCCAAGTCTCCCGTATTGCAGGCAGATTCTTTACTAACTGAGCCACCAGGAAAGCCTAAGGGCATGTATAGTAAGCCTTTATAAGCTGCAACCACACATATATTCACTCTTGTAGAGAATTGTTGCCCTGGAGAAAAAAATACAAAGATAGGCCATTGGTCTTCCTTTGCCACAGCCGTGAGAGTAGCAAGAAATAGAATCACTTGCATGGAAATTGCAAATTTCCCTTTATGTACACACCTTTGTTGTGTGTACATAAAATTAACTGGTGTCTGGTGGGTTGTGGAATTGGCTCCTGCAGTTAACAAGAAAAATAGCTTGCCAGAATGTGAGCATTTTATTACTAACTGATAAATATTTTGTACACTCATTGGGGGTTTAAATTAAAACAGGCCAGTGGCCTTTTTTCTCCTGCCAGTAGCATAGCTACGTGAAGCCATTAGACTGAGAAGTAAATCACCAAAAATTGTATGCCAAAACTGCTTGGTACGTTATAAGAAGTGTACGGCATGTTCTTGATGTGTTGAGAAATCACTGTTGGGGTCACTGACACCCCAGAAGTCATCCACAGTTGCTTTGAAACCAGTGGTGGCTCAAGTGGACAGAGCAGGGTGTGTGCTAACTGGTGGGGATGAATTGCAAAGAGAAAAAGACTGTCCCACACTCAGATCTGATGGCTTTGTCGATATCGATAACCAATGATGAATTTCGAAAAAGAATAGATATCTTTAATGTCACCTCTGCTGTGAGCATAAGAGCAGGAAGAAAAGGTGCCCAAGTCCAAACGTCCCAGGAGACATTGAAGGCACTCGTGATCAATGATACTCAGGAATGTGATCGCGGGCATGATTCATTCCCAGAAGCAACTGAGTCACTACGTCTGTTAACCACAAAGAACACATCAGGATTTAATCCTTTGTTAAGCAGAAGGTAAAACCAGGGTCTTGCAGATATGACTAGGGTTCTGTGGTGTCCCTTGCTTGGCTTCACAGACATTTCAGAGCCCTCTGAGGACTAATTTGTAATCCAGCTCCATGACCTGCTAGCTTTGTAATCTTCGGCAAGACCAGTGGGTTCCTCATCTGTTAAAATCAGGAGACTGAATCGGGATTTCTAAATTCAGTACTGTAATTTCAGGCTTCGTAGTTTGCAGGAGCTGGAATGGTAATCGAAACCTTTCTAAACTAAATGCTAAAGATGAGTTACAGAGAAAGACTCCATTCTTCAGTAACTCCACATCAGAGGCTTCTGCAGATACTTCACTATACACATTCAGAAACCCTTTTCTTGGAAAGCCCCCAACATTTTTGATAACTGTATGTACTAATTTATTACCAGTTTAAACTGTATTAGCATGCTGAATAAAGTCACATTATTCACATCCATTTGTTTTCATGTGATTTTTCCTCCTCTAGATACCAGCATTATGTATTTAAATATTGTAATGTGATTATATATGAGATGGAAAATCTTTAACCTGCTTTGGGACTTTGGAGGTAGCTTTCTGTTGTGGACGGTACAGTTTTTAAATAGGAAAGAAATTGCCGTGATTACCACAGGTGGGCCACATGGGTATTGGTTCTGGATTTTTAATAGTTATCTGGGAAAAAATAAGCTTCGGAGTAAGTGGCAGTAAGGCAGATATAATTGACATTCTTAGGTGAGTGATTCAGTTTCTTGCTGGGAAGGAAGGTTGCTGCTTAAGACATGGTAGTTCTTATCGTGGTTTAAGAGCCCAGCTCTGGTCAGGACACAGGTTGAATCTCAGTTTCTCCACTGTGATCTTGGACAGGTTTCTTAGTCTTTGTGTATCTCTATGTCCTAGTCTGAAATATAGGCCATAATGGTGCCTTTTCCCCAGGGTTGCTCTGAGGGGGCAACAGACCCACATTCAGCAAGGGTCTATGGAATGCTTGCCACTAAGTGAAGAAGGCAGGTAGGCTTCTGTCATCATGGAGCTTACCTGCAACAAGAAGAGAGGAAAAAAGAGAGCAGCCTGTGTTTAGGGCCCAGGTGATGTGATACAGGTGCCTTTCTGAAGGGCATACTGAAGGCATCTCAGTCTGGCACCTTTTCTGAGACCTGAAGGATAAGAATGAAACAGTCCCGTAAAAATGACTACATTAGCTAATGACAGCATTCAATACTGCCCGTTGTATGTGCAAAAACAAAAAGGTAACCTATTCTGATGCAAAATGAATTCATTTTTTTGAGCACTGACAACATTATATGAAACATGCAAAATATTGAACACCCTCCACCTTTACTGATCTCTGGCATGGGTTTTGACAAGCCCTCAATGTGGTCCTGATGCAGCTGAAGCTTGAGAACCACTGGTTGAGCACTGGGGTTCAAGCCCAGCAGCTCACTGGAATCACTTGAGGAGCTTTTGAAACTGCTGCCCCACTGATCTGTGTTCCTGTTTCTGTGCCAGTACCATACTGTTTTGATGACTGTAGCTTTGTAGTATAGTCTGAGGTCAGGGAGGTTGATTATTCCAGCTCCATTTTTCTTAAGATTGCTCTGGCTATTCGGGGTCTTTAGTGTTTCCCTGAGAAATCTGTATGCAGGTCAAGAAGCAACAGTTAGAACTGGACATAGAACAACAGACTGGTTCCAAGTTGGGAAAGGAGTATCTCAAGACTGTATATTGTCACGCTGCTTATTTAACTTATATGCAGAGTACATCATGTGAAATGCTGGGCTGGATGAAGCACAAGCTGAAATCAAGATTGCCAGGAGAAATATCAATAACCTCAGATATGCAGATGACACCACCCTTATGGCAGAAAGCAAAGAGGACCTAAAGAGCCTCTTGATAAAAGTGAAAGAGGAGAGTGAAAAGGCTGGCTTAAAGCTCAACACTCAAAAAACGAAGATCATGGCATCCAGTCCCATCACTTCATGGCAAATAGATGGGGAAACAATGGAAACAGTGACAGATTTTATTTTGGGGGGCTCCAAAATCACTGCAGATGGTGACTGCAGCCATGAAATTATGAGACGCTTGCTCCTTGGAAGAAAAGCTATGACAAACCTAGACAGCATATTAAAAAGCAGAGACATTACTGACAAAGGTCTGTCTAGTCAAGGCTATGGTTTTTCCAGTAGTCATGTATGGATGTGAGAGTTGGACTGTGAAGAAAACTGAGCATCAAAGAATGATGCTTTTGAACTATGCTGTTGGAGAAGACTCTTGAGAGTCCCTTGGACTGCAAGGAGATCCAACCAGTCAATGCTAAAGGAAATTAACCTTGACCATTCATTGGAAGGACTGATGCTGAAGCTGAAGCTCCAATACTTTGGCCACCTGATGTGAAGAACTGACTCATTGGAAAAGACCCTGATGCTGGGAAAGAGTGAAGGCAGGAGAAGGAGATGACAGAGGATGAGATGGTTGGATGGCATCACCAACTCGATGGACATGAGTTTGAGCAAGCTCCGGAAGTTGGTGATGGACAGAGAAGCCTGGCGTGCTGCAGTCCATGGGGTGGCAAACAATTGGAGATGACAGAGCAACTGAACTGAACTGATCTGAACTGTTTCCATATATTTTGTGAATTTTTTTGTTTTGATAGGAATTGCGATTGCTTTGGGTAGTATAGTCATTTAGACAATTTGAGTCTTTGAAGACAGCCTCTTCAATAAGTGGTGCTGGGAAAACTGGACAGCTATATGTCAAAGAATGAAATTAGAACACTTCCTAACACCATACATAGAACTAAATTCAAAGGGGATTAAAAGCTTAAATTTAAGGCCAGAAACTATAAAGTTCTTAGAGGAAAACATAGGCAGTATACTCTGACATAAATCACAGCAAGATTCTGACCCACCTCCTAGATTAATAGGAATAAAAACAAAAGTGGGACCTAATAAAACACTTTTGCACAGAAAACTATAAACAAGATGAAAAGACAACTCTCAGAATGGAAGAAAATAACTGCAAATGCAACAACTGACAGGGATTAATCTTCAAAATATATAAGCAGCTCATACAGCTCAATATCAGAAAAACAACCCAATCAGAAAATGGGCAGAAGACCTAAACAGACATTTCTTCAAAGAAGACATACAGCTGGCTAATAAACACACGAAACGATGCTCAACATCTCTAATTAATTCAGTTCAGTCCCTCAGTCATGTCCGACTCTTTCCAACCCCATGAATTGCTGCACGCCAGGCCTCCCTGTCCATCACCAACTCCCGGAATTTATTCAAACTCGTGTCCATCGAGTCGGTGATGCCATCCAGCCATCTCATCCTCGGTCGTCCCCTTCTGCCCCTAATCCCTCTCAGCATCAGAGTCTTTTCCAATGAGTCAACTCTTTGCATGAGGTGGCCAAAGTATTGGAGTTTGAGCTTTAGCATCAGTCCTTCCAATGAACACCCAGGACTGATCTCCTTTAGAATGGACTGGTTGCATCTCCTTGCAGTCCAAGGGACTCTCATTATTAGAGAAATGCAAATCAGAACTAGAATAAGGCCTCTCTTCACACCATTTAGAACGGCCATCATCAAAGAAAATCTATAAACAATAAATGGCTGGAGAGGATGTGGGGAAAAGAGAACCCTCCTGCTTTGTTGGTAGGAATGTAAACTGATGGAGCCACTATGGAGAACAGTGGGAGGTTCCTTTAAAAACTAGGAATAAATCTACCACATGACCCAGCAATCCCACTACTGGGCGTATACCCAGAGAAAACCACAATTCTAAAAGACACATGCACCCCAATGTTCATTGCAACACTATTTACAATAGCCAGGACATGGAAGCAACCTTGATGTCCATTGGCAGATGGACGGATAAGGAAGATGTGGTGCACATTTACAATGACGTGTTACTCGGCCCTGCTGTGGACAAATTAGGACGGGGAGGAGAGGGTAGGATGAACTGAGAAAGCAGTGTTGACATATACCCACCATCGTGTGTAAAACAGACAGTGTCGACTTAAAAAGGAGTTGCAGCCCAGAAGTTGAGAGTTACGTTTTATTTGGTGGTCATTCTTAGGACTTCAAGCCTGGGAGACAGCATCGCAAGTTACACTGAGAGAACTGAGCAGGCAGACGGAGGAGTCAGTTTGTATCTAAGTTTGGCAGCAAAGCGGGCAGGTATTCTGGACATTAGAGATTACTGATAATTAAGGAAAACCAGATACCTGAAACTAAGGAATTTAGCGCTCGTCTAGGTACGGGAAGATGCAAGCAGTGATCTCAGTGACTCAGTGATCTCACTGACGTCACTCCCTTCATACGCATCTCAGCTGTCAAGGGCCAGCGTCCTGCTTCTTGCTTTTGCCCATCCTTGGTCCTCGCTTACCGCAGGGAGTGGCAGCAGCCGACAGCTGCTGGATCGCAGGCATTGTTCTCCCTTTTGGGTGCCCCTTGGACTCAGAAATTTATGTTTGGAGGCCTGAAATCGCAATGACGTGACATCCTTGTTTACTGATATGGCAGGAAATACTCCATTTCACAGTAGCTGTGGAAAGCTGGTATATAACACAGGAAGCCCAGCCTGTCGCTCTGTGATGACCCGGAGGGGTGGGATGTGGGGAGGGGATATGAATATATATAATTCTGACTGATTCTCTTTGGTGTACAGCAGAAACCAACACAACATTATAAAGCAATTTTCCTGCACTTAAAAAAAAGAAGATAAAACTGCTGCTCAAGAGAGGCTGATTTACTTGGTCTAGGTGCAATTTGAACATCAGGGTTTGTAGAGTCTCCCTGGTGATTCTAACGTGCCAGCCACACTGTGAACCACCAGACTCAGCTGGAAAAGAGAATTCACAATCACAAAGTAAGAAGGATTCCGTTTTTTTCAATGGTCACAGCTTGTTTGCATGTGAAACAGGCGTGTGGGCTCGCTCGGCCACCTGCTTTCATGTCCAGGCATGCAATACACCTTAACAAATGCCTGCAGAGCCCACGCTGGGCTAATGACCCCAGTAGGAGAGCCTCAGTCTGGGCGGGCTCTGAGCTGTGCCCCAGGCTTAAACAATCACATTTCCCCAGCACACACTTGGGCAGCTAATTGCACACCTTACAGAAGTGACAGCTTCTGCAGGTGTAAGAAATTAGGATTCCTTTAATGCATTCGAGGGCGCCTGCCATCCCCTTCTTCCTACAGAGCAAATTGTTCATGATTATATATTTGACTGGGAAACAATTTTTCAAATTATTCCTCTTTAAGGGTTTAAAACAAAGGACACATGAAAAAGAAATCACAGTTAAAAATACTGTCCCGTAGCTCACAGCATGCTTAAAATGTAGGAGGGATACATCCAAGGAAGGCAGCCACCCCGGTCTGGCAGATGAAGGGTATTTGATGGGGAAAGGGTTCCATACAAAGTGACTCCCAAATAGAGTGACTGTCTAGTAAGGGCTGGGGTATCCTAGTAAGCGGCCCTGAGCCCAGACACCGCTTCAGGGGGTCAACATTTGGGACTGCGACAGGCAAGCAGGACCCAGTCCCCAGGCAGAGATTTGAGTCCATACTTCATTCTTTGTTCTTGGATAGGGCCAAAGTTTGTCCATTTGGGCAGTAATTAATGCCAAGACTGAGGGTGTGGAAGAGGGGAAACGCACTCTTAATAGGCAGCTCCTGTGTTCCAGGCTGTTTCCATGAAAGTGGGACAGGGCACCCAGGGTCACCCCAGAGAGCAGTGGGTCCCGGTCTACAATCCCAAATGCCAAAGCCTGGACTATTACTGGGCCCAGCAGGACTCTGAGCCACCAAACGGTGATGATGAAAGAGTCAAGCAGCGTGGAGGGGACTCTGAACCGTGTAAGGAGATTAAGTGAGATGATGCACACAGCAGGGAGCGTGGTGTCTGCGCACAGTAAGGGCTCAGTAAACAGCGTTTAATTGTGCGTATTTCTTGCTGCATCAGAAATGACCCAGGACCACGGTTTGAGAAACTTGCCTGAATTCCAAGGCCAAGACCACAGGGAACCTAGCCGTGACATGTCAGGGTTCAATCCGGAGAAGTGGAAGAGCCATGAGTGGTAGAGAATGGGGGGTTTGTTAGAGGATCAGGCAGGCTTCACGTGACTGCAGGAGTGAGAAGGAGGTATCAAGCCTGTCATCTTGCGCCTGATGTTGAGACGAAAGCCACCTACAGGTCAGCCCAACACGTAGGTGAGGAGAGAAAAGCTTGGTGTGCAGAAGACAAAATACAAACGGAGGTGTAACTGTCTCCTCATTGCCAACCTGGGCACCGTGGGTGATTTTCGAGGGAGACTGGCACCATTCCCCAGGGAGCTGTGCAAGTAGTTAGCCCTGAACAAGGCAAGCTAGTAGATGGGAACAGTGTTTGCGGCCATTCACTGTTGCAGGGGCCCTTCTCCAACCTTCTGAGCGTAAAAACACGTCTGCCATTTGCCTTCTTGCTCCCTTTTCTTGCCCACATGACTGGTGGAAACTTAGTTCCCCAGCCAGGGATTGAACCCAGGTCCCAGCCATAAGAGAGCTTAGTCCTAACCACTGGATTGCCAGGAGGTCAGTGTTCACCCAGGACCATACAGAGAAGGGAGTTCTGGGAAATGTAGTCCCAGGTCAGTCACCATACTCAAGGTTGGGGAAGCCAAGGCAGGGATGGGACACTTGTTTTGTTGTTAAGCAGGTAAACTGATCCTAGCATGATGTCATTTAGATTACACTGTGATGTTGATTTCATCATCCCCGTATTAACTGAAATACTAGGTTGTCAGTCTCTTTTGCTGGCCAGACATCAGACAACAGTCCTGTAGGATTAATTTTTGGTACACTTATGTTGTGAGATGAGCAAGGCTTTGGCTGTGATTTCTGTATTCAAATTTAAAGCAACTTCACCCTAGTATTAAATAATCAGTTCAGTTCTGTCTGACTCTTTGCAACCTCATGGACTGCAGCACATCAGGCCTCCCTGTCCATCACCAACTCCTGGAGTTTACTCAAACTCATGTCCATTGAGTCAGTGCTGCCATCCAACCATCTCATCCTCTGTCGTCCCCTTCTCCTCCTGCCTTCAATCTTTCCCAGCATCAGGGTCTTTTCCAATGAGTCAGTTCTTCACGTCAGGTGGCCAAAGTATTGGAGTCTCAGCTTCAGCATCAGTCCTTCCAATGAATGTTCAGGACTGATTTCCTTTAGGATGGACTGGTTGGATCTCCTTGCTGTCAAGGGACTCTCAAGAGTCTTCTCCGGCACCACAGTTCAAAAGCACCAATTTAGGTTAATATTTTCAAAGTCTGCTCTATATAGTCACGTGAAGGTAGGTATGCTAAGTCGCTTCAGTCGTATCCAACTCTGTGTGACCCCATAGACGGCAGCCCACTAGGCTCGTCTGTCTCTGGGATTCTCCAGGCAAGAATACTGGAGTGGGTTGCCATTTCCTTCTCCATTGCCTGAAAGTGAAGTTGCTCAGTCGTGCCTGACTCTTAGCGACCCCATGGACTGCAGGCTACCAGGCTCCTCTGTCCATGTGATTTTCCAGGCAAGAGTACTGGAGTGGGGTGCCATTGTCTTCTCCGGAAGGTAGGTATACATGAGCTCTAATTATAGAGAGAAATGGGATATATGGTCATACAATGTCATTAAAAGTGAAATCTAATACCCCTGGGAATCTTACTGGTGTGTCGTTTCCTGGTTGCTGGAATTGGGGGTGACCCATTTTGAGTGTCTTTATTGCAATGGATTCCCTGATACATTTCGGTGGCGCCCAACAGTTTCTTATCCAGGCTGTTTAAAATCGGATGAGAAGCTCACATGTCACGTCTGATATGGTCTGAAACCTTGAACCTGGACCTTGAACAGAACCTGCCAGCTATTGTTTATATATTCCTGGCAAAATACGGCCTACTTATGACTTGTCCATCTGGCTTGGCAAAGCACTCATCATACCATGCTGAGGTCTAGAGAAAAAAAATCTGTGAAGTTAGACATGGAAAAGGACTTTCTGCTTGTAAAATGTTAAGGTTATTAGTAGTTACTCAGCCACCAAATTGGATAAGCCATGTCACTCAATCAATAAAGATGCTGTAAGCACTTTTGTTTATGAGTTGGGCCAAATCTCTCTGCCAAGGGGGGATTTTAAAAAAATAATTATATTACAGAGACAGTTTAAGAACAGAATGGAAATGCTTTTCACCAATGTGACAAATATGTGTTGGCAGTTATTATAAATGATTGGAAGCTTTGCTCTCTTTGCCGAACACACCCCTTCCTCCTCAGAAATTTTGAGGCATTAAGCACCGTATGAACATAATGAAGCAGAAGGGCCCTGATCTCAGCCAGATGGCTTCTGTTCTCCTAGCTCTCACACGTGTTCCTTCCCGTCTGTGGGCTCCGTGTGGCAGGGCCCTGGGCAAAGCGTCCAAGGACGGCGTTGGTCACCTGTCCTGGCCTTAGTCTCTCTGCTGTAACGCGAGAGGGGCATGAAGGATTTCAGAGGTCTGTCAGCTCTGTTCTGCTGTGACTTTGATAAGGTGACTATTCTCAGACTCCAATGAAGTTGTTCTGGCAACCTGAAGGGGCCACCTGGAGGTGACTGCCGTGCCCTGGGCTGGGAGAGGGCACAAACAGAGAGCAGGGGAGGGGACAGCCTGTCAAGAGTGACCCTGAGTGACAGTCATCAGGGCCTGTGGGAGAGCCAGAGCCCTATGGGATATGGGTGTGGGCAGCTCAGGCCCCACCCGCTGGCGGGACTGTGACCCCATAGATGGCAGCCCACCAGGCTCCTCCATCCATGGGATTTTCCAGGTGAGAACACTGGAGTGGGTTGCCATTTCCTTCTCCAATGCATGAAAGTGAAAAGTGAAAAGTGAAAGTGAAGTCACTTAGCGGTGTCCGACTCTTAGCGACCCCATAGACTGCAGCCCACCAGGCTCCTCTGTCTGTGGGATTTTCCAGGTGAAAGCACTGGAGTGGGGTGCCACCGCCTTAGGTGCACCAAAACCTCCCTGGCCCCGTGTCCTCTCTCCAAATGAGCAGGCTACCACATGCGAATGCCGCCTGCGGGCCCTTCAGCCCAGGTCTGTGGCAGATGTGGCCCACTAGGTCCTGGCCACCTGATGCAAAGAACCGACTCATTGGAAAAGACCCTGATTCCGGGAAAGATTGAAGCGGGAGGAGAAAGGGACGACAGAAGATGAGGTGGTTGGATGGCATCACCAACGCGATGGACATGAGTTTGAACAAACTCTGGGAGTTGGTGATGGACAGGAAGGCCTGGCATGCTGCGGTTCATGGGGTTGTAAAGAGTGGGACACGACTGAGCAACTGAACTGAACTGAGTTACTGGCCTTAACATCTCAAGACACACTTAGCACAGCCTTTGCATTCCAGATCCGCCCTGTCCAACCGGCAGAAACTAGCCACATGAGGCTTGTAAAATCTACATTGAAGCTGAGATGAAATAAAATTAAGAAGTCAGTTCCTCAGCCATACTACCATATTTCAAGCACTCATGTACACGTGCTTCTGTGGCTCGCAGCATATTGGGCAGTCCAAGATAAGGGCATTTTCATCATCACAGGAAGGTCTATGGGAAGCCTTTGTTCCAGAATTTGCCAGAATGTATGCTAAAGAAGCAGGGAACGCCTCTCCCAACTTCCTCTTCTTCTTCTATGCCCTTTCTCTTTTTGCTTCCCTTAGAATATCCTAGCTATACATTCTTACAGGGTGAAAAAATGAGACGTGATATTAAAGACCTAGGTTCAAGCCTCAGCTTCCTCACATCAAGTTTATGAGAGTTATCAACATAGTCTGTTTCTGTGTCAATAAAATGAGGATAATTAACCACCTCGCTGGGTTGAGAAAATCAGATGGGATGATAAACAGGAAGTTGTTGATAAGCCCTATGCACTGTACAAATTCTCACCAGTTCAGTTCAGTTGCTCAGTCGTGTCCAACTCTTTGCAGCCCTACGGACTGCAGCATGCCAGGCCTCCCTGTCCATAACCAACTCCCGGAGTTTACTCAAACTCATTGAGTCGGTGATGCCATCCAACCATCTCATCCTCTGTCTTCCCCTTCTCCTCCTGCCCTCGGTCTTTCCCAGCATCAGAGTCTTTCCCAGTGAGTCGCTCTTCGCGTCGGGTGGCGACACTGTTGGAGTCTCAGCTTCAGCATCGGTCCTTCCGAGTCCTGCAGCATCCGCCCTTGTCTGTAAGAGTTCCCGGTTCCTGGGCGTCCGCCTGTTCCAGTCCGGCCACCAGGTGGCGCAGGTTCCCCTCTCAGCGCTGCGGCGAGAGGGCCGCTCCTACCTTGAGTCCTTTGTTGCACGGTGACCTTGGGAGAGCCGGTTTCGCCTGCTGCAAACCCGGAACCGTGAAAATCACCTCGCAGGGCAGCTGTGAGGTTAAACAAGATGACACAGGCTAAGTTCCTTGCACGAGTCAAGCGCGCAGTGGACGCTGTTTCCTCCCTGCCCTTCTCTTTCCTCTTTTCACTCCTATTCACGCTCATCAGCCCCTGCTTCTGTGCTGTGGGTCATACAGACTTTGTCCCCAAGGTCCCTGCATGTAGCAGTGTCTTACACTGTTACCTACACACACACACACACACACACACCCCTGTATATTACTGAAATAAAAGACAAGGCCTCTCTCCCCCAACCTCATCCAGTTCCTAAATCACCCAAAATTTCCTCTTGTTCAGATGCATTTCAGTATGACAAGCCGCATTCTAAAGGGCTAAAAATAATGGTAAAAGGTGTAGCAATTGTAGAAGAGTATTAACTATGTGTTCAGAACCTGCTATTCCCCGCTGAGCTCCACTGTAGAGGATTATACAGGCAAGATAAGATGTTGCTCCATAAAACTAACTCCAAATCCTTCTCGAAACAGGTGTGAGGTTTTCCCCAGAGGAGGGGCAGTGATGCTGGCCCAGGACATCTCCCTCAGGACAGCCTCGGGCTCGCGGGCCAGTGAGCCCTGAGTGCAGGGTTACAGGGCTGTAAGGAGAGGTGGATGGAGCCACACTGGGTGGAGGAGGGACACAGCCCCCTTCTGGACTGAGGCAGCATTCCTGGCCCCACACCCTAGAGAGAGCAGCGGCTGTCCAAGGCTGGGGGCTAGGTAAGTCCCTCCTTAACCCCACCCGAACCTTCCTCCTTTATGCCACCTCCTCTCTTTCCCGTCCTCTTCTCCTTCTATTTAATGCTTCACTCATTCATTCGTTCAGTAATTATCTTCATTCCTTCATTCAATGTTATGTACGAATTCTTGGGCTTCCCTCATGGCTCAGCTGGTAAAGAATCCACCCTCAGTACTGGAGACCTGGGTTCGATCCCTGGGCTGGGAAGATCCCCTGGAGAAGGGAGAGGCTACCCACTCCAGTGTTCTGGCCTGGAGAATTCCATGGACTGTATAGTCCACGGGGTCGCAAAGAGTTGGGCATGACTGAGCAACATTCACTTGCACTTTCAACCATACACCAATTGCAAATACGTTTTAGGCTCTTGAGTCAATCAGTGAGCAACAGTGACAAAGATTCTTTCTGGAACGTACAGACATTCATGTTACAATATTTATATACGCACTTGTCTTCTTGGGGCCACCTGAGCTGTTGGGACTTCCCTGGTAGCTCAGACAGTAACAAATCTTGCCGCAGTGCAGGAGACCCGACTTGGATCCCTGTGTTGGGAAGATCCCCTGGAGAAGGAAATGGCAACCCACTCCAGTATTCTTGCCTGGAAAATCCCGTGGACAGAGGAGCCTCGAGGTCTGTAGTCCACGGGGTCGCAGAGTCAGACACGACTGAGCGACCTGGGGCCCTCTGCCTCCCGGTATGAAAAGGCCAGCATCGTGGCTCGTTCTCTGAGGCCCAGCCACACCGCCGCCGTTCCAAAGGGCTGGCTGAGCAATCCTCCCTTCAGTTACACAAGATGCTTTGCTGTTTCCCTGTGAATCTCCCGCCTCTGAGGGACTAAGGCTGTGTCATTTGCATTTCTGTCACCTGTCACCTAAAGGTTCTGCCAGAAAGGCGGAGCCCATGAAGGAAACGGGTAAGCACTCGTTGCTTATGTTAGGATGCGGGGCCAGCCCTGGGGGCAGGATTAGCTTGGAGGCCTACTTGGCGTTGCTTGTGGCAGCCTGGGCCAGTCCTTCCACGTAAAGGGAGGCTGCATTCCTTGTGGTTTGGCTCGGCATCCCCCGAGAGTGGAGCCTGAAGCAAGGATTAGGTGCAGGTGTTCACGTGGGAGGTGAACCCCAGAAGCAGGGGCACGTGAGTGAGGAAGTGAGGATGGGGAAGGAGGGGTGAGTATAAGGGCGCCTTCCCAGCTGCTGCTTGGTTCCACAGGCCCTTCTGGGAAGAGTCCAAGATGCCTCCATTCAGAATCTTCTCCCTGAGAGATGGAGGCTGGGGCCCCTCCACTGGGTCCTCCCCTCAGTGACGAGAGCTTGCCCTGGAGCGCTCACTCTTACGGGAGCTTGCTCTCTTGCTCTGTGGACTGCTCTGCCTTCAGAGAAGACCCTGGGGCAGAGAAGAGCCTCAGCACAGGGCCGAGGGAAACAGAGCCACGCGGTCCTTGACCCTGGCTAACACAGAGCCTGTGCACAAGCTCTGCTTCCCAAACTGGTCTACGGGCTCCGAACCCCGTTTTAAGCTCTCCTGCGGCCGGTTGCAGCCAGCAGCCTAGCCTACAGCACGCAGAGCGCCCGTCACTCTCCTTCCTGACAGCCTGGCCCCGTTTAGCTCGCGGATTTGGGGCCCCAGGCTGTCGTCTGAGTGGTCACCATCATGCTCTGTCACCCTGAGATGGGGGGCAGGAGGCGGGTGGGTGAGCCCTGTCGGTTCTCTCGCTGTTGGCATCACTGCTGGGTTCAACCGCGAGCACCCGGGCCGCGAGTCAGTGAGGACGCGGAGAGAATCCGCTCAGATGTCTGCGGCCACGCTCGGAAAGAGCTCTCCGCGAGACGGAAGAGGCTCTTCATCCGTGCCTGTGCCGTGCTCCCCTTCTCCGTGAGCTGACTGCCGTCTGCAGTCACACAGCTGGGCTAAGGGTGGGGGGGGGCACCGGCCACTCCTACGGGGGCACAGAGCCTGTGTCACGTGAGACCTGAGGAGAGAAACCCACGGGACCCGGTCTGGCATCACCACCAGTCTGCAGAGCCCCCTCCCTTCTCGGACGCCACCATCAGACAGGGCCGCTCTGGGCCTGTGATGGAGCCCGACGGAAGCAGGGTCAGGCCGCTGCCCGCATGCGCTTGGACAAAGCGGGAACTCCGGGCGGACCTCAGAATGAGCAGAGCGCCCCTCTCCTGGCGAACAGGAGCGGTGCTCCCTCCACCCGCGATGGCTTTAGCCCTGCTCAGCGCCTCCCCTCACCTGGTATAAAAACACGAGATTCCCAGTCATAACATGGCTCCGTTTCCCGACCGCCTCCAGCCCAGAGCAAGATCAGGTTCCCAGTACCCTTTCCAAAGGCTCCTCGCCCCCACTCGGCTTCCCAAGCCCCTCTGTGCCCTCCTGCTGGGACCCCCACGGTGCCTCTGGGGTGCGATCCCCCTGGTTGCAGTGAGTCCCACTTGCACGATGGCAGGTGTGTGCAGGGTGGTGGCGTCCGGCTGGGGAGAGAGAGGCCAGTTCTGACCTGTTGCCCCGCGGGAGCTCCTGGTGACCTTCATCAGCTGCAGAGATGCTCCCGGGAGCCCCTGGGCCAGACACTGGCACTCTGCACCCCCTCCCCGGGGCAGACAAAGAGGGCACTGGATTGGCTCCTGCTGCAGACATTTTGGTGCCTGGTGTGGCATCCCTGGCTGTGCCCGGGTTTCAGCCCTAGGGCACCTTGCCATGCAGGCTCAGACTCATCTTGCACAGCGTGACAGTTGAGCTCAGTCCTCCCTACTTTCCTGTCTGGGGGCCTTCTCTGAAGCTTGGAAGCTCTCTGCCCTCATAGTCTATAAGGTGCCCGAAGAGAGCTGACACCCCCAGGGGCCACGTCAACCAGGAGGAGAGGAGCTCTCATGGAAAAAGTTCCCAGCCTCCGCCCTGCCGTGGATGCTTCTGGAATGTCCACTTCCTGTGGACGTCACAGAGGAGGAACAACCAAGCCCTTTGCTCACGACACCCTTCCACTGGCTTTTCCTCTCTCTCTGCCCCGCTCTGACTCCTGTTTCCTGGGGTCACTTCTTTTTTTTTTTCTGTTTATTTTACTTTGCAATATTGTATTGGTTTTGCCATACACTGACTTGAATCCGCCATGGTGTACATGTGTTCCCCATTAAAGAAGGCTCCCACATCCACGGCCTCATTCCCATCTGCTGTTAGGTTGCCCCAAGCTAGCCTGCCTCCCCAGGACCCGCCCAATGCTAGCTCCTGCCTGCAGAGTTTCTGAGGCACAGTGTGGCCTGGGGGTGTCTCCACTCCCGGCTCCAATCACAATCCCCAAGCTCCTGGTCACAGAGGGTGGGCCAGGGGCAGGTGCATCCCCTGGCCAGTTTAACCAGAGTGACCCTCAGAGCTCTTGCTGCGGATCTGGGACGTGAACTCCGGCTCTGCCACTGGGCTTGTTGGGACGGTGCTTTATGGATCACGAACTCTGGCTCTGCCACTGGGCTTTACTGATGAGTGCTTACTCCTCCCTTTGAAGGGTGGGGTCTGTTTGCCCTCCTCTTCAATGTAGGTTGCTCTGTGATCGCTCTGAGCAAGGAGAATGATGGAAGGGGTGTGTATGAGTTCCAGGTCAGGCTTTTAAGAAGACCAGCAGCTTCTGTGTTGGTCCACTGAGCCACAGGGTAAGAGACCAGACTACCCGGCTGCAGGGACCTCTCTCAGGAGAGGGGAGGGTCCAGCTGAACAGCCTACTGGACACCCTGGCTAAGGGGCTGGGTATGTGAGTGCAGCTCTTTTCAACCCTCCAGACTAGACCAGGCACCATCTGACTACCATCCAGCAGCACCAGTTGTTGCCACATGAAGCAAAGGATTTGCCTAGTTGAGCCATGCCCAAACTCATAGTCCACGAAACTGCAAGTTCTAACAAAGTCACTGTTTTAGTCCATGGATTAAGGGATAATTTATCATGCAGCAAGAGTTATTGCGGCCGCAAGTCGGGGTGTCTAAAGCCAGCAAGTAGCCATCCTGGGGACCAGGAAATCAGACCAAGTAATGGATCTGGTGGGACTTCCCTGGTGGCTCAGACGGTAAAGCCTCTGTCTACAATGTGGGAGACCCAGGTTCAAGCCGTGGGTTGGGAAGATCCCCTGGAGAAGGAAATGGCAATCCACTCCAGTACTATTGCCTGGAAAATCCCATGGACAGAGGAGCCTGGCAGGCTGCAGTCTACGGGGTCGCAAAGAGTCGGACACAACTGAGCGACTTCCCTTCACTTCTTCACTTCACTTCAACGGATCTGGTGATCCTTTTGTATCCTGGATCAAGCTTGACCTGAAGCTCTTCCAGGTTTGCCAGTTACATGAGTCTACTATTTCCCTCTTTTGCCAATTAGGGTTAGAGCTTCTGCTTATTAACCAAAGAATCCTAAGTAAACCAGCACCCAGTTTTTTTTTTAAGCTATGAAGAATATAAAGTTTAGTTTTGTTCTGGCGTCGGCAATGGTTGAAGGGCAGTTACTTGAGAAGGCTCTATGTCTCAAGAGCATGAGAATCCTGATTCTGGCTACCTGTCAGAAACACTGAGAGGTCTTTTAAAAATACAGATGCCTGGGCCCATCTGGTCGGTAGCACTGACCTTGGGGAAAAAAATAAAAATTCAAGTGAAAAATCTAGGTTCTGAGGGGACTTGGGGGCAGATGCAGATTCTGAAGCTTTCCTGGAGGAGCCAGAGCGAAACTTCCACCATGCCCCTCCCCACTCTCAGAGGCTGGGTAAAGCAAAAGAATGCTGGGCCAGCGCAGTTGGGGGTGAGAAGCCCAGTGGCTGTGGGGTGAGTGAGGGCAGAGGATGTCCCAAACATCCAGCGTCGGGCAGCTGATGGCGGGAGGAAGTATTTCCTGCCCCTGGGACTATCCCGGAAGTAATAATGGAAGCAGGACCCGCCCACCAAGTCTCCTGTGTTCCGAGAGAGGCTCAGGGAGAAGCGCTGTTTCCAGATCCTGAGTTCAGGAGTCCAGGCTCAGAGACACCTTCGCCGTGTTAATGAAGATTCAGAAGTCACTCGTGTAGACCAAAGAGTAGACGCCCACTTGGCCTCTGACGCCTCTGTATACTGTGCCAGCCCTGCAAACTCAGACTCCGCCCGGGGAGGCGCCCTGCACTCACGGGATAGGCCCCGACACCCTCTTATCCCTGAGGAGCTAAAATAAAAGCGCCTTCGAGTTTGGGAACTGTGTGCGTGGCTGCTACGCTTATTCTGCTACTGTATAAGAACCTCCCCACCCCCCGCCCCTCCGCATGGGGAATCCACTGCTCCATGCTTAACCAGAGTCCTCAGTGTGTCCTCATCTCCCTGGTTTTCTCGGGGACCCCACAGACTCGGGGTAGAAGGCCAGGTCTTCCATGTGAGGTTGGAGGGCTTACTTCTCGTCCTTTGCACTGTTACTTCCGGCCCATCATTTCCGGGCTTTGAAGCGTTTCTCCTTAGTGTCCTTATTGAAAGGGATGAATCGCACACAGCCTGCTTCTATGGTCAGCACGCTGACTTGCCTGATTCCTGTGCCTTTATGCACTTTTTATTTTTTAAAGATGATACTCCTTTGGCAAAGTTTGATTCCGAAGAACTAGACCTGTGAATTCTTTAAAAAAAAAATTGTTTTAGCTTATTTAGAATGTTTGCCTCCTAATCTAGAGTCTGGAAGACTAAAATGTAATCAGGACAACATCTTCTTAATATATACATATATTTTTGGCCACACCGTACAGCATGTGGGAGTTCTCAGATCAGGGGTTGAACCTATGCCCCCTGCAGTCAAAGGGTGGAGTCTTAACCACAGGCCCATTAGGGAAGTTCCCAAAGTCTTCTTAAATCTGACCTCAAATAAGAGCTCTTAAATTGGAGTTGTGTAACTTTTTTTTTTTGCATTCACGCTGCTTTACTCAAGGTACACACGCAAACACGTTGTTATCACGTCCCTTAAAATTCAACAAGCGTGTGTTATGTGTCTAACAAGAGTCAGACACTGTGCTGGGGACTCTAGGTAAAAATATGGGCAAAACTCTAGACTAGTGGGGGAGACATGTGTTTGATCATTTCAGTACAGAGTGGACCATGTTCAGGCAGAGCCACGAACCCAGCCTCCCAGAAGAGCGGTGCTTAGCCCAGCCCTGGGGCTGGGGAGGACTCTGGGGAGATGCTACATGAACTGTCAGGCGTGATAGATAAGAACAAGCTGATAGGAAGAGAAAAGGGAACTCTTAAAAAAAAATTATTTTATTGAAGTATAGTAGATTTACAATGCTGTAATTTCTATCGTACAGCAAAGTGATTTAGTTATGCATGTGTATACGTTCTTTCCCCTTATGGTTTATCACAGGCTATCGAACACCGTTCCCTCTGCTCTACAGCGGGACCTTGTTGTTGTTCATTCTATATGTAACACTTGACCTCTGCTAATCCCAAATTCCCTAATTCTCCTCCCCCTCCCCTTCCCCCAGTAGGGAACAAATGATAAGTTTGTTCTCTAAGACTGTGAGTCTATTTCTGTTTTGCAAATAAGTTCATTTGTATCATTATTTTTTTAGATTCAGTATGTAAGCAGTATCCATATGATATTTGTCTTTCTCTGACTGACTTCACTCCGTATGACGATATCTGGGTTCACCCATGTTGCTGCAAATAGCTTTGTTCATTCTTTTCTATGGCTGAGTAATATTCCACTGTGGTCTGCACGTGCGTGCCTTCTTTGCGCCCTCATCTGTTGATGGACATGTCGGTTGCTCCCCTGTCTTGGCCTTTGTTCACGGTGCTGCCGTGAACACTGGGGTGCACGCGGCCTTTCAGATCACGTTTCTCTCTGGGTGTACGCCAGGAGCGGGACCGCAGGATCAGATGGCAGCCCTATTTTTAGCTTTTTAAGGAACTTCCATACTGTTCTCCACAGTGGCCACACCAATTTGTGTTCCCACCAACAGTGTAGGAGGGTTCCCTTCTCTCTACACCCTTTCCAGCATTTACTGTTTATAAATTTTTTGATGATGACCATTCCAACTGGTGTGAGGCGGTATCCCAATGTAGTTTTGATTTGCATTTCTCTTATAATTAATGAACTTCCCTGGTGGCTCAGACAGTAAAACATCTGCTTACAATGCAGAAGACCTGGGTTCGACACCTGAGTTGGGAAGATCCCCTGGAGAAGGAAATGGCAACCCACCCCAGTACTCTTGCCTGGAAAATCCCATGGATGGAGGATCCTGGTAGGCTACAGTCCATGGGGTTGCAAAGAGTTGGACATGACTGAGTGACTTCGCTTTCTTTACTTTCTATAATTAATGATGTTGAAAATCTTTTCATATGCCTATTAGCCATCTGCATGTCTTATTTACAGAAAAATCTATTTAGGTCCTCTGCCTATTTTTTGAGTGGGTTGTTTATTTTTATATTACACCACATGAGCTGTTTGTATATTTTGGAAACATCCCTTGTCGCGGTCACATCATTTGCAAACATTTTCTCCCAATCTGTGGGTTGTTTTTTGGTTTTGTTTATACTTTCCTTTGCTGTGTAAAAACTTTTGAGTTTAATTAGGTCTCATCTGTTTATTTTTGTTTTTATTTCCATTACTCTGGGAGGTGGAATGAAGATACGGCTGCAACTCTGGTTTCCTCTGATAGTTTTAGTGTCCAGGCTTACATTTGGGGCTCTAATCCATTTTGAGTTCATTTTTGCGTATGGTGTTGAAGAGTGTTCTAATTTCCTTTTTTAACATGTGGCTGTCCAGTTTTCCCAGCACCATCTATTGAAGAGACTGTCTTTCCTCCGGTGTATAGTCTTATCTCCTTGGTTGTAAATTAATTCGCCATAGGTGTGCGGGTTTATTTCTGGGCTTTCTGTCCTACTCCATTGATCTATATGTCTGTTTTTGTGCCCGTGCCATACTCCTTTGATGACTAGAGCTATGTATGATAGTTTGCAGTCAGGGAATCTGATTCTTCCAGCTCCATTTTTCTTTCTCAAAATTGCTTTCTCTGTTTGAGATCTTTTGTGTCTTCATACAAATCTTAAGACTTTTTCGTTCTGGTTCTGTGAAAAATGCTGTTGGTAATTTGATTGCATAGAATCTGTAGATTGCTTTGGGTATTTTTGACAATATTCATTCTTCCAATCCAAAACACGGTGTATTTTTCCATCTGTTTGTGTCCTCTTCCATTTCTTTCATCAGCGTCCTATAGTTTTTAGTTTTTTGAGGAAGGGGCTGCACCAACCTACATTCCTGCTGACAGTGTAGGAGGGTTCCCTAGAAAAGGGCATGCTTGGTAAAGGGGACGGCATAGCAAAAGCAGGTACAAAAGAAAGGGCGTTGTATTAGGGACTGTGTGTTGGAGACAGTGGGATGAGGGGCAGCCAGCGAGTCCAGAGGCTAAAGCCCAGGCTAGGAAGGAGGTTGTAGGCACGCTATGTTGGGGGTCCATGGTATTACTCTGAAAATAATGGGGGAGCCATAGAGGGGATTCCATCAAGGGAAGCATTTTAGCGAGATCACTTGAACTGTAGGAAAGATTGAAGATGCTTGAATGAATGAATCTGAGGTTCAAGGGAGGAGTAGAGGCTGGAGAAACACCTGGGAATTATTTGAATATAGGTGAATTATTACATCACAGATAGGTATTGAAGGGTCACTGGATGCTGGGCCTGTTGCTGTGGCAATTTTGGAAAAAGTAATTATTTACAAACATAAGTCTATTTTGTGTCCCACTTGGCAAGTGTACTTAAGAAGTCTGTTCATTTACTTTCCTGGAATTGTTTTTGAAATAGCTCTGCCTTCCCAGAAACCAGAGAGTACATATCCAAACCCATCTGAGTCTGCGCTGACATAATAGGCAGTGAAGATGATGTTTTGCAATTTTCTGATTCATGGATGGCTCATCAAGGCCATGCAAGCTTAGCTTCCCCAAAACACAGATGAGGACCTAGCCATGTCCTTGGTACATGACAGAGATTCAAGAAATACTTGGTTCTTTTTAATTTAGAAAGTGACCTGAAGTGTCTAGAATTCACTCTGGAAAGAGCAATGTAATCTGGGACGCGAACAGCAAACTTACCATTCAGAAGCTCAAGCCCAGCCTTTGAAACTCGTCAGAGCACAGAAAGGTTTTCACTTTGCCAGCTCAGTCCTCGTGGGTGTCAGCAGATGCCGCACCTTCTGGTTAATCACTGGGCAAAGAAGACGAGGATTAGGACCAAAGGGCTAGAGGATTTTGTCTTAAGCACTTGCCTTATGAGAAAGCCTTGAGGAAATCCAGAGGCCCCTTGACAACTGCCTTGTAATGAGTTCTGCCGCTCATGAGGAGCAGATGAGTTAGGAGGCTGAAACTGTTGTTTTAAATAAAATCCCCCAAACCAATTCCTATATCACACACAAAACAGGAGGAAAGTCATTGTAAATCCCAAGAGACATTCCCTCCTCATGTTCAGAAGCTGCACTTACTTGCTGTTTATGTTTCGTTTAGAAAGCAAACGGAAACCTGCCTCTCAGAGACGGGAGTAAAGGGAAAGAGTTTTACGGGCCGGTGCTCAGGGCCACAGTGTTTTCCAGAAGGTGTGTGAGAAAAGAGATCAAACACCTTCACCTCTCAGCTTGTCTGAGCAGCCCCCGGGGGTGGGGGGCGGGACCTGCATGGCAGGCACCCCACACTGGGAGGTGGGGGCAGAGCCGGTTGGACAACACCCAGGAGTTGTGAGCACAGCATGCTGTAGGTCTTGCACTCAGGGTCCTGAGGTTTTCCTTTCATAATGATAAAGGGCAGGAGCAGAGCCCAGCCTTGCCTGAGAGAGGCGCTGGCTCAGCGGCAGACACAGGCCCTGCCCCAGTCAACCTGCCGTCTTCTGGCCAGCAGAGCCCCAGGGAGCTCCGAGCGGCAGGGTGCCCAGCCCTCTCCTCTTTGTGAGGGACTTTCTGTGACTGTAGGTTTCCCTGGTGGCTCAGAGGTTAAAACGTCTGCCTGGAATGCAGGAGACCCAGATTCAGTCCCTGGGTCGGGAAGATCCCCTGGAGAAGGAAGTGGCAACCCACTCCAGTACTCTTGCCTGGAGAATCCCATGGAGGGAGGGTAGGCTACAGTCCATGGGGTCACAAAGAGTTGGACACGACTGTGCAACTTCACTTTCACTTTCACTTCCGTGACTGTGTGACTCAGCTCTGGCCAGTGAGGCAGAGGGAAGTCTACTGATAGGGAGTGGGGGGCAGGTCAGGGGAAGAGCGCTTTCAACACAAAGATGTTGGAGGAGAGCATCCTTCGGCAACCTCTCTTCCTTCCTACCTGGGATGCTGGGGCAAGGACATCATGGTAGGTGTTGGGATGGACGTCCTGTAACCACGAAGGGATGAATGCCAGAATCCAAAGCCAACAGGAACGGCAAGCGGAAGGCAGCAAGAGCCTGTCGATGAATGAGGTCTGTGAGCTGTTGCAACCAGTGGGGAACTGCCTGCCTTTGAACAGGGCGTGTGAAATGACTCAAGAGTGCCATTTCATCATCCCCTGGGAGCCAGTTATTCTTTGACTTGCTTTCAAACTCATTAAACTGACTAAATTGTGGTAGATCCTAAAACAACTTGACTCTTATTTTCACCCATTCCTGTTTAGGTCATTGTAACAAACACTGGGAGGCAATGCTGAGAGAGATAATCCTTCAGTAGGTTGATAAGGAGTCCAGGGCCCTCAAGGAGGAAGGGGTCCAGGGCTCTCAAGGAGGAGAAAGGGACAAACATTTTTTTTTATACATTGCTTTGTCTTAGTCACATAAGACATTCTTTTCTTAAACTCTGAGTTGTTATGACAACAATCTTTAAGACTCTCTTTAACCCCAGATCTAATGATTACACAACAAAACAACTCATGTTTCCCCTTAAGCTTCTGTGAAAGTGAAAGTGAAGTGCTCATTTGTGTCCAACTCTTTGTGACCCCATAGACTGTAGCCCACCAGGCTTCTCCATCCATGGGATTTTCCAGGCAAGAATACTGGAGTGGGGTGCCTTTCCTTTTCCAAGAGAACTTCCTGACCCAGGGTTTGAACCTGGGTCTCCCACACTGCAGGCATATGCTTTACCATCTGAGCCACACAGTTCAGTCACTCAGTCATGTCCGACTCTTTGCGACCCCATGAACTGCAGACACCAGGCCTCCCTGTCCATCACCAACTCCAGGAGTTTACTCAAACTCATGTCCATTGAGTTGGTGATGCTATCCAGCCATCTCATACTCTGTCATCCCCTTCTCCTCCTGCCTTCAATCTTTCCCAGCATCAGAGTCTTTTCCAATGAGTCAATTCTTCGCATGAGGTGGCCGAAGTATTGGAGCTTCAACATCAGTCCTTCCAATGAACACCCAGGACTGATCTCCTTCAGAATGGACTGGTTGGATCTCCTTGCAGTCCAAGGGGCTCTCAAGAGTCTTCTCCAACACCACAGTTCAAACGCATCAATTCTTTGGCGCTCAGCTTTCTTCACAGTCCAACTCTCACATCCATACATGACTACTGGAAAAACCATAGCCTTGACTAGACGGACCATAGTCGACAAAGTAATGTCTCTGCTTTTGAATATGCTATCTAGGTTGGTCATAACTTTTCTTCCAAGGAGTAAGCGTCTTAATTTCATGGCTGCAATCACCATCTGCAGGGATTTCGGAGCCCCAAAAATAAAGTCCTCTGTACTAATGATTATATAACAGCAATGTATCTTGTTCGAGGACATGTTTTTTCTTCTTAACAAGAACCTTCTGACTAAACTTGTTATCTTAAGATGTGTGTTGTGGGAGTGGGTCTGGTAAGACCTTTCTCTTGTTAGTTCTAACCTTGTTAATTTAAGGTGTATGTTGTGGAGTGGGTCTGGTAGAAGTGTATAAGGCCTGCTAAGAATAGTGAGGGGGGCGCTCTGCTGATGTCCCTCTTCTGATGTCTCTGTCAGAAACTTCCTCTGTCCCTTTTTACACTTTAATAAGACTCTGTTACACAAATGCTCTTGAGTGATCAAGTCTGGTCTCTGGCTAAATCTTCTTCTTGGGAGATCATGAATCCAACATTGTTCATTCACTGTTAACTATCAATACAATGTGGAGGTTGAAAATAAAGACCTTGGAAGCAGGTGAAAACCTGGGTTTGTGATCTAACTGCATCCCTTTCTTGGTTTGTGGCCTTGGGAAGATTGCTTCATCCACATAAGCCTTTCTTTCTTCAACTATAGAATGGGATAACATAAAATGAGGATTATAATGGTACCCACTTTGCTGGCCTCAGAGAAGGTAATGGCGACCCACTCCAGTACTCTTGCCTGGAAAATCCCATGGATGGAGGAGCCTGGTGGGCTGCAGTCCATGGGGTCACTAAGAGTCAGACACGACCGAGCAACTTCACTTTCATTTTCACTTTTCACTTTCATGCATTGGAGAAGGAAATGGCAACCCACTCCAGTGTTCTTGCCTGGAGAATCCCAGGGACGGGGGAGCCTGGTGGGCTGCCATCTATGGGGTCGCACAGAGTCAGACTCGACTGAAGCGACTTAGCAGCAGCAGTACTTTGTTGGCCTATTGTAAATATAACAAGAAATAATGTGAGTTAAGGGTTAGGCACAGATTTATCACCTGTGGCTGTTATGACTATTATTTCTGATGATGGGTACATGTGTTTGTCACAGAGGTCTTATTGTCTCTTGCCTAGTTAGTGTAGAAAGTTTTTTCTACTTGATTTTTCTCCAATCTCTTGAAACATCATTCATCTGTACTACACTTCCTGGTTTTCCCTCTGTGATAGAATCCATGGAGTTGAGCATCCAGCCCTTTGGTAAGTGCTAAGGGGGAACATCATGAGAAATGCTGGGCTGGAGGAGCACAAGCTGGAATCAAGGTTGCCGGGAGAAATTATCAATAACCTCACATATGCAGATGACACCACCCTTATGGCAGAAAGTGAAGAAGAACTAAAGAGCCTCTTGATGAAAGTGAAAGAGGAGAGTGAAAAAGTTGGCTTAAAGCTCAACATTCAGAAAAGTAAGATCATGGCATCTGGTCCCATCACTTCATGGCAAATAGATGGAGAAACAGTGGAAACAGTGTCAGACTTTTTTGGGGGGAGGCTCCAAAATCACTGCAGATGGTGATTGCAGTCATGAAAATAAAAGATGCTTACTCCTTGGAAGGAAAGTTATGACCAACCTAGATAGCATATTCAAAAGCAGAGACATTACTTTGCCAACAAAGGTCCATCTAGTCAAGGCTATGGTTTTTCCAGTGGTCATGTATGGATGTGAGAGTTGGACTGTGAAGAAAGCTGAGCGCCAAAGAATTGATGCGTTTGAACTGTGGTGTTGGAGAAGACTCTTGAGAGCCCCTTGGACTGCAAGGAGATCCAACCAGTCCATCCTAAAGGAAGTCAGTCTGAATATTCATTGGAAGGACTGATGCTGAAGCTGAAAGTCCAATACCTTGGCCACCTGATACAAAGAGCTGACTCATTGGAAAAGACCCTGATGCTGGGAAATATTGAGGGCAGGAGGAGAAGGGGACAACAGAGGATGAGATGGCTGGATGACATCACCAACTCAGTGGACATGGGTTTGGGTGGACTTCGGGAGTTGGTGATGGACAGGGAGGCTTGGCGTGCTGCGGTTCAATGGGTCGCAAAGCGTTGGACGTGACTGAGTGACTGAACTGAACTGAAGGGGGAACAGGGGCTTCCCTGGTGGCTCAGATGGTAAAGAATCTGCCTGCCAATGCAGGAGAATTTGTTCGATCCCTGGGTCGGGAAGATCCTCTGGAGAAGGAAACGGCAACCTCCTCCAGATTCTTGCCTGGAGAATCCCATGGACAAAGGAGTCTCTGGCTGGCTACAGTCCATGGGGTTGCAAAGAGTCAGATACAACTGAGAGACTAATGCTTTTACTCACTTTTAAGGGGGAATGAGGAAGCGCAGACCATGGCTCTTTGCTGAAGAAAGCCTGCTGCTCAGTCTGGGATAGACTTCCACCGTGAGTCAGACTAGCAGTGCTGGCCCAGGGCCATCGTAAGGCAACTGGTACCACGTTCCCATCCGGGCCCCACTGGTTAGGCTCGGGCCAGCTGGGCAGGGAGGCAGTGCAAGCATGTAGCAGCCCGGTTTGAGGAGGGAGCTTGGAGGCTCAACCAGCTGGGAGGCCTTTGCTCAGACGGTCTGTGCGGAGATGTCCCTGTCAAGGGCTGAAGCCTTGCAGAGATGGTAGCAGCTCCACCACCCAGCAAAGCAACCACCACCTAGAGCCGTGGGCACAGGCCTCTGTGGAGAGAGGTTAAGGGTACTCTTAAGAGCTGACTGGAGAAGAAAAGAGCATTCCCAGTAAAGAGTAGGAAGAGGGACTCCTCATCCTCCCCTTCCATGAGGCATCTGATCAGCATGGGGGGACCAAACAAGACCCCTCTGCAGCAGGTCAGTGTGCTCAGCGGTGCCTCTCTCTGGGTGGTCGGAGCGATGGGGACGCCTGTCCCTTGAGCTTGGTGAAGGCTCTCTGGACAGGCCGGGTCAGCCACGTGCAGAGCAGAGATGGGGTCGGGTGCTTTGAGCTGTCCGTGTGTGGGGGGAGGAGGCGTCCCCAGGCTGTTTATTTTATCAGGAGCCAGCCTTGGGCATGCGGGCACCAGCTCTCAAAGGGCATGACGGGCTGGCAGCTTTGAATGTAGATTGCACCAGGCCAGAGGTACCCCTGGGTCTGGCCTTTCAACACACTCTGTGTGGCTGTGTTGGCTCAGGAGCACAAGGAGGGAGGCTGATTGGCGTCGTACAGCCTGGCCGCGAGCCCTGCTATTGGGAGACCCTGGGCTTGGCTTGAGTCTGGCTTGTATGCTGAAGTCTGGCTGAATGGGCTGCCAAGGATCAGAGTTTATGTAAACACACAGAGGCCGTGGTTCTTGCTCCATACAGGAGCTCATATCTGATTGTCCTCACTTCCCAGTTGCAAGGGAATCGTGTTGGGGGAAGGCAGGAAGGGTGTGCATTGTCCTTTGTGAGTGTCTTCACCACCGTAACCTAGAAACACGTCAGATTTCATCTGTTCCTGCAGTTGAATCCCATTGGCTTGGCTGAGATGCTGAGAAATACTCTGCTCCTTAGCAACCCCCCTTCCTTGTTGATGCTGTCCATGGTCTCATTTAGGGAGCTGGCCCTGCCCAACTGTCAACAGGGAAGGCACGAGGCATCTGTGCATCCAAGGAAAGGCAGCTGACAGCTACAGTGTCAATGTTTTATATTTTGATTTTTTAAAAATAAGTCATTTGTTTATTTCTATTTCATTCTAAAAAGGATTGGAGTCTGTTTACAGTTAGATCCTGTTTTTTCCCCTTGTGTGTTTTCTTTCCTTTTTGGTTATTTATAATGTAAAAACACCCTATTTTTAAACTTTCCACCTTTAGTCACAGTTTCTTTGGGAACGGTTTTCTGTTTTTAAAGGATCTATCATTTGTCTCCTTCTGCAGCTGGAAGGAGGTGGTAAACAAGGCCTGTGAGCCACATCGGCCCCATCACCTATTTTTGTAAATAAAGTTTTATTGGAACACAGGGACGTGCATCTGTTATTGACCCTGCCTGCTTTTGTGCTACAAGGGCAGGGTTGTAGTCAGAGCAGAGATCGTGCGGCTGCAAAGTCAAAAATATTTACTATCTAGCCCTCTGTAGAAAAAGAATAAATACTAAATATAATTTAAAACGTTAAGTTATAATTTTAAAATGCCATCTGGCCCAAGTGTGTTTATTCTTATCGGCACTGTGCGGTGATGTGCGGCTAGAATTGGTGTCTGTTCTCTGTACCAGTGTCACCCTGATGCCAGAGGCCCAGCCATTCTGGATCTGTCTGGCCTGCAGAGGCTGCTCTTTCTGGGCTCTGTCCCAGGTAGGGGCTCAACCCAGTTCCTTGGTTCCCATCCTCCAGCACAGGACACGGTCAGTGCGGAAGGCTTGGCTGAAAGTTCAGGGTGATAGAAATAAAGTTTTAGATTAAGGACTAGACGCAATTCTGGAAATCCCTCTGGTAACCCTTCCTGACTCCACTAGGAATAAATTTTTGACCATCTTGCTCTTTAGATGGAGAAGGCAATGGCACCCCACTCCAGTACTCTTGCCTGGAAAATCCCATGGACGGATGAGTCTGGTAGGCTGCCGTCCATGGGGTAGCTAAGAGTCAGACACAACTGAGCAACTTCACTTTCACTTTTCACTTTCATGCATTGGAGAAGGAAATGGCAACCCACTCCAGTGTTCTTGCCTGGAGAATCCCAGGGACGGAGGAGCCTGGTGGGCTGCCATCTATGGGGTCGCACAGAGTCGGACACGACTGAAGTGACTTAGCAGCAGCAGCAGCTCTTTAGATGTTCATGACATTGTTTGACCCTTCTCTTCCACTTTCTTCTGGAGACCTATCATGCTCTCTACTCCTAACTTACAGGGGATACCTGATATCTTCTAATGCTGGTATGTACCAGTTACTGAAAAATAACTGGAATATGAGAGGGAAATTTTCTGTGTTGCAGGGGAACTTTGCTTCCCTAGGCTTCAGGTTTCCACAAGGAGGGGCATCAATTAGTGGAACACGAGTGGCCTCTCTCTGCTTCTCACTCATCAGTCCTCAAGGAGGAAGGACATCTAATATTTTAGATAAGCTTGGGATGAGGACTGACCACATGCCCCTTCCTCAGTCTCTTTCTCTTGGGACACAGCTTTCTGGAAGCCCATAGGCTGGTCTTGCAGTTTGGAGAGAAAATTTCAGTCCAAGGGAGTAGGAGTATTTGGTGCATGGGGTGGGAGTACTATAAATAAGCAAAGAATGGAATTTGATGAGCAAACTAACTCTTGTAGGTAGAAACTTTTAGTGGACAGGCCATACATTCTAGGGTGGATTTCCCTATTAGGAGACAAGGAGATAAGGATTTGAGGGCAAGTGATTTGTCTGGAAGGTGAGCTTAGGAAGTTGAGTGTGAGGAAAGGATTGCAGGCAATCAAGCCATTTATCATTTGGGTGCTCAGAGCTTAACCCCACAGTAAACTCTGGGAAATGGTGTAGAATCTGCACCTCAGAGCTGTCCTGCTGGAGAGATGGGGGAGCTGAGGTATTTATACTCGAACTCTCTGTCACTGATTGAGGATTGCTCCTGGTTGGGGGCCGGGGGGGGGGGTGACTTCCTAAGTACATCGGGCCTTCCCCACATCAGAAAGCAACCTTTTTCTTTGAAGAAAACCCACAGGCAAAGAAGGCGGTGCTAGTGTTAAAGAAAAGCGAAGTCGCTCAGTCGTATCTGACTCTTTGCGACCCCATGGACTGTAGCCCACCAGGCTCTTCCGTCCATGAGATTCTCTAGGCAAGAATACTGGAGTGGGTTGCCATTTCCTTCTCCAGGGGATCTTCCTGACCCAGGGACTGAACCTGGGTCTCCTGCATTGAAGGCAGACGCTTTAACCTCTGAGCCACCAGGGGAAGCCCTGGTGGAGAAGAACCCGCCTGCCAATGCAGGAGATGTAAGAGACGCGGGTTCGATCCCTGGGTTGGGAAGATCCCCTGGAGGAGGAAATGGCAACTCACTGCAGTATTCTTGCCTGGAGAATCCCATGGATGGAGGAGCCTGGTGGGCTACAGTCCATGGGGTTTCAAAGAGCTGGACACGGCTGAAGTGACTGAGCACTCACAGGGAAACCCTCAGGCCGCTGCTCGCTCCCTGAGACTGAAAGGCTGGAGGGAGGAGGGTGGGGCCAGAACACTCTGTTGCTATCACAGACTGGTGTGGAAGGGTGAGTTTGGCATCTCTTTCTTAGTTAACTGTGTTTTAACTTTACTGTGGGACTTAGGATTGAGAGGATCTAATTTTGGGCTTTCTCGGGATTTGTTTCCTGATCATAGAATCTCACGGTTGCCTGTTAGTTATGGCTCTTTTCCAAGGCTGCAGGTCCTGGATCATCTCCAGAAGATTCCTATGGCTCCGTGGTAAAGAATCTGCCTGCCAATGCAGGAGACGCAGGAGATGCAAGTTCAATCCCTGGGTCGGGAAGATCCCCTGGCAGAGGGCATGGGAACCCCCTCCAGCATTCTTGCCTGGAGGATCCCATGGACAGAGGAGCCTGGCGGGCTACGGTCCACAGGGAGGCACAGAGTTGGACACGGCTGAGCTCACACTCACACACAGCGGCTCACCATAATCCTCTCCACCGGCTGCCTGCCTGCCTGGGCCCCAGCTGCCTTCTCGAGACAGGGCCCTCCGCCAGCACTTCCAGCAGCAGCTTTAGCAGCCTGTCGTCCTCTGTCCACAGACAATGGCATTTCTGCAGCTTCACACCGTGGGTTCTCCCAGGAGAGGAGATGAGGCTGAGAACTGCTGAAAAGCTGAGCGATGAACTGGTTTGTCCAGTTCTCATAGATTCTTTGGAGAAGGCAATGGCACCCCACTCCAGTACTCTTGCTTGGAAAATCGCATGGACGGAGGAGCGTGGTAGGCTACAGTCCACGGGGTCGCTAAGAGTCTGACACGACTGAGTGACGTCACTATCACTTTCGTAGAGTCCTACCTTGTCTCTTATGTCTCTCCCAGGGAGACTAATTTCTTAGTCTCCGTGGAAAATTATTGGTGAATGTGCTGACTCACCCAATTAGGTCAAGTGTCCTCCTGCCACCAGTCGGGGGTGGACTCCTGTCGAGGCAGCAGGTGGCTCCTGGTGTGGCCACGTGGCTAGACTTGGGGAATGTGTGGGGTGGGCAATCCAACAGCTGCCCGCCTCCCCCATAACAGATGCTTCTCCACCCTGTGAGCAGGGTCACTGGTGCCTCTGTACTAGTCATGGCTTGAAAACAGCTTTCCAGGCTCTTCTGGGCCTTAAGCGAAGCACCGCCACCCTTGGCCAATTCCTAGAGGAGAAGGGTCAACAGTGCCATCAAGAAGGCCGCCCAGTGACGTAAAGGTGCCCCACCCGCTGGTCACATTTTACTGTAAAGTTACGAGGCTTTCATAAGTCCAAGCTGCAGTAGAATGGGCCCTGTCATCTTCATTTAGCATTTGTCAAGGGTTCTGGAATATCACTTGACTGTGAGTTAGCTGTATGGTTCAGAAATTTTCATCTCCTCTAAGGGCAGAAAGTGAAGAGGAACTTTAGAGCCTCTTGATGAGGGTGAAAGAGGGGAGTGAAAAAGCTGGCTTGAAACTCAACAATAAAAGAAGCTAGGATCGTGGCTTCCAGTCCCATCACTTTATGGTAAATGGAAGGGGTAAAAGTGGAAGTGATTTCAGACTTTATTTTCTTGAGCTCCAAAATCACTGCGAATGGTGAGTGCAGCCATGAAATTAAAAGAAGCTTGCTCCTTGGAAAAATAACTATGACAAGCCTAGACAGTGTATTAAGAAGCAGAGACATTACTTTCCCAACAAGGTCTGTATAGTCACAGCTATGGTTTTCCTAGTCATCAGGTACAGATATGAGGGATGGGCCATAAAGAAGGCTGGGCACCAAAGAACTGATGCTTTTGAACTGTAGTGCTGGAAAAGACTCTTGAGAGTCCCTTGGACTGCAAGGAGATCCAACCAGTCCGTCCTGAAAGAAATGAGTCCTGAATATTCACTGGAAGGAGTGATGCTGAGGCTGAAACTCCCAATACTTTGGCTACCTGATGTGAAGAGCTGACTCATTTGAAAAGACCCCAATGCTGGGAAAGATTGAAGGCAGGAGGAGAAGGGGATGACAGAGGACGAAATGGTTGGATGGCATCACTGACTCAATGGACATGAGTTTGAGCAAGCTCTGAGAGATAGTGGAGGCCAAAGGGGCCTGGTGCGCTGCAGTCCACGGGGTCGCAAAGAGTTGGACACAATTTAGCAACTGAACAACAACAACAACAATTTTCAAACATGACACTGATCTGTTTGGGCTGAGCTTGTAAACTATCACAGGGAGTGAAGTAACCACTCTGACTCTGTTCTTAACCCAAAAAGAGTCAGGTGACCTGCTTTGATGTCATGAGAGCATGGCATATTGGTATAATGTAGAGACTTTGGTGATGAGAAAATATCGACATCCCAGACCTGTGCAAAGATCTACCACACCAGCAAAGATCCTCACAATATTGAAGCCATGCTAAGGACACACTTCCCTATTTAAAAAGCACGTTTCACAGAAGAGGAGGTTGAAACTGCAGAAACATTGACGTAAAGTGAAGTCGCTCAGTTGTGTCCGACTCTTTGCAACCCTATGGACTGCAGCCTTCCAGGCTCCTCCACACATAGGATTTTCCAGGCAAGAGTATTAGAGTGGGTTGCCATTTCCTTCTCCAAGGGATCCTCCTGACCCAGGGCTGGAACCTGGGTCTTCCACGTTGTAGGCAGATGCTTTACCATCTGAGCCACCAGGAGATTGCAGAAACATTGGAGATTGGCATATAATTAACAAAGAAATAGCAGAGGGTTCTAGAATGCTGGAAATATCACCTCCTTAGTTATTGTGCTCAACATAATTATTGAAAATATGCCCAAATCCAAGTGTTTGAAGAATCAGGGCAGGACTTATAGGCGCTTTGGGCTTTGGCCCAACAAGCTGCATTTCTAACAGAGCCTTTACAGAGCAAGCATCAGCAGCGTCCACAATATGTAGGGCTGTGCCCATCACGCAGCCCACGGCAGTGTCCGGATTTAGTGACTGGTCACAGGGCGTTTGGTGCCCAGCTGGCTTTTTCATGGCCTCTCAGTGCAAAGTGGAAGGCCCCCCTTGAGGTGGGCACGATTACGTGACCTCCAATGATGTCAAATTCTGGCACAGTGACTAACACATGATCAGCTCGGTCCTGGGGGACTTTCTGATGTTGGTGGGAATTGCGATTCTAAGTTGGCCAGTGGGATTAATGCATTGAGACCAAAGAGGAAATAGAGCAGGGCCCCTCTAGGGATGACATCTGCTTTCGTTGTGAAATAGCACAAAGAGTGTTGGACTCTAACATTGTTGGCTGAAAACTCTCTGTTTCCACAGTGGGACAGCCTCAGGATATTAGCAGAATTTGTGTTGAACATAAACAAGTCTGAAAGAAGACGATGGTGGCTGAATCTCTTCTTTCCATGGGATGATGAATCTGCCTAGATCATTGCTTACTAATGATGGTGAATTCAGTCTTAAAACCCAAACAATTAAGTCTTACAACATTCACATGGACGAGTGAAACTCTTGGGAATCAAATCTTCTGACTGCCAGGGTTCTCCACTTTTAAATTGATCACTGTAAATAAAATCAGAACTGAGTCCATAGAGGAGAGGATTTGAATACTATTACTCTATGATGAGGAGAAGGTTGAATTTCTTTGAGAATTAAGTGGAGGCATCTGTTTTGTTTAAATTAAGGGTCTTTAAGTACCAGCCAGGGACTGAGTTGACAGCCATTTCTGTAATAAAGTAATAAATCATGGGGATGGTTAAGGAAGCAAGAAACACCACATTCTTACTTTGTTCAACCAATTAAGCAATAAGCCATCTGGGTCCTTTTGTAAATTACTGTCAAGTACAACTTATACAATTCAATTCAGCCTTTCATTTAATTATATTAATTTATTCCAGCAACTTTAAATACCAAACAATGCCAATACCAATGTTCATTTTAAAAACAGAAGTCTAGTTTAGCTTTCATTTTTTAACAATTAACACCCTTCCCGAGGTTGTCATCTGAGAATTTTTAGCACTGTCTCAGCCTCAGGATATAGGAGAATTTGTGTGGAACATAAACAAGTCTGGAAGAAGAAGATGGTGGCTGAATCTCTTCTTTCCATGGGATGATGAGTCTGTCTAGATCAGTGCTATCCAATAGGCCTGTTTTCATGACGGAATGTGCTATTATCTGTAGTCTCCCACACAGTGGCTCTTGAGTCCTTGAAATGTGGCCAGTACTGCTGAGGAACTGAGCCTAAATTTTCTTTAATTTTAATGAATTTATGTTTAGATAGCCACATGTGGCCAGTGGCTCTTTGCCCAAGTCTAGAGTGTATTCTGAGGAAGGAAAAATACAGCATGCCATTAACTTCAACAGGTGGAGAAGAGATGCATAGTTATGACAGATATTTTTTGGAAGCCCTCACTTCCTGATCCGTGTTTGTTATCTGAAACACACTCAGTGTTTGTTATCTGAAACTCAGTGTTTGTTATCTGTATCCCGAGACAGCCCAGAGGAGATGAGCATCTTTGAGGGGAGTTCTTTGACCATGTGAAGAGGGAACTCCATTTGGAAGAGAAATGGGCACCATTTTTTCTTAATCGCAGAACCAACCCCACTCAACAACCCTTAAGTCCCATCTAGACGGGCCCAGTCACAGCATGAGAGACATCCAGCTTTCGCCAGCATGGACTCTGCCCTGAGGAAGACGTGTTCTTCCTATGGCTGAACGTTCAGATGTGGGCCCCTTTGGGGGTAGCCAGACATTTCCTGGGGGCTCAGACCCAGCCCTTTCAACCTCATGGACATCGACACCCCACTCTAGTTCCTCTCAAAGGAATTTTGACTCAGATGCTGGCATCTCCCTCCCAGGGAGATTTGCCTCTTTGCAAAAGTTGCTTGTTCCGATCCAGTCAACGCAAACTTGGTAAGAGGACATCAGGAGTTTCTCAACTGTACACACTTCTTTTTTGTGGGAGTGTTCAGTCTAAGCTGACCCAACACCAGTGACTATAGAGAAGTGTATTGCATGAGAATCTGGTTATAGTTAATCAAGCTAGAGAACAGTGAGGGCAAGGGTGAATGGAGGTAGAAAGTCCCGAGAACATTCTCATTAACATGAAAACATCTTATTCCAGGTCTACTGACTCTTTGCAGCTGCTAGGCTGAGCTGAAAACTGGGCCGAAGTCTCTGTAACCCTGTTTTCTCTGAGTAGCTTGCTTCCTTCATCTGAGCTATGGTTCAACCAATGAACATGAAATTTGTCTTCATAAACTTATTCAAGTGTTTGGATGTCAGAACTTTGCACCTTCTTCACTCTTTCATTTTTACGGTTGTCGACACAGATAGTCCAAGGTAAGGCAGTTTAGAATAAACGGATCAGTAGGGATTTTGTATCCTGAAGATGTTGCCAGGCCTCTTTGCTTTATTGTTGCTCAGTCGTGTCCAACTCTTTGCGACCTCATGGACTGCAGCCTGCCAGGCTCCCCTGTCCATGGAATCTTCCAGGCAAGAATACTGGAGTGGGTTGCTATTTCCTTCTCCAGGGGATCTTCCCAACCCAGGGATGGAACCCACGTCTCCTGCATTGGCAGGTGAATCCTTTACTGCTGAGCCACCAGAGAAGCCCCTTCTTTCCTCAGTCAGAGATAAAGGGAATTGTATACTGCTCAGTTGGGGGGGAAAAAAAAACAAGAATCTTCTGTACCATGCTATGATCATTTACCAGTGATGAAGACAATGAGACAATGGGTCCATATTTTTTGTCTAAAACAGACAGTGGCCTGTGAAAGAAAGGCAGGAAGAAGAGACTTTCCGTATTCATTCATGGAGCTGCGTCTCTGCTCTTGCCACCGCACACACCTAAAGGGCCTGCTTCGTGAAAGGCACGTGCTCCTGCAGTTCGCTTGGGCTGGACTGCGATGGCCACGCTTCTGTGTTCGTTCTGCGGGTGGCGTTCACCGTTCATCCACGGTGCTGACGTTGTCAAATCGCCACAGCTGGCTGGCTTTTCCATCGCACTCGCGCAAGTACAGATCTTTATTGTTTTCCTGCATCACAGCTTCCATGCATTTCCCAGAGAGAATGTGAACAATCATTCCATTCTGAAAGGAGAGAAGAGAAGGAAAAAAATTAAAGAAATGAAGAAAATCAGTCGGACCCTCACGATCAGTCAGCAAAGAAACACCTAAAATTTGTGCTAGTCATTAAGAGAATGATAAAAGCGTTGTCAACTGGCCTGAGAGGGAATTGGAGTATTTTGGCTACTTTGTAATATAATTTATGTAGCCCTAAGTTTCCCAGGTGGCTCAGTGGTAAAGAATCCACCTGCCAAGCAGCAGACACAGGTTGGATCCCTGGGTCAGGAAGATTCCCCTGGAGAAGGACATGGCAACCCAATCCAGTGTCCTTGCCTGGGAAATCCCATGGACGGAGGAGCCTGGTGGGCTACGGTCCATAGGGGTGCAAAAGAGTCAGACACGACTTTGCAACTAAACAGTGACAACAACAATATGTAACATAAAACTTCCCATCTTAACCATTTTTAAGTGTAAAATGTATTCCTGTTAAGTATATTCACACTGTGTTGAGACAGATCTCCAGAACTTCTTCTTCTTCCAAAACAGAAACTCAAAACCCATTAAATGGCAGCTTCCCTTTCCCTGCTTCCTCTCGGGCCAGGTAACTACCGTTCTGTCTTCTGTTTGTATGAATCTGACTCCCCTATACACCTCATATTAAGTGTAATCATATAGTATTTGCCTTTTGGTGACCGGCTTATTTCACTTAGAATAATGTCTTCAAGTTCCATCCCTGTTGAAACAAAAGACAGGATTTCCTTCTTCCTTAAGATGGAATAATATTCCATTGTGTGTACATAGCATATTTTGTTTGTGTATTCATCAGTCGTTGGATTCTTGGGTTGCTTCCGCCTCTTGACTATTGTGAATAGTGTTGCTATGAGCAGTACCTCATTTCTTTTTATGGCTGGATGAGAATACTTTTTTAAAGTCTTACTTTTTAATGCCTGAAAGATGCTGGGTATATCTTAGTCACTAATTTTCTACACATTAGGCTTAAATGCTATTTCCAAATCTATCTTATCCAGAGGCCTTGCTTCGAATGATCCTTTATGATCATTCATAAAGGGCCTTAACTTGGTTTCCAAGAATTCTTTGAGCATGTGTGGGGCCCCTGAGCCTTGGGTTCACTTGTCGCCAGAGCCCCAAGAGCTTTGTTCTCAACATTTCTCGTGAGTTCAGCTTAAGTCTTAGACTATATGATTTTCCTCTTTCACAGCCTGCTCTAAGAGCGCTGATGCATGGAGTTCTGATTAGTTACTTAACCTCCCTTATTTCCAAGCAAAAGGGGAAGATAAGACATTTTAAAAAGATGTGTGTATTAATTTGTTTTTTGATGTACTTACACCCTAGCTCATGTCAGAAGGGATTTGAGGTGAAGGAAAAACAATGTAGACAGTTGTTAATACTGTCTCCTTCTAACCCTTAATCTGCCCACTCTGCCTAAATACTTAGGCTCCTCCTATTTCCTCTTTATTGGATACTGACCTCTGGAAAGGAGCTAGAGCCTCTCTCTGGGGTAACGGGAATTAAAGTCTTTCGAAAATGATGAAATGCTCAGCACGAAATTAGCCAAGAAGAAAGTACGATCTATACCACCATCTATGTGACTGTGGAACAGAAGGTGGGCCTTTCCTCTGCTCCTAAAAGCACACCACCAACGGGGTTTGGCAGCGTCTGTAACGCGCCCCACAGTCCTACTCGAGGCCTAAAGCTGATAAACTTTACAGCTAGGGGGTCTCCTCTTTCCAGTGCATGAAGACTGAGCGACACAGAGACCTGGGAAATTAGCACCTCTCTGGATGCCGGCGGATAACTCGGCTGCAAGGCCGGCTTCACCGCCCCCCGAGACCTTAGCGCCAAACCACTAAGTTCAGCCCAGGGACACAGGCTAGTGCGGTAATACTTGACCTCTCGGAAGAGCCAGACAGGTGCCCACCAGAGGCCCCGTGAACTCCTCCTGGGTGGGTCACTCACCTCCTGGTGGTCCCAGTGCTGCTGGTGGATGGCAGGGCCCCCCTCGGTGCAGTTCTGGAGAATCACCTGCTCTCGCCTGACGTCAAAGCACAGGTGCCCTGGGCCGCCGTAGTGGATGGCGCTCCGGCCCGTGTGCTCCAGGCGCTGGGATAGGGGAACAGCCGTTAGCACCCCTAGAAGGAGACCCTGTCCAAAGCTGGATAAGGGGAGGAGAGCTCACCGCAACAGGGCCAAGGTCTGGGGGCAAGCTTCAGATTCCGCCCGAGTCAGCAAGGCCCCGTCTCATAGTCAGGTCCACAGATACCGTGTTGGACTAGCTCTGACCTCTGACACCGCCTCACTCCAATTACCGTGACACTCAAATTTATACATTCTGACAGCCTCCTCCCTTATTCTATTTCCTGCAACATAGGCGAAGCCATCGGGCTTCCCGCATAGCTTAGCTGATAAAGAATCTGCCTGCCTTGCAGGAGATCCCGGTTCAATTCCCGGGTTGGGAAGATCCGCTGGAGAAGGGATAGGCTACCCACTCTGGTATTCTTGGGCTTCCCTGGTGGCTCAGCTGGTAAAGAATCTGCCTCCAATGCGGGAGACCTGGGTTCAATGCCTGGGCTGGGAAGATCCCCTGGAGAAGGGAAAGGCTACCCACTCCAGTGTTCTGGCCTGGAGAATTCCATGGACTGCATAGTCCACTGGGTCGCAAAGAGCCAGACAGGACTGAGCGACTCTCACTTTCCTTTTCAGGTGACGCCAGGAAGGATGCCCTGTGTTTTGTGAGGGTCCCTGGAGATTTCTCTTTGCTATAAACTTAGTTCCTTATACACAAAAGAGTGTGTTTCTTCTTATTCTTAATACAGCATATGGTGGATTCAGCTTAGCTAGTTCACAATTTTTCTGGATACAGAAGCCGATGCTAATCCCCACCTCCCCACCAAAAATCTTGGTGGTGGTTTAGTCACTAAGTTGTGTCTGATTCTTGCGACCCCAGGGACTGGGAACCTACCAGGCTCCTCTGTCCATGGGATTCTCCAGGCAAGAATACTGGAGTGGGCAGCCATTTCCTTCTCCAGGGGACTCTTCCCAGGAATCAAACCCAGGACTCACTCCTGCACTGCAGGCAGATTCTTTACCGACTGAGCTACAAGGGAAGCCCAAGAGTCTTAACAAACTCCAAAACCTAACATTCCTCTTGCACAAGGGAGACCATTATCCCTACTTGCAGATGAGGAAGCCAAGACTCAGAGAGGTTAAGAAGCCTGCCTGACATCACACAGCCAGAAGCTGAGGCGCTTCCACTGTCATAAGGCCTCCTCACCTACCGCTTTCTCTCTGTCCTCTGGGCCAGGCGTGAGTGCCCGTCGGTGTGTTCTAGAACACTGGTAGACAGTAAAACCAGAAGGGGACAAAGGGATCCTGATTGCCTGCTTCCCGACAAGTCCTGCAGGCCCAGGGCCTTCGCCTGGGGTCCCAGAGCCTCGCTGGTCCTGCCTGCAGGGCTGGACCCTCCAAAGCATTTTCTTGCTTGGCCCCAGGCTCTCGGGGGCTTATCTGACTCGTTCCATCAGTATCTCCAGGAACTCACACTTTGTTGTTCGCTTTTAATAGAGGCCTTTGGGGTAGAAGAGCTTAATACAACAGCCCCATCACAGGCTGGAAGCAGAGAGACTTGGGGGCGGGTTAGACTTTCGAGGTTATCATCCAAGCTGTGAAAAGAAGTGAACCCACCAACCCTTGGCCAAAGTCACAGGGGCGTCCCATTATCTGGGCAGGTATTTGTGTGATAGGAATTTGAAGAGAAGAAACGCCCTCACACAGAAGGAGCCCTTCCTGATAAGCCAGGAGCCCACAGGATGCTGGAAGCACCCTCCGCCTCTAACCTCCCCCTCACTCGTTGAGGATCTCCTAGTCCGTCCTGCCGGCCGCGTGCGCCCACGTGCAGGACCTCAGGGTCAAGGAGACCCTCCCCCTGCGGGAGAGAGCCTGCCAGTGGTGTTCATCGTCCCCCTTTGGCGACCCCTCGGGACATAAGCTGGAGAAGAAAATGGCAGCCCACTCCAGTATTCTTGCCTAGAGAATCCCACGGACAGAGGAGCCTGGTGGGCTGCTGTCCATGGGGTCACAGAGTCGGACACGACTGAAGCGACTTAGCAGCCACAGTAGCAGGTCATAAGCTTCTGTTGTCCTGGGGCGGCCCGCCCTTCCAGCTACCCCAGGGTCCAGCCTCGCTGCAGAGGGAGCCCCCGGGAATCTGAGGATGGTCTCCAGCGCACCCGCCCCAGCAGAGTTGTTCCCTTCCCTTCCCCAGGGGCGTTTCCACCCTCTGCCTCCCTTCTGACTGTGGAGTGCAAGCCCTTCTCCCCAAGGGAGGAGTTTCACAGACCACATGCTCTGAGTGAAGCCGCTGCTCTGAGACCTGCAGCCAGCTGGGCGACCTCTCCTCCGGCAAGTGGGGCGGGGGCCGCTGAGGCCACGAGGCTGTCTGCCCAAATCCAGCCTTTTCTCACACACACACACACACACACACACACACACACACACACACACACACACACACACACACACACACATGGCTCTTGTATTGCCCTAAGAGCCCCCTCTGGCCTGGAAGTCTTGGCCCCCAGAGGCAGGACTCAGCGCCAGCAGCCTGGAGTCTCAGGAACACAGTCACGAGTCACAGGTTTGATGGACCGCTGTAAATGGGGGACATTTTCTGAGGTCTCCTCACTTCCTCGGGGCTTCTGTGCCTATAGACCCTGCTTGGTCACCTACTGTCCCCATCTCTGGTTCTAGTTGGCTAATGGTCTTGAAGGTCTTGATCTGGTTTCAAAAAGGTGCCCTGGTGAGAATTTGCCTGCACATAAGTTTTCTTTGATCTCCGATTATAGATTTTTAATTTAAATGATGAACTTTTTCCATTTTGTAAATAAGTTCATTTGCATCATCTTTTAGGTTTCACACATAAGAGATATCTTAAGATATTTGTCTTTCTCTGTCTGACTGACTTCATTTAGTATGTTTACAAAACAGGAACAGACTCACATTCAGAGAAGACAAACTTATGGTTACCAAAGGGAAAAAGGTAAGGGGGAACAGATAAATGAGGAGTTTGGGATTAGCAGACACAAACTGCTATATATAAAATAGATAAACGGCAAGGCCCTACTGTATAGCCCAGGGAGCTATAGTCAATATCCTGTAATAAGCTACAACAGGAAAGAATCTGAAAAAGAATATAAATATGTATATTTGTAGAACTGAATCACTTTGCTATACACCAGAAGCTAAGGCAACATTGTAGATCAAGTACACTCCAAGAAAAAGAAACAGAGGGGATTCCCTAGCAGGGCAGAGGTGGGGATTCCACACTTGCCCTGTAGGGGCATGGGTTTGATCCTAGTTGGGGAAGTAAGATCCTGCATACTGTGAGGCTTGGCCAGTAAGTAAACAATTTTTTATTTTTTTAAATGGGAGTCTTTCCCATGAATTCTGGATTTCCAGTGTCTTTTATGGTTTTGGATGACCTCGTGATGCTGGATCCACTTCCGCACAAGACAAGAGACATGCCTGTGGCCGGGGCAGGCGCTCCTCGGTGAGAAGGGCCGCTGCCCGCCTCCCGGTTCCCACTGCCCCTTACCCACACGGGTTCTGGAGACGCCTGCCCTGGTCGCCCCTGGGCTAGCCGCCCTCCAAGCCTGCGTTTCCTTATCTGAATGCACTGGCGAAACAGCCTGACCCTTTTCCTTGAGCTCAGAGGCTGGTTCTCTGACGGCTCCACATCTGGGCTAGGGGCTCGGGGCAGGTTGGGGGCCGGGTCACAAGAGCGGGGCCCCAGGCACAGACAAGGACGCGGGACCGGGAAAGGAGAGGCCCTCGGGGGAAGAGAGGGGCATCCCGGCAAAGACGCCCTGGGGGTCTGGGAGCGCTGGCCACCCACCTGCTGCGGCTCACCGTCCCTGCAGGGGGCCAGCATCACGGCACAGCCCGGGGCCGCCTCTTCCGCCGCGCAGTCTGCGCAGAAGCCCAGTCCGGTGTTGTGGAGCTGTAAGCAGACACGCGGGGGTGAATCCCACCCTCCGCGCAAAGACGCCCTCTGTCGGCCGCATTCCCCTCCTTCACTCTCTGCAGTGATGCTCAAGGCCCACGTGCGGGCCACAGACGCGAGCGAGGTCAAGCTCAAACCAGCGATCCTAAGGGCCGGGCCTCCTGAAGGCCGTGGACGCACCCCAGGGCGAGGGGGCCTGCGGCGGGTTACGGCACAGCCCAGCCATGCCCCGCAGGGAGGCCCCGCTGGGCCCGGCCTGGGTGCCCGGGGCGGGGGGAGAGCCTCTGAACCCAGGCCCTGGCCGGGAAGCCGCTCGGCCCCCTTTCCTCCTCCTCCGCCCTTTGTCTTTCTCATGCCTTGCCTTTCCGGAGAACCTGGGCCTGCGTTCCAGTGGGTACAGCTCGGGGTAGACGTTGGCCAGAAACCAGTGGAAGGTCCGGCAGCCCAGCCGTCTCTGCAGCTGTTGGCGCTCCGTGCAGTCCGGCTTCCCGGCCTGGGGAGGGGGGAGACACAAGCAGCGGCTTTACATCAGAGCTCACGCGGGGGAGGGACGCGGGTCTGGGAGGGAGCTGAGGGAGGCGGACAGCGCGCGTCACCGCGGGCCGCGTCCCGCGCCAAGTAGCATCCACGTGTCCTGCCAGCAGAACTGTGCCGAATGCTGGTGGGCCAGTTGAAAATGCCGTTTGTGGACATTTAAATCAAATGTATGAAAGGTTCATTTTTCTGGGCCTTTGCGGGGAGGTCCTCTACGTTTACTTCTATGCTTCTGTTTGTTTCACGTCTTGGGGTAATTGCATAGCCCCGAGCACTTTCCCTGGGGTGAAAGGGCCCTCGGGGACCCATCTCAACAATTACTCCCCACCCAGTCTTTCCTCTGGGCCCAGGATGAAGGCCGCATCCTTAGATGTGATGACAGACCCCGCCCCACAGACACCGGGGGATTCGAGGCCAGGACCAGCTGTGACCGCTTCCCCCTCCCACTGCTCGCCTCACCGCACCCCCTCACTTCCTCACAAAGACGCTGGGAGAGACAGAGGACAACCCCACTGGGAGGGGGAGCCCCTTGAGAGGTCCCCCATGAAAGCACCAGCTGGAAGCTTGTATTTGCCCTTCAAGGCAGATGGGGAGGTGCTTCCGGCCCAGCCTCCAGCTCGGGAGGGGCCCCTGGGTGGGCACAGAAGCCTCTGCTGGGCTCCCCCTTTACCTTGCTCAGGGACAAAGCCTCTGGACTGTGCTTGTAGAAGGTTTCTTTGAAGGAGTCCAGCCAGGTCTCAGCGATGCGGATCTTGTTCTGCAGGGCGGCCTCCTGCTCAAGCTGGGAGTGGGCATCTTCATTTCGGTAGAGGTGCCCCACCCGGGAGCAGGGTAGGATTTCCACGGAGCCTCCACAAAGCCAGGTCTGCCAGGAAAGGAGAAAACACACACTTCTGTGCTCCTCTCCAGAGATGTGGGACTCGAGGGACCCTGGGAGGGGCTGGAAAAATGCCCGCAACCTCACGAGCACACAGTGACGCTAGTTCTCAGGATGGAACAGAGCTTCCTGATCTGAGAGTTCTGCGCAGGCGGGTAGGGGCAAGGTGGGGAGAACGAGGGTGGTGGTCCCGGGCCGGGATCTGTGGGTTGAGGGGCCACACCCCGGCAACAATGGGAGACAGTGGAAACAGTGGCAGACTTTATTTTGGGGGGGCTCCAAAATCATTGCAGATGGTGACTGCAGCCATGAAATTAAAAGACGCTTGCTCCTTAGAAGAAAAGCCATGACCAACCTAGATAGCATATTAAAAAACAGACACTACTTTGCCAGCAAAGGTCCATCTAGTCAAAGCTATGGTTTTTCCAGTAGTCATGTATGGATGTGAGAGTTGGACAATGAAGAAGGCTGAGCACCGAAGAACTGATGCTTTTGAACTGTGGTTTTGTCCCTTGGACTGCAAGGAGATCCAACCAGTCCATCCTAAAGGAAATCAGTCCTGAATATTCATTGGAAGGACTGAGGCTGAAGCTGAAACTCCAATACTTTGGCCACCTGATGCGAAGAGCTGACTCATTGGAAAAGATCCTGATGCTGGGAAAGATTGAAGGCAGAAGGAGAAGGGGACGACAGAGGATGAGTTGGTTGGATGGCATCACTGACTCGAAGGACATGAGTTTGAGTAAACTCTAGGAGTTGGTGATGGACAGGGTGGCCTGGTGTGCTGCGGTTCATGGGGTCGCAGAGAGTCGGACATGACTGAGCGACTGAACTGAATCCCTGAAACTGCCTGAATGTCCCTGCCCTGCTCCTGAAACATGTGCCCAGATTCAGCACTTGGAGGATGCAAGGCTGCTTCCTGGGGGGAGAGAGTACCCCTAGTGGCCAGGGAATCTCTAAAAGCTCGTGACGTCTCCTGCTGCAGTTACCAGAAGCCATTCGTGTGGAGATCGAAGCAAGCTCTCCTCAGTCCTTCCAACTTCTGGGAGTTTCCCTGCTCTCCACTCACTCCTCCTCCCAAGTGCCTGGAGTTCATCTGACAGGAAGTCTCTTATTCCCTACTTGGGAATTAAGAGGAAAGCGAAAACCTGCCTAGGATAGGCAGAACCTAAAGACACCAGGAATGCAAACCACGGGCTTTCCAAACTGTGTGCCAAGGTGCCCCAGGGTGCCAGAGCAAACTGAGATGGCTGAGTGGGCTGTTTTCAACGTTCAGGAGAAGCGTAGTGACATCTGTTGGATGTTCTGCAAACTGATTTCAGCCTCAGATTGCTGTACTTGCAATGCTGTGTGTCTTCGCTGGGTTGGGTTTTCAGGGGTTGCTGTGGTGAAAAATCAGGCTAAAAATCAATGAGGAAATGAGAGTGAAGGGTCCGATCCGATCCAAGGCTTGAGAAATTGTGTGGTGCACAGTGGGGCTATGCTGTTTGGACAAAAACTGATTAACTTATTAAGTTTGTTTAGTTGCTAAGTCATGTCTGACTTTTGCGACCCCATGGACAAAGGAGCCTGGCAGGCTATAGTCCATGGGATTCTCCAGGCAAGAATACTGGAGTGGGTGGCCGTTTCCTTCTCCAGGGGATCTTCCCAACCCAGGAATCAAACCCGGGTCTCCTGCGTGGTAGGCAGATTCTTTACCAACTGAGCTGCAAGGGAAGTCCCATTATGCTGTTTGGACCAAACTGAGCACACAGAACTGTGCGGTATTTGCTTCGGCCAGCGGGCACGGTGAAAACTCTCCAGGTGCTAAGGGCGCTGGCCTCGGAGGACGCCCAGGAAGCTCTGCATCAGGCGGAGATGACTGAAGACACACCCTTTCCTGTGAGCAGGCGCGACAAGTGGGCTCAGGAGGGAGGCTGTGGCGAAGTCAAGAGAGAGGACAGAGGGGGAGAAAGCAGGTGGGACGCCCCCCGATGAGGACTCTGTGTTTGTCTGAAGCAGCATCCTTGACCTCCAAGCTGTGACCCTACCCACGGCTCCAGAGAACCTCCGGGGCCTCCCGTGGCCCAGGACGTACCTTGAGAGACAGCTCGAGGTTTCCACCTCCCTGCAGTGACAGGAGAGGGTCGTACGCTCCGGTGTTCTGGAAGTAATGTCGGTCCACGGCCACCACCCCGCCAGGCACCACGGGGCTCCTGGGAAGAGAGGGTGGGAACAGACCGCAGTTCAGAACCCGGAGCGCCTGGGGTGGGAACGGCAGGTGGGGCTGTTCCAGGGGCCCAGAGAGTGGGCTCCGGCCTCTGTCAGGCCTCAAGGCTGGAGCCGAGCGAGCATTTCACAAGTCCCGGGGTTGCGTGAAACTAGAGCTCCGGACGCCTGGATCTTTTATCCCCCATCCTGGGACTCTGCTCCTTCAGGGAGGGCCCCCTCTCTGGTGAGGTCTTTGGGAAGAAGGTGCCCTGAGGCCAGCAGCACCAGGTCTGGACCACAGCAGCCAGCAGGCCTCGTCCTGCCCTCACTCTTGACCTCGAACTCTTATCTGCTTCACGACCACGCAGCCCCGAAGACGAATGCCACAGGGAGTCTGGAATAGAAAAGTCCCCAAGTGCTCTGGGGGAAATACACGTTCCTTAAAAACACAGAAAGCTGGAATCCCTGAGAGAGGGAATTAAGACGACAGCAACATCCTGCAGAAGAGTTTCCCTGAGGAGGACCAAGCCAGCGGCTTCGGGATCAGAATCTCTTCATTCAAAAGAGTACACATTTCAATATGGCCAAACGCTGGGTATGCCTCAGGAGTGGGTGACTCAGAGTTCACAGTTTCTTAATTACTAAGACAATAGTTTTACATGAACAAAACTACTGACGTTTGGGCTATTGAAAACACGAAGTTATACCACACTAAAAACCAATAGTGTAATTATTTCCAGTTTTACCACTTACAATTTGTAAGATCTTGGATGAGACAGATGACCACTCTGGGCTCAATTTCATCACCTCTAATTGGGGACAATAATGGTGCTTCATAATAGAGTTTTGGGGGACGAAAAGAAATGTTATGTGAAGTACACCTGCTTGCCAAAACCCAAAGATCTCTGAAACTCAAGTGCTTTTTCATGATGCCTTTGGCAGCAAGCCCTGTCCTGAGCTGACACGGGTATCTGTATAGCCTTTATGTACCTGGCAATGATAGATTGTATTTAAAACTTGACTTTAAAACACAGCAGAGCAGAGCCATGAAGAGCACTGTGGCAGGAGGCTGGCCTCCAAGTTTAACCTTGGATCTACCGCTTAACAACTTCATGCAACTGGGCAACCTCTGGAGGGTTCATCTCTAATTTAATCTCTGTGTACCTCCATTTTCACATGTGGGAAATGGGACTAATAATAGTAATTAGTAACAGTAACTGCTTCACAGAATTATGTGCGTGCCAAGTCACTTCAGTCGTGTCGGACTCTGTGTGACCCTATGGACTGAAGCCCACCGGGCTCCTCTGTCCATGGGATTCTCCAGGCACGAAAATGAGTGGGTTTCCATCCCCTCCTCCAGGGGATCTTCATGACCCAGGGATCCAACCTGTGTCTCTTGTGTCCCCTGCATTGGCAGGCCGGTTCTTTACCACTGAGCCAGCTGATATGTATAATATGTTTATAGCATTAACTAAGCACATGTTCAATAAATATCACTTAACACTACCATTGCAAATGTACAGATGATGGTATCCTTTCTGGAAGTTTCTTGGCATCTGTGTATAACCTATACCCAACCTCATCCTAATTCCACTTTCATGCACTCTCGCCAGACTGATGAGAGAGGCCATGAAGTCAGAGTATCCAAGGTGGGGGAGACACAGTTAGAAACGTATGAATGTGTGTGAGAAGAGATCTGGGCCCCGCACAGGGAGCCTGAGGCCACCACAGGGGCCGGGTAGCAGCTGGGTCTCAGGGAAGGAGCAGCCACCCCTTGCAAAGGTGACTGGATTCTCCTTGGCTGGAACAGAAGAGGCGCCATCTTTGGCCAATGGTAGGTCAAACTGGGTGGGTCAAGGTGACTACAGTGACCTTGGGCATCAGAGAGACCCTGAGGCCTAAAAGAAGGTTCCAGAGAGGACTGGTGTCTGGAGTCAAGGAGCCTTTGCCTCAAGTTGGGCAAAGGTCATCTGAGAAGTCTGTTCTCTTGAATGGAATCCCTTTGCTTTGGCTGGAGCAGATTAAATTGCTCCCTCAAGCAGGCCTCTCTCTTAACTTTCTGTGGACCCACCTATCCAGCGCTCCTCATAATGCTGAGATCTACCATCCTCCCACACCATAACTCAGAGAGGTCTAGAAACTTCTCTTTCGATTCTTTGGGTTCACAGCGCTCAACAGAGTGTCTGGCGTGAAACAGGGGCTCAGAAGATGCTGACAGGCCAGTAATGAAGTCAGATAGAATTAGCTCCCTGTGCTTTCAGGATGCACACCTATGGTGGAAGGAGGTGAAACATAGCGGGTTCCGCACGCCACCCCTTACACCTGCATCTCAGTACCATGACCCTTCCCCACTGGGGATACGAGGCCTAAGGTTGGTATGGGCCTGTTTCAGACTGAATGTCTGTGTCCCTCCCAAATCCACATGTCAAAGCCCTAACCCGCAGTGTATTGTATTTAGAGATGGGGCCTCTGAAGAAGTAATTAAGGCTAAACGAGGTTCAGCAACGTGAGAAAGTAAATCTCACGTTGGTTAAGCCGCCCAACCTGTGGTTTTTTGTTATGACTGCTGAGCTGACTACAACGTGGCCCCAAAGCCAAAAACAAAGACAGCAGCCTCTGAGTTTTGAAGTCTAACGGCAAACCTGCAGTCTAGGCCTAAGATGAGGGCTCATCCTCACAGAGCCAGGATTTTCTATGCCCAAACTAGATAAGATCCTCAGGCCCGGGGAGAGAAGAGAGAGCCCGAGGGGAGACCAAGACACAGAGATTCAGGTAGATCCCCGAGAAGGACCTCGTATCCACCTTGACACCTTCAGAGCAATTCCTGGAGGAGGAGGGTCCCTTGCTTGTTTCAGGATCAGAGAGCAGAGGGCACATGGCCCACCTCCCAGCTGGCTGCGCTGGGAGTTCAGGAACCCCCTGATGGCCCTTGGCCCTAGGAGATAGAGTCTAGGTAGTGCCCAGGGAGGCAGGTGGTAGGTGCAGCTCCTTAGAGGCTCCCGGACCATCAGCATGCCAGTGTGGGCTGGAAGAAGATGTGGGACCTCGGCAGACGCCATGTGGAGGGTGCAGGCCAGCGGGACCCATGTGCCAGCCCCCATCTGCGGCCACAGCCGGTGAAAGCGCACACATCATGGTAAATCCAACACAGGACAGCCAGAGCCTGAAGCGGAGCCCTTCCTTCCCACCAACGTCCCCCACGGAAGCCTGGAGCCCAAAGTCCACCCAGAGGGACGGAAGGGTGGGCACGCCCAGACGACAGATTCAGTGATGAGATGACTAAGCTATCACTGAACCTGTCTAACTTGTCCAGAAGTTTTCTGCGGTTAGGAAACAGGGATGGAGAGAAAAATTACCTAAGTTCAGTTAGTAGAAAATAAAAAATATTTCTTGCATATCCAAGCTTGGTAGCTTAGGTCAGCTGTTAGAGTCACACACTACCAGGTAGGCACTTGGAAGCCCTGTTTGTGACTAACGCCTCACTTTGTGTCCATAGACTAGGCACACGGAAACAGTTTGGGTGACTGCTTGGTGCTGGGCAGGCCAACGGCGGCAGAATCCTTGTTCCTTGGGCTCTGTCTACAACACGACGTCGACCCCACTGCGACTTAGGGCCACGTCTCCCTCCTGGGAACCTAGGCGGTCTGTGGCTGTGAAGGAAGTGACCCCAGGTGACCTCTGAGACTTGCTTAGAAAAGGGGGTACATACTCTGAAACATCACGATAAGTGGGAGAAGCCAGACACCAAAGGTCACCTACTGTGTGAGTCCCTTGGTATTAAACCCACGGACAGTGGATTGGGGATTGCTAGCGGCTGAAGAAAGGGGACAATGCGAGACACCAAGTAAGGGACTTGCCTTTAGAAAAAGGGAAATGTTTTGGAACTGTAAAGAGGCAATAGTTGCTCAGCATCGCGAATATACTGAATTGTTCACTTAGAAACGGTTCATTCTACATTATATGAATTTCACCTCAATACATTATTTTTTTAATTGGGTAGGAGATGACAGCTTGCTTTGCCTGGCTCTTCTGGGACCTTTGCTGTCTGAACCCAGTGCCAGGGTATAGGAAGCCCCAGGGACCCGCCTGCAGGGATCTCATGGAGAGAACAGGGAAGAAGCTCGCACTGGGTCCCAGAGAAGGCCACCTTTGGACTCTGGGGAGTCCTGCCCCAAGCCTTTGAGTCATTTCCAGCCAGTCTAGTCTGATCCTGCTGAGGCCCCGGACACCAGGGAGCAAACAGCCAACACCAGAGCTCCCTTCAGAATTCACAACCCAGAGTCCAGGCTCTTAATAAAAGCTCTTCCACACCCTTAAGTCTGGACGGTTTGTTACACAGCAGAAGCTCTCTAGAACATCGACCAGATGTTAAACATAACGTATCCTATGTTAAACATAGGATATTTGTCTGAAAGTCAAACACGTGAGAAGCAAACCACAAAGCTGGACGTATTTTGAGACTTCCGGTGTTTTAGCATTTACCCAGCTGAATTCTTCCCTTTTACCAAGAAAGCATCTGAGGCCTGAGCAGCTCCAGAGTTTCCTGGTGAGACGGAGCTGGATTGAGACCCCAGATAAGGTGCTTCTGCTTTCTACTTTCAGGGTCTGGAAACTTTGCCAGACTCCACTCGTAAAGCAACGTGAGGATAATAACAGCCATCCCTAGGCAGCGGCGAAGCCGGCTGGGGAAAAAGCCTCACCTGAAGGGACTGACAGGGGAGGCGAGGGCCCTCCTCTCGCGCTCCGGCAAAGGCTCCCAGCGGAAATCCAGCTTCCAGTCCAACACTCCCCGCTGCTGGTCTGCGGAGGGGTAATACTGCAAAGTCTTCCAGTCAATCACGTCTAGGACTGGAGACACCACCCTGCTCCTGGAAGGAACCGTGAAATCAGAGAAGGGATACACACCCTCCATTTGCTTGGGGGGCAGAAACATAATTTAGACACCAGCCCCCAGTACAGCAACCACCAGTCACGCAGCTACTGGGCTCCTAAAAATATCAGGGGTCTGAACCGAGATGTGGTGTAACTGTAAAACACGCACGGCCTTGAGAAGACTCCGTATGAAAAATGGTGTGCCCATCTCAGCAATCGTCGTATTGATCGCATGTGGAAATGATAATATTTTGGACATATTGGGTTTACTAAAATATTTTGTTGAAATTAACATCATCTGTCTCTCTATCTTGCCGTGGGACTACTAGAAATGTTTGTTATACGTGTGGTTCCTGTTCTATTTCTACTGAACAGCACTGTTCTAGAAAATACATTTTTCCACAGGGAGTTGGGGGCCCATTTCATTAAAGAATATTCCTGCCCCCTTCTTTAAAAATCTCTCTGTCCATAAAAATAAACACACACACACACACCCACACACACACACACACACCCTCTCTGGACAAACCTGAGAGATGGAGGAACGGTGACCTAGGCTCAGCTCTGCCGCTAGTGCGCTGTGTGGCCTTGAGGCAGCTGCTGTGCCTCTCTGGGCCTTAGCTTCCTCATTTGTGAAATGGGAGGCGGAACTACTGCCCAGAAAGGCCTTTCTTTCTCAGCTGTAATGCTCTAGGACTATGGCTCTTGACTTCTTTGGAGGCCTTTGATTCCTCTGGCAATCAAAGGAAAACAATGGATCCCTCCTCAGAAAAATAATCGTATGCACATATACAAAATATTGTGTTTAACTGCAGAGGGCTCACGGCCCCTGCTCTAGGGTCTAGTTCTGGCTCCTACCTGGATCATGAAACTGGGTTGTCTTGAGAAACCAGGATTGTCAAGCCCCAGAAGTTTCCTTGATGTTAAAGCGTGTGTGTGTGTGTGTGTGTGTGTGTGTGTGTGTGCATGCGTGCACGTGCGCGCGTGTGTGTGTATGAGTACATGGTGTCTCTCAGCGAAGTCCTCAACTAGATTCCCTTGTTCATTTCCTGTAGCTGTTGGCATTGTATTATATCCCAGATTTTTTGCTTGGCTCGGGACTACATGACCTCAGAGAAGGCGCTATGGGAAATTGGCACCGATTTCGGTACAGGTTGGAAACCCTGCCTTTTGACGCATCACTCAGGTGTACCAGCAGGTGCCCTCCACCTAGTCATATCTCAGTCACATTTTTTTTCCTTTCATCACCTTTCATGGAAGTTTCTTCTAAAAGCTGTACCTTGGAATGAGTTAGGCATGAACTCAGGGGTTACCCAGTTAGACTGGTAAGAAAAGTCTTAGACTGGCTGGCAGCTACCAGTCTAAGAAAAGGAATATTTCTGGGAAAGAGATGCCAGCCATGCTGTTTACACTCCCATCGCTTTCCATCCACTTCGGAGACGGCCAGAGCTGGCACAAGCCCAGCCCATGTGGAGAGGGCCAGAGTGGTCCTGGCATTCAAGGATCTGCTTTAATCTGTGGCCTCCAGTGACTGGCCTTGGCATGAAGGGTCACGGGGCTTATATTTACAACAAGGATCCTGATATGTTTTCCCTGCCCTCTGGAAGGTGATGGTGACTCGAGACCTCTGGCCTCCGCCACTTTGGAGCACTGTGCATTGACCGAAGAAGCTGAGAAGTACCGGCAAGGATTTCAGGGGGACGCGCTCCCAGGTGTGCTTACTGTTGAAAGAGCTGTGCAGAGCGGATGGATTTGGCAACTGGCAGAGCATTTTGTGGAATTTCAGAGTCAAGAGCCAGGGAAGCCGTGTGGCTGAGTTCTGAAGAGTCCCATCGAGTCTGTGCCATCTTGGTAATTGTAACAGGACAAGAGAGGAAACTGTGTTCGAGTGTCTACACAATGTCTGTCCCAGAGCTCTCAGCTGTGTCCTTCTTGATAAAAGTTGCACCTCCCTTTTCATCAGAGAATGATCACCCTAAAGTTTCTCTTTTTGCTTTGCCTTGCTGGAGGCTCAGCGTCATATGTAAATCTCATTTCTAATAACTGTATTATCCCCAGTTTCCAACACCATCTTTTGCTTCTTCTATTTTAGCCAGTTATATAAATGATTCATCACAAGCCTCTTTGAATACACTTTGGGTAAAGATGAAGATTAAAATGTCAATGAGTGAAATGAAAGATGTTTCCTTGTTTTGTTTTTTATTCCCATGGACCAGAGCAGCTGCTTGGTCAGGGCTGAATTAGGAAGAAATTGGAGTTGAGAGACTTGAAAAGGAGTGATTAAAAAAAAAAAAGTCTTATATTTAGCTTTGTGTTTCAAACCTACAGATGTATCTGGAGTATTTAGAATTCACTTAGGGCAAAATAGCAAAGCTTCCCTGTCTGACTTGGAAGGAGTGAGGAAAGGACTCACTCCATCATCCTGTCACTTGTGAACTGAGTTTTAACTCACAGGCAGACTTGAGGTCAATCCTCTCCTAAGCCTTTCTAAGCTCTAGGTGGTCGAGCATTTAGGTTTCAATGGAGCCGTCAACAAACACCAGCTAACTGAAATATATGAGGTCAACCAAAGCACCACTGTCCAGGGAGCCAAAAGGTAGCTACAGCTGCAAACTCATCCACCAAGGTTTCACCCCAAGGAGGCACGACCCTAGTCTACCTCCCCACTCTTCGCTTTTCCCCCCGGCCTGAGTGGTCCTCTTGCTCTGTGATGAGGAAAGCCATTCTGGAAGTTCATGCACATTCTCAGTGTTTGTGGGAAGTGTCTTATACTAAGAAGCAAGAAGCTCTACAGTCTCTCTTCCCAGAGCTTTGCTGCTCAGGTGTGACCCCAAGACTGACGCTGGCCCTCCCGGGACTCTGTCTGCCGAGGGGGACAGAGCAGGATGGGGCTGAGAGCTTTCCTGGGCCACAGACCAGAGGAAGGCGGCTCGCTCTGCAAAGCTGGAGGCATCTTAATCCCCTGTTGCTCCTCAACACACAAACACACACACACACACACACACACGCACACACACACACACACACACAAATGTGGGATTCTTCAGACTGCCTTCCATCACTAAGCCCTCAAATATGGAGCAGTCTCAACCTCAGCTGAGAACTAGGTGACCTTGAGAGTTAAGTGACCTTGAGAGCTAGGTGACCTTGAGAGCTAGGTGACCTTGAGAGATAGGTGACCTTGAGAACTAGGTGACCTTAGGAACTAGGTGACCTTGAGAACTGGATGACCTTGAGAACTAGGTGACCTTGGAAGCTAGGTGACCTTGGGAACGAGGTGACCTTGAGAACTAGGTGACCTTGACCTTGAGAACTAGGTGACCATGACCTTGAGAACTAGGTGACTGTGACCTTGGGAACTAGGCGACCTTGATAACTAGGTGACCTTGGGAACTAGGCATTCCTCTTGGATGCTCTTGATTTGTTAATGTGGGTTCATCAATTGCTAACCATCTTACCACTCTGATGGAAGATGCTGACCACTGGGAAGGCTACGCACACGTGGAGGGAGACGATACATGAGAAATCTCTGTAACTTCCTCTCAACTGGGGGCTTCCCTCGCAGCTCAGTTGGTAAAGACTCTGCCTCCAGTGCAGGAGACCCAGGCTCGATTTCTGGGTCAGGAAGGTCCCCTGGAGCAGGGAAGGGCAACCCACTTCAGCATTCTTGCCTCTCAATTTTGCTGTATACCAAAAATTGTTGTAATAATAAAGTCTATTAAAAAAAATAGAATGAAGACATCCCAGACCCTGCACTTTGACCAGGAGCTCTTTGTAAACTATAAAGTGATTTACACATATTTTTAAAGAACTAGGTATCCCTAAGGCAGGAGCCTGGGTCAGTCTTCTTCCATGGGAAACAGCATGGTCAGCATCCTGAGCCAGGAACATCCCTAAGAGGGGGGTCTGCCCCTTTGCCCTTGGAAATCTCCCCTTTTCTCTGGCCGTGACCCTTCCTCCCTGGCTCAGGCACTGGAGCTGCAGTTGGCTCAGGCAGTGGTGGCCGGGGAGGTGGGGTGTGTTCTGTGAGTGGCTGAGGCCGTAGACCATCTCTCCCTCTCCCGCCTCCTGCTTTACAGCCTCCGGGGGTGAGTTACCTGTCACCAGCTATTCTGGCCAGGAGGGGCTCCAGCCAGCCCGGCCGGCACTCGCAGTGGGCATCCATGAAGACCAGCACATCCCCGGTGGCCCTGGCGGCCCCCAGCATCCGGGCCCCACTGGCGCCCAGCCTCCTGGTGCTCCTGAGCAACTTCACACCCTCCAACCGGGCCACGTGCTCGCTGAGAGCCATCTTGAGTTGTCCTGGAATCGACAGGGGGGTGGTCAGTGAGGTCACGGGATGCTACAGCCCTCGAGGGTGCGATGACCATCACTAGGATCATTGCTAACAGGCCCCTCTTGGGAGCGGTGGCGAGCATTGCCTACATTCCCGGGTGGTTGTCGCTAAGATGCGAGATGCCTAGTTCCTTTGGGTGGATCGGGGTTCCCTCTGGTAAAAACCGGGAGACATGGCGTCTTGAAGCTAGGAGAGAAGAGAACGTGCTCACATTCTCCACAGGCAGCAGCGAGGCTGGAGCAGACATTGCTGGCGCCCCGCTCCACTGGGACCCTCTTGCTGGTTTGGTTTGCAGGTGCCCAGCTGCCGGGAGTTGGCCACCAACTGAAGTCCCCATCCTTCCCTGGAGACGTGCCCCAGGGGACCAGAACCCAGGGGACCAGAGCCACCTCTCCTGCAAATAGCAGGGAGTTGGGCAGAATGCCACCCCTCACCGCAGGTGGGTGATGGGTGGATTGGCAATGACTGACCGCTGCCTGAATACCAAGCCCACTGTTTGCCTCAAGGCAAGACAGATGCTGAGGTGCACCTGGGAACGGGCCGTGGCTGACCTTCACCTGACACCGCACCTTAGCTCAACTTTTTCTGCTTCCTCCAGGCTTCCCTGCTCCCCTAGAGTGTTCCCCTGAGAGCACCGCCCTGCCCCCAATAACATACACATGAGTCCCCATCTCAGGCTCTGCTTCTAGGGTACCTGACTAAGACACAGGGGTCAAGGAAGTCAAAGACAGAGGGGCTACTGTAGGCGGCCCCCAGGAGGGTGGCATTGACCAGAGAGGTCTTACCTGCAATTGTGGGGGAGTGAGCAATGGAGAGAAAATGGGAGGCTAGAGACTGAGATCAGAAGTCTACACACTCTTCAGGACTGACAGTCCTACAGAGGATACAGGTTGAGAGAGGCTTTTTAGGCTTTGTATTCAAGATCAGGTTCCGTTCCTAGGTGGGGAGGATCCTCTGGAGAAGGGATAGGCCACCCACTCCAGGATTCTTGGGCTTCCCTGGGGGCTCAGCTGATAAAGAATCTGCCTGCAATGCGGAAGACCTGGGTTCCATCCCTGGGTTGGGAAGATCCCCTGGAGGAGGACATGGCAACCCACTCTAGTATTCTTGCCTGGAGAATCCCATGGACGGAGGAGCCTAGTGGGCTACAGTCCACGGGGTTGCAAACAGCTGGACATGACTGAGTGACTAAGCACAGCACAGCATATTCAAGATCAGAAAAACTGTGCAAAGGGACAGGTGTGAGTGCCCCCAGATGAGCAAACGAGCAGAGATGGAGAGCCCAGTGGACAGTCACCCTTCAGAGTCGGGGTGCGGGCGTTGGTTCCAGGAGTCCCCCCACCCACTGCAGACACCGAATCTGCAGATGCTCCAGTGCTCAAGTGCCTTACGGAAAAGGTCAGTACAAGGGACCTCCCTGGCGGTCCAGTGGTTAGGACCCCACACTTCCAATATAGGGGCGCAGGACTAAGATCCCGCTCGCTGTGCAGTGCGGTCAAAACAGCCAACAACGAGAGGGCAGCGCAGTCACCCTCCAGGTGCTGGTTCCGCGCCTGCAGCCAGCGTCACACCCTGTGGGTGTCACAGGGGGCGGAGCCTCTGGGGCTCTACCCGGATGAGCCCTGCACCCGAATCCCCGTCTGCGGCTTCGGGGACTCCCGCCTACACAGGCTCCAAACCCCACTCGGTGCACGGGGGCCCCCCAGGGTCCACGCCCTCCCGACAGGGCCTTCAGGAAGCCCGCGGCCACCTTGCTGGCTGAGGTCGTCCACCAGGACGATCTCCTTCAGGAAGGCCCTGGGCGCCGTATCCAGGATGCTGTGCACGGTCCTCAGGAGGGTGGCCCAGGCCTCGTCGTGGAAGCAGAGGACGACGCTGGCGGTGGGCAGGCTGTCCGCGGGCGGCGGCTGCTGCAGGCACCTGCGGGGAGGAGAGGCGGGGCGTGAGGGGAAGGGGAGCCCCAGCCGGGCGGCTCTAGCCAGTGGCTCTCCTCCCAACTCGACGGCTCTCTCCCTGGGTTGTCTCAGAATCTCCACTAAAGAGAACCCATGACGCCCTCACAGACGTGCTGTCCCCTGTCTCCCAGGCCTCGGACTCCGAGGACCGCTTTGCAGTGTTTATCCTTCCCTAGCAGCCGAGAGGTGTCACCACCATCCTCAGCAGACGACTGGCCTGGTCTGTGAAATGGGAATGAATGACAAGATCACCCACCTCTGAGAGCTGGGGTGAGGCCTTAACAGGACGAGATACACAGAAGTGTCCTGCCAACACGAAAGATCATCTGTTTAAGAGCAGGGACGCTGATTCCTTACTTTTGTGTTCCTACAGTCTAGCGTAGCGTCTGACACACGCTACACGGTAACTCTTACTTCACTCCACGTGTGTCCCTTGCCCTGAAGTGGGTCTCCTGCAGGCAGCGTAATCGTGGGCTCTTGGTTTGGGTTTTTAACCGACTCTGCCACTCTATATCTTTCAGGTGCGGCACACTCAGAGGCACAGTTAGCCCACTGACTGTTAAAGTAATTATTGTATTTATTGTCATTTTAAACCTTGGTTTCCCATTGATTTTGCATCGCTTCCTCGTCCTTTTCCATTCTGCGGCTGGCTGACTCTCTTGCGTATTAAGCTCATGTTCTTGGCTTCTTGGTTTTTGTGGATCTGTAGTATGTTTCAGATTTGTGATCACTCTGTTTTTCAAATACCTTAATCCCTTCCTATATCTTCTTCTGTTAGACTGGCAGTCACACAGGTTCAAACACATTCTAGAGAAAAGAACTGTGTGTTCTCAGTCATCCCCACATTTTACGATTTTGATGATTTTATGATTTTGCATCTTCAGGTTCATCCTTTCGCTGTTCATTGTGGTTGTCATCACTTTCACAGACAAATTGTTCTTTGTTTTTTTTAAAATCTGTGTACTGGCTTATTTACATGATTTACCTTCCAACTGTAATTTTCTCTTTCCTATAGATTCTTACTTATTTTCTATTTAGAGAGACCTTGCAATATTCCCTTTAGGGTAGGTTTAGTATTGCTTTATTCTTTTCGTTCTTGCTTGTCTGAAACATTCTTTCTTCTCCCTCTATTCTAAATGATAATCTTGCTGGGTAGAGTATCCTAATTGCAATTTTTTCCCTTTCAGGACTTTGTATATATCTTGCCACTCCCCTGTGGCCTGCAACTTTTCTGTAGAGAAATCAGCTGATGGCCTTATGGGGTCCCCTTGTCATCCTCCCTTTAACTTTTGCCATTTTAATTCTCATCTGTCTTGGAGCAGATCTGTGTCTGTCAGATGACACACAGGTGCTGACTTCACCAAGCCAGGGGCAGGGCTGTAAATCCATGGTTCACACAACCGCGGGGGGAAAAACTCCAGCCCTGCTTCCCAGGTAGTGTGGCCCCGGGGCTCAGCTGTGGTTTCATCCACCCTCCTGTGTGTGGGCAGCCTGTGCCATCTGCTACTGAGCCCCTGAGCCGTGGCTGGGGGCACTCCCTCGGAGCCCGCGGAGGCAGGGGTCAGGCACTCTCTAGGAGCCCGTGGAGGCAGGGGTCAGGCACCCTCTAGGAGCCCGCGGAGGCAGGGGTCAGGCATCCTCTAGGAGCCCGCGGAGGCAGGGGTCAGGCACTCTCTAGGAGCCCATGGAGGCAGGGGTCAGGCATCCTCTAGGAGCCCACGGAGGTAGGGGTCAGTGCGTGGACACAGCAGCTGCTATAGTGGCCCTGCCCTTGGCGCGCTGCTTAGCAATGTGTGTTGCTACTGTGGAGGGCTGAGCTTCTTCCAAGAACACCCCTTGGTGAGCTGGGTCACGCTCCAGGCCCTTCAGGCTGCCTCCCAGAAGCCAACTCCAGTCCTCTCCCCAGGCCAGGCCTCTGAACTCCGAGTCTCAGCACCCAGCCCCAGTCCATAGCAGCAGACCCGTGTCTCAGGCTGGGTCCCCAGCCTGGTGGCTGGACCATCTGTGCAGGCCTCTCTGCTCTGTCTGCCGCGGGCTGGTGGCTGGGCTCGCCTCTGAGCCTCTGAAGCTCCGTTTCTGAGCTCCCCACTGGGAAGGGGCTTCCCAGGGTTCAGGAACGTTTCCTCTTTTCGGCTCCATCACAGAGACCCAGGGACTGTCCCACTTACCTGCCTTTCCCCTTTCATCCTGCCCAGTTGCATAGAAACTTTTCTTGTCCTTTCAGGAGTTTGAGGTCTTCTGTTACGGCCCGGGAGGTGCTCTGTGAGAACTGCCCCACCTGTAGATGTGTTTTTGATGTATTTGTAGAAGGAGGTGAGTTCCACGTTCTTCTACTCTGCCATCTTGATCAGAGCTCTCTACATGCTAATTATTATTCTGATTAATATTGTAATTATTATTGAAGAAGGGGCAAGGGTGGAACCTTTGGGAGCAGTAACAACATGCCAGATGCTATGTCAAGCCCTTTATGCCCATTACTGCCTGTTGAGTGTGTGGCTTGAACCACCTCACCCCACTTTACAGATGAAGAAACTGAGGCTCAGAGGGAACAAGGCTCATCAAAGCCACATGACCAGTGATTGGCAGAGCTGGATATTATACCTTCACAGCAGTCACACTCTTTCCCTTTTGCTGGTTTGTGACTGGACCAATGTGTGTGTGTGTGTGTGTGTGTGTGTGTGTGTGTGTGTGTGTGTGATGGTGTGATGGTGTGATGGTGTGATCTCTGCCGGGAGACCAACAGGTTCCCACCTTCCTCTCCAGGTGAAGAGAATGCTCTGCTTTATGTTTGCTGAGCATGGGGTCTGTGAGGATTCTGAGTGAATCCACAGTGGAATGAACTCTAATAACAGCCTGACCCATAAAGCAGCATGCAGTTCACACCTGGCCACAAAGGCACTTTTAAAAAAATGCACTGCTAGAGCACGCCTTTCCAGGTTGTAGCTGCTGAAACCACCCATCTGTCCTCAGAGAGGCATTTGCATTTGAACTGGGGTTGTCTCAAGGACCTCAGACTTCTAACATCTGGAGGCATCTGTGCTGGCCTGGGGATCCGCCTAGCTGCTCGCCAGCTGGACACCCCTCTGCTGGATGTGTCCCAGCTGAAGCTGGAGCTCTCGATGCACCGGAAACTCGCCTGTGACTCTCTGGGAAAGACGCTACATGGTGAGGGAAGGGTTCTAGGTGAGTGCTTTCAGATAAAGGCAAAGCAGGACCCTTAGATGATGAAGCAACAAAGCACGCGAGCGTCTCGTAAGCTGGCTGTGACAACTGTAATACTGTTTCTGTATTTATACACTATTTCTTTTCATAAAGTACTCAAAGTCACTCCAAACTGGGAAAAGAGTACGTCAAGGCTGTATATTGTCACCCTGCTTATTTAACTTATATGCAGAATACATCATGAGAAACGCTGGGCTGGAAGAAGCACAAGCTGGAATCAAGATTGCCTGGGGAAATATCAACAACCTCAGATATGCAGATGACACCACCCTTATGGCAGAAAGTGAAAATGAACTAAAGAGCCTCTCGGTGAAAGTGAAAGAGGAGAGTGAAAAAGCTGGCTTAAAGCTCAACATTCAGAAAAGTAAGATCATGGCATCTGGTCCCATCACTTCATGGGAAATAGATGGAGAAACAATGGAAACAGTGACAGACTTTATTTTGGGGCTCCAAAATCACTGCAGATGGTGACTGTAACCATGAAAGTAAAAGACATTTGTTCCTTGGAAGAAAAGTTATGACCGACCTAGACAGCATATTCAAAAGCAGAGACATTACTTTGCCAACAAAGGTCCGTCTAGTCAAAGCTATGGTTTTTCCAGTGGTCATGTATGGATGTGAGAGTTGGACTGTGAAGAAGGCTGAGCACCGAAGAATTGATGCTTTTGAACTGTAATGTTGGAGAAGACTCTTGAGAGTCCCTTGGACTGCAAGGAGGTCCAACCAGTCCATCCTAAAGGAAATCAATCCTGAATATTCATTGGAAGGACTGATGCTGAAGTGGAAACTCCAATACTTTGGCCACCTGATGTGAAGAACTGACTCATTGGAAAAGACCCTGATGCGGGGAAAGATTGAAGGTGGGAGAAGGGGACAACAGAGGATGAGATGGTTCAATGGCATCACCGACTCAATGGACTTGAGTAAACTCCGGGAGTTGGTGATGGACAGGGAGGCCTGGCGTGGTTCAGCCTAGGGGGTTGCAAAGAGTCGAACATGACTGAGCGACTGAACTGAACTGAACTGATTCAAAGTCACTCCGAAGAAGTATGCACAACAAAATAATGACTTTTTGGTCCCGTAAAAAAAGAATGTTGCAGCCGGGACAGTGCAGCTCCTTCCCCGCCCCCACCTCTCCGTGTACCCCGAGGGGATTCAGGATAGAGGAAAACAGGGCTACTGAAGATGAGTACCTAAGAAATGATTTCAATGAGCCCAGATTCTCGCATCTTCCCACACAGAGCAATGCCCTAAGATCATTAACTCCAGATGTCTGTTTTTTGTGATTAGCAGTAATCTTTTGATGTTCGACTCCATTCGATGTTGACTCCATGGTTTATTTGCTTTTCTTTTTTTCCAGCAAAAGCTCCTATAAATCTGGCTCCTCTCTTACTTCTGGGGAGCAGTTCCTCAGCTGTCTGAGTTGATGTCTCCCCGGGTACAGTCCTCAGTAAGGTTCCCAAATAAAACACACCTCTCAACGCTTAGGTTGTGCCTTTTTCTTTAGTTGACACGTGGAGAGTCAACATTTGGAAAAGGAAGTACATGTGTAGGTCAGAAGAGCCTTGGCATTTCTAGAGAGAATTTGGAATCTGGCTCTCAGCTTCCTGGAGCCCAAGGTAAAATGGGAGATTTGCAGAACTGTCACCGTCAGGAAAGCTACATGCCACGTAGGCTCTTCTTTGTACAACTGATAACTTTTCCGTTTGAAATCATTTAAGACCCACAAGAAGTTGCAAAAGTAGTGCAGAGAATTCCCATGTTGTCTTCACCCAGCTCCACCCAGGGAGAGCATTGTACACCACCACCCACAACTATCAAAACCAGGGATTTGACATGGTTCAATACTGTTAAGTCACATACAGACCTTATTTAGATTTCATCTGTTTCTAAATATAGCACTGATTTGTAAAAGAAATGCTGATGGACTGTAGGGCTTCTCTGCTGGCTCAGTGGTGAAGAATCTCCTGGCTCAGTCCAGGAGACACAGGTTCAATTCCTGATCCAGGAAGATCCCGCATGCTGTGGAGCAACTAACTGGGGTCTCCTGCATTGCAGGTGGGTTCTTTACCAACTGAGCCACAAGGGAAGCCCAGCTAAGCCCAAGGGCCACGACTATTGAGCTGTGCTCTAGAGCCCGGGACCCGCAGCAAGGGAAGCCACTGCAAGAGAAACCCGCTCACTGCTCCTAGAGAGTGGCGCCCGCTCACGGCAACTAGAGACAAGCCTGCACTGCCGTGAAGACCCAGCACAGCGATAACCAAATAAGCAGATTTTTAAAAGGAGAAATTCCTGTGGACTCTAGAAAGAAGGCCCTCTTAAAGAGATGACAGTATTCTTAGAAGCATCCCCGAGATGAAAGAAATAGTGAACTATGTATGACTGCAGCTTGACTTCAGGGCTATTCAAATAACACATTGGAAGTGGAACAATACCAGGACTGGCAAACCCAAGGGTCCCAGAAACGGGCTTCTGATGGCTACTGAAAAGAAGTCTTAGCATAGTGAACTCAGTGGGTACAGAAAAACCCCACAACATTATTTGGGCAGTTGCTTGCATGATGGCTGTTTTCTGAGTCAGATAGGAGAGGAATTGGGAACAAAGAGGATTGCATATGGGGTTCCCACAGGTGTAGATTCAGAGGGACTGAAGTCCATCACCTCAGAACACAGCCATACCATCCCAAGGGAGTGACCCCTTGCTCTATCCCCGGTCCATGGAATATGAGGATAGGAAACAATGCACACACGCGTGTGTGTGTGTGTGCGTGTGTGGGTGTGCACGCCTGTGTGCACACGTGTGTCCTTGTGGTGAAAGCGAACAACAAGTGAAAGGTGCTCAGCTGTGTCCGACTTTTTGCAACCCCATGCACTATACAGTCCGTGGAATTCTCTAGGCAAGAACACTGGAGTGGGTGGCCTTTCCCTTCTCCAGGGGATCTTCCCAACCCAGGGATCAAACCCAGGTCTCCTGCATCGCAGGCAGATTCTCTACCAGCTGAGCCACAGCTTGGGCTACCCTTGTGGTTCAGCTGGTAAAGAATCCACCTGCAATGTGAGAGATCTGGGTTTGATCCCTGGGCTGGGAAGATCCTCTGGAGAGAGGGCTTCCCTGATAGCTCAGTTGGTAAAGAATCCACCTGCAATGCGGGACCTGGGTTTGATTCCTGGGTTGGAAAGATCCCCTGGAGAAGGGACAGGCTACCCGTTCCAGTATTCTGGCCTGGAGAATTCCAGGGACTGTATAGTCCATGGGGTCGCAAGGAGTCAGACACAACTGAGTGACTTTCACTCACTCACTTACTCAACTCATAGCTGATTCACTTTGTTGTGCGGCAGAAACCAATTTAAAAAAAGAAAAAGAATGGTGCTGTTAGGGGAAGCACCCTGACTGAGACTGCCCACCCTGGCCAGGCACCATAGTAACCATTTGCATGAGTTGTTTTATGACAGGAGATCCTGGTAAGGAATACGGAACTAATCAGCCACCACCAACTGGAAGAGCTCGGAAAAGGTCGAAAGGAGACACCGCGTGTCCGTCCGCGTCCCAGAATCCCTCTCGCGCTAGCATCCATCTTGGCTGAGTGATGCGTGCGCCACCAGGAAAGACTGAATTAGAATGATTGGCCAAAGACCACCCAGAAACTACTCCCATCACCATAAAACCCGAGACTGCGAGCCACGCGGCAGAGCAGTTCTCCTGGGATCCCTCACGCTGGTGCTCTCCACCCGGGCGCCCTTTCCCAGTAAAATCTCTTGCTTTGTCAGCACACATGTCTCCTCGGACAGTTCATTTCCGAGTGTTAGACAAGAGCCCAGTTTCGGGCCCTGGAAGGGGTCCCCCTTCCTGCAACAGTGCTGGCCCTGAGCGAGTGCTCTGCGTTCACGGCCTCCTTCAGAAGATATCATTACTGCAGGATGGACCCCAAAGGCTCCTGCAAGACTTGAAATGCTGTGCTCCTGACTCTGCATAGAACAGGGAGAAGGGATGAGGGCAAAACAGGGGAGTGGGGTTTTCGAAGACAGTCTCATAGGCCTGTCCTCCTCTCCCTCCAGGTCCTGTCCAGAGTTTTCTAGATTTTACAAGTAGAGAGGACTGTGTTCTGTCTTCCTGGTGAGAGAGAGGGGTGAAGAGATGACAGGGAAGGTGCGTGGCTGGGATGAATTCAACCGGCTTCGAGGACTTTGAAAAGCAAGCGAGCTTTGGAAACTCTTCAAGGCTAAGGGGGTGGGGGCTCCCTGAGCCGTGGAGGCCGGTGTCTGGCAGCAGCTCAGAGAGGACCCTCCACGTGCTCCAGGGAAAGAGGCTCACACGTCCTCAGGACATAAGCAGGTGGCTCTGGAATACCTCTTCGGGCAACCACAGAGCTGCCGGGGCTGCGAGCTGAAAATAACCACGGTGGCAATGTGGTGCTCCCAGGAGGACCGGCGTGGGCTCCTGGGGGCAGGCCAGCTCTCCCACCGAGGCTCTGAGAGCAGCACAAAATAGCAGAGACAGAGCTTCGGTCAGGCCTGTGTCTCAGGGCCTGCAAGATACTCTTCAGAGGAGCCAGGATTGATTCTTGCTTCTGGAGGGTAGAGTGAACAAGAACAGGGGTCTATGGGCTGGGCAGGCTATGCAGACCCCCGTGGAAGGAAGAGGCTCTGGATACATGCCTGGGCTGCTGGGGTCCAAGGTCATCACTCCAGCGATGGCCTCATCAGCCTCTGGACAGCACCACGTCTCATGGAGGGGGCTAGACGGGGCCATGTGGTAGCACAGGGGCAGAGGGGGGGTGTGGGAGGGGATCCCCTGAGAGCTCCAACACCCTGACAGTTGAGGGAATCTTGGGAAGTTCAGTTCAGTTCAGACACTCAGACCCCATGGGATACAGCATTGCAGGCTTCCCTGTCCATCAACTCCTGGAGCTCACTCAGACGCATATCCATCAAGTTGGTGATGCTTCGGAAGAGTGCATATCAGACTTTGACACTGAATTCAAATCCCAGAGCTGTCCTTATGTGGCTTGGATGAGAGACCTATGCTTACTAATAGCCATCCTTCCTTTCAACAGTTTCCAAATCCACAGGCCCAGTCACTTCTGTAGAAACCAATGCTTGTTTTTCAGAATCTCCTTGATTCCAATAAGTCCTTTTCAAGCATGCAGTTTACTCTCAATTTTTTAATCTGCAAAATGGGTTTGTTGGAAGGAGCAAATAAGTGAATTCATATAAAGTGCTTAGACCAGTGCCCTACTCATAAGTAACCTTCCAGTACAGGCTGTTTATTATCGATTCCTGTAAGCCTTCCAAGAGCCTGACTACCTCAGCTTCTTCATCCTTAAAATGAGGATAAGATGTACAGTGGCCGTTAAGGACTACGGGAAGATTAAAAACCTCATGTAAATGGAATCATATGATCTGCGGCCTTTCGTGTCTGACCTCCTTCCCTTTGCACAGCGTTTTCAAGGTTCGCTGTGTTGGCGCATGTTTCAGTACTTCACTCCTCTTCCCCGGCAAATGTTGTTGCGTCGTTTGAGCAGACCTCACTGTATCCATTCATCAGTTGATGGACATCTGAGTGTTTCCATTTTTGGTTATTATGAGTGGTGCTGCTATGACCATTCATGTGTAATTTTCATGTGAACACGTGTTTCCAATTCTCTTGGGTATACACCTAGAACTGGCAGTGTTGAGCTATGTGGTAAATGAATGTTTGATATTTTGGGGAACTGCCAAACTGTATTCCAACAGCTGCACCATTTTGTATTCCAGCAATTTTGTCACAGCCTTGTCATCACTTGCTATTGTCTTTTTTTTTTTTTAATTTAGTCATTTCAGTGGGGATGAAACGGTGCCTCACTGTGGTTCTAATTTGCATTTCTCCACTGACTAATGATTTGAGCATCAGCTCCTGTGATTTTTGGTAATTTCCTATGTATTATTTGGAGAAATGCCTATTCAAATCCTTTGCCTATTTTTAAGTAGGATATCTTTTTATTTTTATTGTAAGGGGTATTTATACATTCTGAGGCAAGTTCCTCATCAGATACATGATTTGCAAATACTTTCTACCATTTCTGGGCTGTCTTTTCACTTTCTTGAAGAACATTTAAAAATTTTATGGAGGCCAATTTACTTATCTTTTAAGTCACTAAATTTTGAGGTGGTATGTATGTAGCACTAGGTAAGGCATATGCAGTCCATTCTGAAGATGAGAAAACTGGAGCCCAAAGGGCTTACGTGACCTGCTTACAGTTGCACAGCAAACGGGGCTTCCTCGGTGGCTCAGCAGTAAAGAAATTGCCTGCAGTGCAGGAGCTGCAGGAGACCGTGGTTTGATCCCTGCGTCAAGAAGATCCCTCGAGGGAGGGCATGGCAACCCACTCCAGTACTCTTGCCTGGAGAATCCCATGGACAGAGGAGCCTGGTGGGCTACAGTCCCTGGGGTTGCAAAGCGTCAGGCACGACTGAAGTGCCTTAGCATGCCTGCACGCACAGCAAATAGCTGATGGTCAGTGTGACTCTCTACACCTTGCGCTCTTGACCAGTATATGTATACTGGCATCCTGGACTGAAGTGCTAACAGAATGTTGTGAATTCAGTCAGAAAGCTCGTGTTCGTTCCAGTGACTGTGATGGGAGGGGATTATTTGAAGAACATATAATCCATTTGTTTCATCAAGTGCTCCGGGCTGTCTACACTGATTTAGTAAAGTCCTCAGAAGGCAACTTCCATTGATCCCACTGTCTTGGCTGCCTTAGAAACTTGCTTCTGTGGAGTCTTGCTTGGCACCATGCTCTCAGCTTTTCTCAGAGAACAGTGAAAAAGCTTTTCATGACAACTGCTTTGCATCATGGTCTCCGTAACGCCTGTGGAGGCGTGGTCTCCTCCAGCACTTTCTTCTGTCCCCTCCACACAACTCTGGAGGAAATTTTCTCAAGACAGAAGTGCCAGGAAAGTCCTTTCCTCCTTTGAGGACATGATGTGTGTCCTCCTCCTGAGCAACAAAGGTCTCGATATTTATGGTGTTTCCTGTTTCACTTTGGCCGCCAGGAAGCTCAGAGTAAGAAAATGGTGACTCAGCTGGTTAAGAATCTGCCTGCAATACGGGACACCTGGGTTCAATCCCTGGGTTGGGAAGATCCCCTGGAGAAGGGAACATCTACCCACTCCAGTATTCTGGCCTGGAGAATTCCATGGGACTGTATGGTCCCTGAGGTTGTAAAGAGTCGGAAGCGACTGAGCGGCTTTCACTTCCCTAGTCATTGACTGCCTATTTTCACTCTAATTTTCTCTTTGATCTCAACTTTCCATTTTCTATCCAGTCATATAACAGTTGTTGACTGACAACTATGTATAAGGACTGGGAGGTGGATTAAACTCATAAGTCCCCTCCATACGAGTCTTCAAGTTGCAGACTTTCCAAGGTGTGAGTGTGCATCTGATTCCAACAAGGAACCCTGTGCCGTCAGCATCATGGGCGAGTGACCCTGCAGCTCGCCCTCCGGCTCCCAAGGCTGACGACCTTCAGCTCTACCGCCTCCTGCCCCCTCTGTTTCCTCCATTCAGCAGCTCTTCTTGCTCGTTCACCCAACACCAGCCCCTGTGTGCCAGCTGTTGTACTGGACTACTGTACCATTCAAGGTACTGCCCTGTAAGATTAGAGACGATTTCTTTACTTTTTGTGATTTTTTAAATGTATCATTTGTGTGAAAAGTATTATAAACCTGTTACAGTACAGTACTATTGAGTTGGTGATGCCATCCAACCATTTCATCCTCATTGGATGTCATCACCAACTCGATGGACATGAGTTTGAGTAAGCTCCGGGAGTTGGTGATGGTCAGGGAGGCCTGGCATGCTGCAGTCCAGGGGGTTGCAAAGAGTCGGACACGACTGAGCGACTGAACTGAACTGAACAGTTCTATGTAGCCCACTGTGTTTGCTGGATACCTAGGCTAACTTTGTTGGACTTGCGAACAAACTGGACTTGGAAATGTGCTCTTGGAACAGAACTTGTTCACATGTAGGGGACTCATCGTAGATAAAAGCCTTGAAGCAGAGTTGTGTGACGCTCCCACCCATATCCCCTGGGGGATATCCTAGAGTATAGCACAGCTTGACTTTCAACCGTCTGGCGGTTTTCTCTGACGGCCAGAGATGTTCCCCTTACGCACCAGTGCCTGAAGAGCTGCAGAGTCACCTCCTCCAGCCCCGGGAGCTGCCTGCAGTCGGCGCCTGAAAGGAGTCGGTGCATTAAAATCCAGCAGCCCAGACCCTAGGTGAGGGGCAGCAACTGCCGTCACCAGCTGCCCGCTCAGGGCTGAGCCTCAGCTGCCCACAGAGGAAACCACCTGCAAAACCGCTTTTTGTCGGCTGTCCCCTATTCTCTGCCTCACCATCCCAGCCCCCAAGCAGGGCTCCCTGGCACCATGGACAAAACAAATCCTTGCCTTGGGGTCTGCCTTGGGGGGAACCCCAGCTCAGAGAGCCTCTGATGTTGTGGACTTTATATCCCATTAAACAGAAAACCAAAGAATTATTCAACAGCTGAGGCCAGGACCTGAGGGTGGGTGGGGCACAGTCAGAGAAGGTGCCTGGTGGGGAACGGTGTTCCGGGTGGATGTCACAGCCTCTGCTAAGGACTGGAGGTGGGCAGGGGCTTGCCGTGTACCAGGAATAGAAAGGAAGATTTCCCCAAGGACACTTCCCTTTATCTTGGCTAAACAGGATGTTAGGAGCAATTTTCTATTCCATGATGTATCTTCAAGTCCATCAGGGGAGTGGAGTAGGTAGGAAGGCAGACAAGAGAGCAAAGGTAAGTGGTCCATGCAGGGGCCCTGGGCAAGTCCCGTCCCTTCTGGGGTGACCGGGGTTCTTTCTGTCAAGTGGGTTTTTTTTTTTTTTTTTTGGCTCTGTCTGTACCGCAGCTTTGCCAGGGGGATGGGTGAGGCAGGGCAGAGAAACAGCTCTTGGACACCGAGAAGCAATGCTCGGATGTGACCGGGTCCGATGAGGCGCTCCCAGGAGAAACGCTTGCTTTTATTATTAAGTGATGGCGCTGCTTTCTTTGTCCTTCAACCAAACGTCTGATGCATGTTTTATGCTCTCAGTGTGTGGATATCACACAGGTATCCAAAAGCCCACCCGAGCTCACTTGTCCACCTTCTGAGCGGCAGCAGGGAGGAAGGAAGGACCCAGGGCTTTGGAACCAAATCAACGTGGCTCTGAATCTTGGCTCCACTATTATACCCGCTAATTAGCCAACACGGGGAGGCTGAGACCCTCCCTCTAATCCAGGGCTGCTGCCTGGATTAAAAGGGATCATTCTGGCTCAGGAGAGCTGTTCAGTGCACACAAACTTCACATTCGGAGATCAGAAGAGCTTGGATCTGTGTTAACACACAGACGCACGGCCTGGCTTTCTGCAGCTCTGGGGTCCCCCGTGACCTCAGAACATGCATTTGGAGGCTGATTCTGAAAAGAAGGAGCCACAGCCGCACACCAGATGGCCAGGCTGTGACGCAAACCCTTATCTACCCTCCCCTTGCCTGGCCAGAGTAGAAAGGTTTCTGCTGGGTTTTCTAAAGCTGGTTTGGAGTTCCTGACCCCTGTGCGTGCTAAGTCGCTCCACAACTCCTACCAAATCAGTCGAGGTCCCCCACTGAGATGGGCTTCCCTGTCTCAGCCCTGACCCCACGCATGTCGCAGCTGGCTGCTTGTCTGCAGCCCTCAGGGTATCCTAAGCTCCTTAGGGGTGGGGCTGGGGCTTGCTCACCTTCCCACCTTCAACAGTCGCTAACCAAACACTCAGAGCTGGACTTGACGGAAGTGACTTAGAATGCGTGCGGGCACAAAGAAATATTTATTCAGTGAATGAAGGTGGATGCTGTTCTTGCTCTCAAGAGGTGTACAGGCTGGCTGTCTATAGGAACAGGATAATGATACAGACGCCATGCATTCTATGAAAAGCCCTGGGTTCAGCCCATGGTGCCCCTAATTGGTGAAGCTCATCGTGAAGACCACAATTTCCAGGCCAGGCCTGGGGCCAGGGCTGCTGGGACACGGACTGGGGACGATGCCTTAGAGCAGTGGTCTCCAACCTTTTTGGCAAGGGGGGCCGATTTCATGGAAGACAATTTTTCCATGGACCGAAGAGGGGGATGGTTTGGGAATGATTCAAGAACATGACATTTATTGTGCTCCTATAAGAATCTAGGGCTTCCTTCATGGATCAGTTGGTAACGACTCCGCCTTCAATGCAGGAGACCCAGGTTCGATACCTGGGACAGGATGATTAGCTGGAGAAGGGAGAGGCTACCCACTCCAGCGTTCTTGGGCTTCCCTGGGGGCTCAGCTGGTAAAGAATCTGCCTGCAATGCGGGAGACCTGGGTTCAACCTCTGGGTTGGGAAGATCCCCTGGAGAAGGGAAAAGCTACCCACTCCAGTATTCTGAACTGGAGAATCCCATGGACTGTATAGTCCATGGGGTCACAAAGAGTTGGACATGACTGAGTGACTTTCACTTTCACTTACGAGAATCTAGGGCTTTACTGCTGTCTCAGATGGTAAAGAATCTGCCTGCAGTGTGGGAGACTCAGGTTCAATCCCTGGGTCGGGAAGATCCCCTGGAGAAGGGCATGGCAACCCACTCCAGTATTCTTGCCTGGAGAAGCCTGGTGGGCTACAGTCCACGGGGTCACACAGAGTCGGACACGACTGAGCAACTAACACTTTCAGTACTTTCACTTTATGGGAATCTAGTGCCGCCACTGATCTAACAGGAGGCTCAGCTCAGATGGTAACGCGAACGGCGGGGCCACTGCAAATACAGATGGAGCTTTGCTTGCCTGCACACCACTCACCTCCTGCTGTGCAGCCTGGTTTTCTAACAGGGCATGGGGCGGTGCCAGTTGCTGGCCTGGGGGTTGAGCACCCCTGCCTTAGAGGGACAGACAAAGGAGCTTACAGATGAGAGAGAGGTGTGGACGGGCTTGAGCCTACATATGAGGCTGAGGCTGCCAGCCTGTCACTGCCCACGGAGGAGACAAGCCACACAAGGTGCCCACAACCCTCTTCTCTCTGTGGAGGGATCTCCAAAGTCTCCCAGCCTCCTCTGAGGGGCTCCAGGCACCCTTGGCTTTGCTCTGACCCTGGTTGCCTTGCCTTGGACTAATGAGGGCTGCACACGAGAATCTCTGACAGTGAGTCCCTGTGGGCTGTGTTCAGTTGGTTAGTCTGGGGGGAGGAGCTGGCCACGGTCATTCATAAAACCCTCCAGTTGATTCTCACATGCAGGCAGCGCTGTGAACTGTAACCCTCATCAGTGTTACTCAAGCTTTGACATGAACATAAATCACCTGGGAATCTTGTTAGAAACAGATTTTCCAGCAATAGGGCTGAGTGGGCCTGAGACTCTGCATTTCCGATGTTGCAGGTCTGAAGCCCCACACTTTGAGTGGCTCTGGAGTAAATAAACACTGGCTTTCACTTGTGGCTCAGCTGGTAAAGAATCCCACAATGCGGGAGACCTGGGTTCAAACCCTGGGTTGGGAAGATCCCCTGGAGAAGGAAATGGCAACCCACTCCAGTATTCTTGGGCTTCCCTTGTGGCTCAGCTGGTAAAGAATCCTCCTGCAATGTGGGAGACCTGGGTTCGATCCCTGGGTTGGGAAGATCCTCTGGAGAAGGGAATGGCTACCCACTCCAGTGTTCTGGCCTGGAGAATGCTATGGCCTGTATAGCCCATGGGGTCACAAAGAGTCGAACATGACTGAGCGACTTTCACTTTCACTAGTAATTAAAAAAGATAAGATGTAGGTTGACCACTTCTGATCTAACCCTCAAACCACAAGGCAGGACCCCCCCAACCCTGGGTACTGGGTGTTCCATTTCAGAGGATGGCACTCGGCACAGTCTACACCGCAGCCCCTTGTGGGGGCTGGATCCAGAGTGGAGATGCAGAGAGGCGCCCTCCCTGGCCGTGGCTTTGCTGGACTTGGGGGGCTTGGTGATCACAGGGTACCTTTGTGACCTGACCAGCCAGGCAGCACACACACGGGCTTGTTTTCCCTCTCATTACAGGTGGGAGATTAGCTGGGCTCCTGCCCCCATCTCTGCCCAGTTACTGACTGTTCCCTGCTCCCAGCTCCTACCAAATCAGTAGTGGTCCCCTCATCTGCCCTAGGGCTGGGCCCACCCCCTCAGATTTACTGATGCCCTGGCAGCTGCCCTCGTTTGCAGCCCGGCTGGCAGAGCCATCCTGCGGTGTCTGGCTTCCTGTCAGAAACTGACCTGACCCTGTGGAGAGCCACACCCCTTCCTTCTTGACAACATGTCACAACTCCAGGGGACGCCCAGGCTGACTATTTAAGAATCCTTGCAAGTGGGACCCAGGCAGGAGTCCTTTTTAAGACTTTCCAGGTAATTCCGAGAGCTGCCAAGTTTGTGATGATTTGGCAGCCAGAGGGGACCGAAGATAATTCATGGGTCAGAGAAAGGACAACGTGTGCAGTCCACAGGTGCCCCTCCAAGCTTCTTTCCAGCTCACTCCCTGGACCTACCCTTGAGAATACGCCAAGGGCGTTTTCCGTTTGGCCGTCTCGGTTGCATCACAAGCCTCCGCGAGGGCGTTACCGTCATCACCACTTCACAGCTGGGGAAACTGAGGCTCAGGGAGGTTGAGTGATGGCGCAAGGTCACACAGTAAGGGGTCGTGTCCAGAATTCAACCCCGGGGCCACTGTCCCATGGGTGTATGGTTTAGTCATGGGGTGGGTACACAGCCAAGGAAATCCAGAGCAAACCATAAACAAAGTCGGCGTAAGCAAGTAGCGCAGAGCCGGCTACAGCTGAGCTGCCGTTTGTGTTCAAGTACAAACCCCGGGCCATGAAAGCGACTGCATTCCTTTCGGCCTCTCTTCTCTATCTTCCAATCCCAGTACTATTTCCCCTGTGGAAACATCCAGAACCCCACTGCCTCTCCACTTGACACCCCGCAGGGCTCTGCGGGCCTCCTGGGCACGAAGCCTTTCTGTCTCTCCTATTCCTCTGATTACAGGAAGCAGCCTTCATTCAGCCTCCGAGGCCTCCCCTGAGTGCCAAGGGGCGGATTCAAGCTGTCAATTAGGGGAGAAGGGAGGGACGTCAGAGCAGGGCGAACCAGTCAAGACGAACAACAGTGGAGCCTTGGGCCAGGGTCGCGGGTCCCCATCAAGGGATGCACACAGCAATATCTTTGCGCTGTTTGGCAGAAACTGAAACCCCCTCCAGCTGGGAGAAGTTAACTGTTCACTGCTCACAAGCATGTAGACCCCAGACCAGTTGGAACCAGAGCGTTAATGATGCTGACTCCTGCTTATCTAGTGAAAGGGAAAGTCGCTCAGTTGTGCCCGACTCTTTGTGACCCCATGGACTATACAGTCCATGGAATTCTCCAGGCCAGAGGACTGGAGTGGGTAGCCTTTCGCTTCTCCAGGGGATCTTCCCAGCCCAGGGACTGAACCCGGATCTCCCGCATTGCAGGCGGATTCTTCAATGGAGCCCCCAGGGAAACCCAACCACCAACCAATTAGAAGAATGTCCCTGAGCTGCTCACACCCTCTGTGAACCATTACTATAAACCTTCTCGATGCCCCCTCCAGGTTGGGGGACACACAGTTTTGAGGGCATTAGCCTGCGGGGGTCCCCTTTGCCTGGCAAAGCAATAAAGCTATTCTTGTTTACTTCACCCCAAACTCTGTCTCCAATATTTAGCTCAGTGTCAGAACACAGAGGCAGATTCAGCTTCGCACTCACCCCCAGCTCTCTAGTACCAGCTTGTAAAAATTCAGATTGCTGGGCTCCAACTCAGAACCACTGAGAGTTTTTAGCAACGGTGTCTGAAAACTCTTTTTTTTAAAAACAAGCAATCTGCAGGAATCTGACATGCACATATATTTGGGAACCAGTGATAAAGCCCCTCGCTGCTCCAGAGTGTGGTCTGTGGACCAGCAGTCCTGGGATCAGCCCGGAGCCTGACAGAAATGTTGCATCTCTGGCGCTTCCTCCCCTCCCCTCCCCCGGCCAAATATGTCATACTGCATACTTTCACAGGATGCCCAGGGGATCTGCGTACACGATGAAATTTGAGAAGCGCTGTCTGTGCAACCTGGTGAATACAGTGTCCTCAGACACACAGGAGAGGAGCTTCTGAGATGGCTGTTCTTTAAAGGGCTGCGTTTGGGGCCGGTTTTAAAGTCCCGTCACCCTGGAGGGAAGTGGGGTTGGGGCCTCTCAACGGGTGAGAAGCCGTTGTCATCCGGGAGCCCCGCGAGGAGGGGGAGGCGCTAGCGCCCAGGGTGCCCCTGGGGGGTGGGGGAGCTGGGGACCCAGGGCCCGGCTCGCGGCTGCAGGGACAGACCGCAGCCGGGAGAGGGCGCCCACACCTCCGGAAAGAGCCCTGCTGGGGGAGGGGAGACAGCCCGACGGACGACCCCGGGACCCAGCGGCTTCCTGACAGGACCGTCCAGCAAACCCAGGCAGCTGGTCACTCTGACCAAGAGTGGTGCACACACACCCGTGCACACATGCACCTATGCGCATCACACGGACAACACCCACCCGTGCATTTAGGCCACAAGCACAACACCAACAACGCACCCGCAAAAGTACACACGCACCACTTGCACAACACATGTATAACACACACTCAGCACACGCACACAATACACATGAGCAGCACACTCACAACAAATACACATGCTCACAGACCACACAGATAGGCCAAACGAGCCGTCCATCACAGCACACACACCCACACCCTCGCAGCGCAGGCGCACACCATGCCACGTGCGCGACACGCGGCGTACCACATCCATGTGCTTCACAGCACTCAGCACACCACACGGATCACACATGTGCAGCACAGTCACAACACGACACGCGTGCACACGTATCACAAAAGCATGCAGCCTGAGCCTCACATCACGAGACACAATGTCACACGTACAACATGTGTGATGTGTGCACACGCCATGCGATCACGACGTGTGCACACACGGACCCTGCCACCCTGAAGACACACGCGCAAACGTGACAGCACCCGCAGCTCCGCACACCAACACTGCACACAGCACGCAACACACAACGCAGTGCGTTCACCTTGCACGAGGCAGACCCCCAGTCACACACACACACACACACACGCACACACACACAATCACAGGCTCTTGATTGAGGCCGTGTGTCTGGTTAGTAAAACATTCTTGCTCTAGGCCAATAAAGTGAAGTGAAGTCGCTCAGTCGTGTCCGACTCTTTGTGACCCTATGGACTGTAGCCTACCAGGCTTCTCCGTCAGTGGGATTCTCCAGCCAAGAGTACTGGAGTGGGTTGCCATTTCCATCTCCAGGAGATCTTCCCAACCCAGGGATCGAACCCGGGTCTCCCGCATTGCAGGCAGATGCTTTACCATCTGAGCCATCTGGGAAGCCCATGAAAAGGTGCGGCAAAGAATTAGAAGACGCTGTATCGGCTCATTCAGCAATCGTTTCTCCAGGCTCACCGCATGGCAAGGGAAGCAGGCACTGAATGAACCAACATCAAGGACCATTTACCCTCAGCTGTAGCGAGGGCTATGAATTAAGGCGGCCGGCAGCCCAAAACGGCGACAGGGCGGGCCTGGCGGGTTCTGGGAGTTTCCCGAAAGGAGCTGTTTCGGTTGAGACCTGGAGACAAGCAGCAGGGCGGGGGTTTGCGACCTGAAGGAGGCGCTGAGGTCCAGAGTCTGCGCATCTGCCCACCCCTGCGGGCTAGGAGCCCCGTAGGCTCCGAGGACTACGTGGCCCCGCCCCCTGCTATCCCCGCTCCGCCCCTCCCACCCAGAGGCGCGGAGGGTGGGTTTGCTTCCTGGGAAACTCTCCGGGCTCCGGGAAGAGCCTACAAGGAAGGGATCCAAGTACCGAGCTACCCAGCTGCACTGCCCCTGGATGCTGGGGATGGTGGGAAGCGCAGGGCGTCCAGGACGAGCCCACCGTCTCCCTGAGCACCGTTTGTGGGTCATCACGTCTCCCACCCTGCCTCCTGGGGTGGTCCTAGAGGTGATGGAGCCACCCTGCCAGGTCAGACTGCATCAGCGCAGTATTCTAGCTCCTGGATCCTGCACGGTCCACCTCGTCTAGTGGACTAAGGGGCAAGGCATAGTGTAGGGAGGGGCTCGGGCTGGTTGGAGCAAATCCCTGCTTCGGCGCCTCCCAGCTGTGTGATTGTGGACGAGTCACTTGGCCTCTCTGCGCCTCAAGAAAGTGAAAAAGTGAAGTCGCTCAGTCGTGCCCCACTCTTGGCGACCCCATGGACTGTAGCCCACCAGGCTCCTCCGTCCATGGGATTTTCCAGGCAAGAGTACTGGAGTGGGCTGCCATTGCCTTCTCCGTGTTCATACCTATAAAATAGGCACGATAGCAGAGCTAGCACCCGTCTCGCTAAGCTGTAAGGCCTTTACCAGTCGATACATGAAAAGCTCTTTGATTAAAGCCAAGCAATGGCAAGATCCACATAAATATTAACTGCAGTCGTTACTTTCATCCAAAAGAAAACCAAGCCCAACACTCAGAATATCAAAATGTGCTGGAGTCTCTTAGTCCTGGAAGCGTCTCGGGGAACGTCGGCTCTCAAGCCCCTCGGGGTTAGAGATACCTTTGACGGGCAGATCCAGAGACAGAGGGACTGGAACCCGGGTCGGTGGGGAAGAGAAGGGATAGGGAAGAGTCCTCCTTCTCCGTCTCTAGGACGGTGGGTCTCCCCTGGAGGGCTGGTTAAAGACAGAAGGCCGCACCGCACCCGGGGTTTCTGCCTCTGCGGCTCTAACAAGTTCCCAGGTGATGCCACCGGTCCGGGGACCGCACCTGGAGAAGCGCCGCCTGCCACAGCGAGGGCGGCGGGCGGAGCGTCTGCGCCCCTCCGGGAACCGGGAAGGGGCGGCCGGGGTTCACTTACAGCGGATGCCGCGAGCCCCTCCTGTGCCGGGGGCTGCGGGCACTGGGCGCCTCCTCCCGGCTGAGCGCGGTCCGCTCCCCCTCTTCGGACGCCTCTCCGTCCTCCCCATCCTCCTCCTCGGCCGCCCAGTCCCTCTCCGGGGCCACCGGGTCCTGCTGCTTGTGCGGCCGCGGGATGAGCCGGTAGCCGCCGCCTCGCCCGCCCCGGCTCCGGTTCCTTCCGGCCCTGGGCGAGGCCACGGCCACCAGGAGCTGGTCCTCCCGCAGGGAGACGAGGGGCGGCAGGGGGCCGTACTCCTGGTCCTCCTCCTCGGACTCCAGGAGCCACTCCTGGGGGTCCCCAAAGTCCAGGCGGTAGCCGGCCTGGGGGGTGCGCCCGGCCGCCTGGGGGGCTGGGGGCGCCGGGGGCAGGGCGTGCGGGGGCGGGTGCAGGGCCCCCAGCATCAGCAGCACGCACCCCAGCGCCAGGAGGGCGAGCAGCGCCTGCCGCCGGCAGGGTCCGTGTCTGCGCCGCTTCCTTACAAGCATGCTGCGCGGAGCTGCCAAACGCAACAGGCCATCGGCCACTTCACTGTCTCCTCCCGCTCCGGGGTCCTCCACGCTGGCAGCGCAACCTGGCTTCCTGGGTCCACTTGGAAGCTTTTTTTTTCTTTTTTGCCAGCTTACTTAACCTGGTCCTTTTTTCCCCGCAGCTGACATTTGCCAGCAGCGTGTGTAAGACTGGCTGCCACTGACAACCAGAAAACCACCGACCCAGGTTCCAGCCCGGGTCCTCTCTGAGCGGATGCCTTTAATTGCCTTCCGAAAGCCCATCCACGGGGCGCCGGGGAGGGGGGAACTTCAGATCGAACCCTGGTGCCCTTTTCCTCTTTGGGAGAAGGAATAAGTCCTTTCTGCTCAGGGGGCGAGTCCCACGTGTTTCGCTCCCAGCACCCCGCCGCTTGCATGAAGGGTCAGGTTGCTGTGGGGTGTCTGGGGGGGGAAGCCGGGAGGTCTCAGTCCGGCAGAGCTGACCCCCGTCCTCCTTTGGACCCTTCAGGTCGGGTCGGACCCACAGATGTGAAGCCGGAGCAGGCTAATTTGCTTTCACACATCGCTCCGCGCTCGGCCAAGACGCTGCGGGCCGGCGGGTGGGCGGGCAGGCGCCCGGCTCCTGGTCCTAAAGCCCTCCCTGTTCCCGGGAACACGACCCGGGAAAAACAAACACTGACGCTGCTGGGACCAATCCCAGCGGGAACACCCCGGGGAGGTCCGACCTGCATCTGATCCCAGGAAGGCTTCTCTCCCCACCCAAAGGGGCGGGAAAGAGGATTCCCTCCTGATTCCCAGAAGGCTGTTCTTGGGACGGAAATACAGGGAGCTGGGGGGCTGTTTGCACCCTCAGTCTCCTATAGGTGACCCCGGAGAGCCAGGCTGGTCCCTCCCTCCCTTCCTGAGGACCCCCGTCCTCCTCCTTCTGAAAGGGAGGTGAGCTGGCGGAGATGCTCCCATAACAAGCTCCTCCGGAGCCCCTGAATGCCCGCCGGGCCTTGGACACCAAGCAGGTGGGGACAGGGAGAGGGATGTTGAAACAGAAGGGGCACACTCCCCCCGTTGTCAACTCCCTCCATTCAAACCACACATAACGATGAGCCTCCACCGTCTGCTGAAACTCTCCCGGGGGCTGGGCGCAGAGATCACAGAGAATAAAACAGCAACATGTGTGTCTTGTGGAACTTACAGCCTGGTGGGACTGACGAGCACAATTGAGACCTACAGTGGGGGAGATGGCGATAGTGCTAAGGCGAAGACAGAGCAGGGGCTGGGGGTGCGCAGTCCACCCGGAGTGAGGAAGGGGCCCCAGGAGCTCTGCTGAAGGAGGACTGGGCAGCTCGGTGCTGGGAGAGGAGCAGCAGGTGCAAAGGCGAGAGCTTGCCTGGCCTTTGGAGGACCCGCAGAGGGCCCGCGAGGCTGGGACAGAGTGGGCGGGTGGGGGTGCGGTGAGAGGTAAGGGGGGCATCTTTTAGGACCTTGGGGGGCACTGTGGGCACTTGGGCTTTTCCTCTAAGATGGGAGCCCTTGGAGGGCTGTAAGCAGAAGACAGACACCATGGACTGGGATGCTAACTGGACCGCTCTGGTAGACAGTGGGAGCGCAGGGCAGAGGCAGGGAGACCGACTGAGGTGTTGCTGCAGCGAGACACGAGGGCATCCCTGGAGCCAGAGGTGAGTGCTCAGCTTGGGCACGTATTTTAAGGAAAAGCTCGTAAGATTTGTTGGTGAATTTGTGGGTGAGAGACATATGAGTCAAGGATGGTTACAAGTTTTGGGTCCAGGCAGTTGGAGGAATCAAGTTGCCCTCGAAGGAGACGGGAAGGCTGGGAGCAGGCGGGGGGCAGAGGAACAAGGTGGCTCAGCGGGGGACACATATCGTTGAAGACAGTATCTCGACAGCAAAAGGGAGGGGAGGTGTGGGCAGCTAGACGAATGGATACATGGGGGTATATATACCTGGAGGTCGGGGGACAGGTCTGGCTTGAAGATGTAAAATCAGACGCCAGCAGCGCAGATATGGCTTTTAAAGATTTTGGAGGGAGTGATGGAAACAAGAATATAATCAGTCTGCTTTCGGTGTTGACCATCTGGTGATGTCCATGTGTAGAGTCTTCTCTTGTGTTGTTGGACGAGAGTGTTTGCTATGACCAGTGTGTTCTCTTGGCAAAACTCTGTTAGTTTTTGCCCTGCTTCATTTTGTACTTCAAGGCCACACTTGCCTGTTACTCCAGGTGTCTCTTGACTTCCTACTTTGGCATTCCAGTCCTCTATGATGAAAAGGACATCTTTTGGGGGTGTTAATTCTAGAAGGCCTTGTAGGTCTTCATAGAACCATTCAACTTCAGCTTCTTCAGCATTACTGGTCGGGGGATAGACTTGGATTTCTGTGGTATTGAATGGTTTGCCTTAGAAATGAACAGAGATCATTCTGTCATTTTTGAGAATGCATCCAAGTACTGCATTTCTTACTCTTTTGTTGACCATGATGGCTGCTCCATTTCTTCTAAGGGATTCCTGCCCACAGTAGCAGATATAATGGTCATCTGAGTTAAATTCACCCGTTCCAGTCCATTTTAGTTCACTTATTCCTAAAATGTCGACGTTCACTCTTGCCATCTCCTGTTTAATCACTTCCATTTACCTTGATTCATGGACCTAACTTTCCAGGTTCCTATGCAATATTGCTCTTTACAGCATCAGACTTTACTTCCATCACGAGTCACATCCACAACTGGGTATTGTTTTTGCTTTGGCTCCATCCCTTCATTCTTTCTGGAGTTATTTCTCCACTGACCTCCAGTAGCATATTGGGTACCTACTGACCTGAGGAGTTTATGTTTCAGTGTCCTATCTTTTCGCCTTTTCATACTGGTCATGGGGTTCTCAAGGCAAGAATACTGAAGTGGTTTGCCATTCCCTTCTCCAGTGGACCACATTCTGTCAGACCTCTCCACCATGACCCACCCGTCTTGGGTGGCCCTACATGCCACAGCTCATAGTTTCACTGAGTTAGACAAGACTCAAAAAACTAAGATCATGATATCCACTCCCATCACTTCATGGCAAATAGATGGGGAAACAATGGAAACAGTGACAGACTTTATTTTCTTGGGCTCCAAAATCACTGCAGATGGTGACTGCAGCCATGTAATTAAAAGATGCTTGCTCCTTGGAAGAAAGTGAAACTAAAAGTCACTCAGCCATGTCCGACATTTTGTGACCCCATAGACTTTACAGGAAATGGCAACCCACTCCAGTGTTCTTGCCTGCAGAATCCCAGGGACGGGGGAGCCTGGTGGGCTGCCGTATATGGGGTCGCACAGAGTCCGACACAACTGAAGCGACTTAGCAGCAACAGCAGCAGCAGATTTTACAGCCCATGAAATTCTCCAGGCCTAAATACGGGAGTGGGTAGCTTTTCCCTTCTCCAGGGATCTTCCCAACCGAGGGACCAACCTAGACAGCATATTAAAAAACAGAGACATTACTTTGCCAACAAAGGTCGTCTGTCAAAGCTATGGTTTTAACACTAGTCATGTTTGGATGTGAGAGTTGGACTATAAAGAAAGCTGAGCGCCGAAGAATTGATGCTTTTGAACTGTGGTGTTGGAGGACTCTTGAGAGTCCCTTGGACTCCAAGGAGATGCAACCAGTCAATCCTAAAGGAAATCAGTCCTGAATATTCATTGGAAGGACTGATGCTGAAGCCAAAATCTGATACTTTGGCTGCCTGATGCGAAGAACTGACTCATTGAAAAAGACCCTGATGCTGGGAAAGATTGAAGGCAGTCGAAGGGGATGACAGAGGATGAGATGGTTGGAGGGCATCCCTGACTTGATGGATGTGAGTTTGAGCAAGCTCTGGGAGTTGATGATGGACAGGAAAGCCTGGTGTGCTATAGTCCACGGGGTCGCAAAGAGTCAGACACGACTGAACAACTGAACTAAACCGATGGAGACAAGAGAGAGCAGGGGAGTTGGCAAGCTCAGAGGTCAGGCATCTGGTGGACTGGATTGATGGAGGGTAAGTAACCATCATCATGAGAAGTGACTCTTTTGATAACTGCAGGAGGAACTAGGGTGGGGCAGGTTCCTGAAATGGATTGCTCATTTTTTTTTTTTCTTATTTGATTTTGATCTTAGATTGTGAGCATAAAACATCTCATGGAAAAAAATATTTTTCCTTTGGACTCTGGGGGGTGTGTGTGTGTATCTGTGCTCATATTTGTTTTCCCTGAAGCCACTCAGAGTCAGAGGTGAACGAGTGGGTCCTAAACAACTGTTTGCAACAGCCAAGCCCCCAGCGGGCAGCTCATAGGAATTGACAGATTGGACCGTATTTTCCAAATCCCACATCAGGATGTCCTGGGGGTGGGAGTTGCGGGACTTCCAGGTTCGAGAGGCAGGCATTCTGGGAGATGTGGTCTATTTATTTTTTTTTAAGATTTTTTTTTTTTTGATGTGGACCATTTTTAAAGTCTTTATTGAATTTGCTACAATAGTGCTTCTGTTTTTCTGTTTTTTGGCACCAAGGCATGTGGGATCTGAGCTCTCTGCCCAGGGATTGAACCCGTACATACCCTCTGGAGTGGAAGGTGAAATCGTAACCACTGGGCCACTGGGAAGCCCCTGGGAGATGTGGTTTAGAATGTAGGGACCTCTGGGGGTTGGGGATGATGGGAGAGAGAGTTCCCCTTCCCGGGGGCTCTCAGAGGCCTAAGGGTGCAGGGTGTCCACCCTGGGGCAGAGCGCTTCCCTGCCCTGCCCCGCCCCAGTAACACCGACCTCAGGCTGGCCAGCCTCAGCCTACAGCAGGGCCTTTACGCTTATCCTCTGCTTGAGAGCTCTGTTCACAGAGGTCCAGCCATAGGGCTTATTTCTCCCCTTGGGTGTCAACCCCAGAGTCGCCCATTCAGGGAGACCCATCCACTAGTGGCTTTATCGCCCCTGCTTTCTCCATATCTCTGGGACGCTTCTCAGTACTCGATATTCTTAATCTGTTTCTGTTCATTTTCCTCCTCATCACGGGTCATATTTTACTGACTCTTTGCATGCTTTGTCATTTCTAATTTGATGCCAGATGCTTTTATCTTGTTGGATACCAGATACTTTTGTATTTCTATATTGTTGAGCTTTCCCCAGAAGGTCTGGCCTTGGAGCAGTGTTTAACTGAGGGTCAGCGTCTCCACTGCTGAGACAAGGGCTGAGTTCCCCTCCCAGTGTCCCGTGCATGTCGAGGGTCTCCTCTCTGGAGCGGGGCTGCTGCCTACCCTGTGGGAGCGCCGGGGATTCCTCACTCGGCTCTTCCAGGCGCTCCTTTCCCTGGCCTTGGTGAGCTTCGCCACAGGCAGGTTCTGACTCTCGCTGGTCCCCAGAGCCCTCTGCGCACAGCTCTCTGCTCCCAGCGCTCTGCCCCGAGGCCTGTAACATCCCTGCCTCCGGGTCTCCCAGCTCCACCTCCTCAGATCACGGCCGCCCCCAGTTCCATCCGGAGAAGCTCCACCCTCCTGCACTGCAGCCTGGAAACGGTCTCCAGGCAACACGCTGGGGAAATCCCAGGACTCACATTGGTTTCCTCTCTCATGGGTCACCTCCCTGTTACCGGATGGCAAGTCCTGAAACTACTGTGTTGCATTTCCTCCAGGGTTTTTAGTTGACCCTGATTTACTTGAGGAGGAAAATACCTCTGAGATGTCTTCTTTCGGGGTCCCCTAGAAGTGTGCATGGAGGGGGGGGTGGTCCTGATGGATTCTGTTTTTGTGATTTCGCCTACTTGCTGCAGTTGGCCTGTAACCTCAGAATCATTTGCGGACACGCACAGAGCGGCGCAAATGTTGACTTTTTCTATTCAGTGCTGTGTTTACGCCTTTTCGTGTTTTGTGTTGGCGATTTTGCTGTTTAAAACGGCCCCGAGCCTAGCGCTGAAGTGCCGCTAGCGTCCTAAGCTCAGAAGGCTGCGATGAGCCTTATGGGGGGACGCCAGAGTTAGGTGAGCCTCATTCCCGCGAGAGCTCCAGTGGGTTTAATGTTCAGGAATCCACAATATATATTAAATAAGGTGTCTTTGAACATACTATGTTAAGGCAAGGTTATGTATTTATTGGTTGACCAGAGGGCCAGAAAGCAGTGAGTGGTTCTGTATTCTCTAAGCCAGTATTCACAGCGGCTTGGTAGAACAACACTCATATGAGGTCTTGTTACTGTACACAGAAAAACTGAACAGATGGTTTATTCAGGGAGGGGAGAGGGGAAGAGAGGGAAGGTGGGCAGGCTTTGAAGGGCACGTAATCAGGGCAGCTACTACTGGGGGTATCTGGGGCATAATCTTGGGGGATATCAGGGGGTCAGAAGGCAGCCTGCCTCAGAGTGACGGCAGCCAAGAAAGGGGGAGTCGGGGTGTGTACGCACCAACCCCGTCAGCGGAGGACGGCTGCAGAGGGGCGCTCACGGCCCACTGGGGAGCACACAGAGCTACTGACTGCCAAAGGCCGTCCTCAGGCAGAGAGGCGCGGACGCTGGCAACTGGGGTGCCCACTACAGCGGGGGCGGGTCTGAGCGCGTGCGAGCCACAGGTGGAAGGGCACGGGCCTGTGGACTCAGGAGCCCCCAGGAGCGGGCAGGTCACGTAAGCCAGGGCAGTAGGCTGAGAGGCCACAGAAGCTGGGAGCATCTCTCCCTGTCTAACAAGAACAGCTGTTTCTCAGTTATGGCCAATTTTTGCCATGCTGGAAGTTAGGAACTAGGCTTGCCAAACCTGATTTTTTTCAAGAAAAGTGGGAAATGCAGATATTTTTTTTTAATGTGAAATCCCAAATTTGTAAAAACTGGCAAGGAATTAAAAAACTTCTAACTATACTATTAAAGCCGAACAAAATGTGGCAGCAAGCCAACGGTAGCTCTAAGGTCTGCAGCCTCTCGGATGGAAGGTGCCCGAGATCCCAGCTGCTGCGTATGGGCCTGGAGAAAGCGTATCATCATGTCCTGAGCACACCGAGCCTCCCGGGCGGCAGAGGGCCTAAGCGTCTGTCCCGACACCCACGTGACAAGGCACCCTCATGTCTGTGCAGTGGGCTCATCTTGCTCTCTTGCCTTGAGGCTTCTGAGAGACCTAAGGATCACCATTCCCTGTGGCTGGTGGAGTTCTCCAGCCGTTTCTCGTCACTGGCATTTTTCTTCTTGTGAGAAATTAGCTGAGCCTCCTGGGCTCTTCGCCTGGGACCTTCTGGTCTGCATAGACAGTCAGCCTCCTCCATCCTTGAGAACAGGGCTGCCCTCCCAGCCTCCCACCTGCACGCCAACCGGAGATCGTCAGAGGTGCTTGCAAATTGAGTGGTCCTGTGTGTGGAAGCAGAGCCCAGGGAACTGGCCGCCACGTGGCATTTTCCTGCAACACAGAGGGAGAGGGGAGGACGAGGACTGTGCTCCCAGGAACTGGCAGAGCACCTGTCAGCCAGCAGTCAGGAGTCAGCCGTAGAAACAGATCCACCGAGAGGCAAAAACGGGAGACGCAGGATTTGTCACAGAGATATGGCCTCACGTATCTCTGCTCTGGGAGCTGGCAAGTGGTCTCTGCAAGGCTGCTGTCTTCACATCTGATGCTGAAGCTTGAAGTCAGGACAGGCAGCTATGAAGGAAAGATAATACCAAGCGGGGAGAAATCAAGAACAAGCTGGAACCCATAAGCATGAGCTGGACCCCCACGCAGAGGCACTGACGTCTTTGCTGTCTCTGTGTGGGCGGTACGGGTATCCTGCAGAAGCCGGGCCCTTTGTCATGAATCTAAATGCCGATCCCCGGCCCCGAAATCAGAGCAGAGATGCTGAAGGAGGATTCAGGGAAAATCCTACTACTTTGGGCAGACGAGTCAGCAGATCAGTAACAACTTGCATGTCCTACACGTCTGTTTCTTCCCTTCTGTCCGAAAATCTCCCCTGTGCCCCCCTGCGGAGAGATCGGAACAGCCCTCCCTTCACTTCCGGGGACACTTGAACATCTGGTTTTTGACTTACGATCAAGGTGAAGGCAATGAGGTGTGTGATGCCCTGTCTGAGGTCTGAAACTCTCCTGGCAAGCCTCAGGGATCTCTTCTCTGCTGGTGGATGGCAACAGTTTTGAGAAGCCTGGCTGGCATAGCCACGGCCCTTTTCAGTGAGTTCTCCTGAAGCCAGGTTTCCTCACACAGGTCAGCAGTCCAATCCAAAGACTCGGTGTGGTCTGTGTGGACAAAGTCTGGGCCCCGGTGTACAGATCCTGTGTCTCAGAGCCACACTGTTGCCCTGCGTTCTCTTTCTTTCCTTGGACTGGATCTTCTGGCTTTAAATAAAAGCCTTAACATGAGGCAGGAGGAGAAGGGGACAACAGAGCATGAGATGGGTGGATGGCATCACCGACTCAATGGGCATGAGTTTGAGCAAGCTCCAGAGGTTGGTGATGGACAGGGAGGCCTGGTGTGCTGCAGTCCATGGGGTCGCAGAGAGTTGGACACGACTGAGTGGCTGGACTGAACTGAACTGAACTGAATTGAACATGAGTATATTCTGTGGAGTCTAGGGAATCCTTTCTGATATCTGAACTGAGGCAAACAGTGTAACCAGTCTTGCTAAAAACATGCAAGAAAGATCAATCTGGGAAACGTGGGTCATCTTAACTGACACGTGATGAGGTCACCAAAGCGTCCATGGGCCTCATTGCTCTGTGGCCGCCATCTTGGTATAGGAAGGCTTGCTCTTGGCATTGGTAACAAGGATGGCGGACCTAGGTCTTTTTAAAGGCATCATTCCACAGATGCCTGGGGAAACCAGAGCAAATGAATTCTTAGACGAAACAGACTTGTTGATTTCTTCAGACTCTCCCTTCCTGTGATTCTGTGGCTAAAAACCCTGTGGTTTCCTGCAAGCTTCCAACACTAACAGATAGAGAATGCAGAAGGTCTGCTTCCTTCTGGGAAGGACCCTCTAGAAAGAGCCAGGAAGACATAGATGAGAAAACTAGGCCTGCCAAGAGGGAGTTACAACATGGCGGATTTTGGCACCATCAACGGGAGGGCTTTATAATATTGAGAGCAAAGTGTCCAGCAGCTGAAGGGATTGACTTGTGAGAAAAAGAGTCCAGCTTTTTGACTTGTTAGCTTTAGGCAGAGATTTAATAATTTCCTTCCTTCCTCCTTCCTTCCCTCCTTTCCCTTCTCCCTTCCTTCCTTCCCCCTTCTTTCATTCCTTCAGTGAGTCTGAACACTCAGTTATTTTCTATGGATGCAATCAGTCTGTCAACAATTATTGAACATGATATTCCACGTGCTGTGTTGGGCTCTGCAATCACAGCTCAACAGAGAGGGTAGTTGTGGGTTATTGACTGCTTGCTGTGTGCTGGACACTGCTTGAGTCACTGGAGTTTAGAACCTAGCATAGACGTCAGTCTGGGACTGGTGCTGAGATTCTTCAGCTCTAAGCCGTGGTTCTTAATTAGCTCCCCTATTTGTGAGTCCCGTCCCACTTGGCTCTACCAGCCGTGATCCCTTGACTCAACGGACCCACACGGCTTCTCTTGCCACTCAGATTGTTTTGGTTTGGCTGGGTCCAGGAAGGCTGGGATGTTCTGGGCTGTGACCTCATTGTTTATTATCATTTTTTTTAAAGCTTCTCTCTCCCTTCTGTAGGCTGGATCAGAGCTGGAGACAGCAGGGTGTCTATGTGAAATAAACTCCAGGCAGCATTACTGTCATCTTGAACACCCAAACAATGGGTCACACGCCTGCAGCTCGTGTCTTCTTGGCATGTTGGCTGAGCCTCAGCTTTTCCATTTTTATCTGCCATTTGAGATAGGAAGGCATTGGAAACAGCTGATCTGTGAACATCTACAGTGTAAAATCCATGCAGAGAGAGAGGAGACAGATTTATGAGCAGTCCAATCTTAGCCTTTGGGAAAAGATGAGAAAATACATTTAGTCTGACATTTAAAAATCTGATATGATCCAGATGCCATCAGTTTAGCACCCAACTCTCCCCAAATACTATCTAAGACCTGGCAGGGGATGGTGGCCCACGGTAGGACACGTGGGTGGAGGAAGGCCATAGGGACAACCGGTCCTCAGATGGCAGCTGGATTTCACCCCTTGGATGTGCCTTGCACTGAGTCCCAATTTAGAGGAGTGAGACTGTCTCTAAAGGAGGCTTTAGCAAATATGAGACGATCCTCAAGAGAGAATGTGTGTACAAAGCTGGAGACAGCTCTTGACAGAAGTGTTCTGCTAATATGCAAGAATGGGGCAGGCAGAAATGGGAAGGCTGCCCATAGAGAGAAGGCAGAGCTGGATTCCCAAACAGAGAATTCTCATTGCCTGCGGGACTTTCCGTTAGGACTTGTGTTCCTTTATGTGTTCAGAAGGCTGTTCATCCAGATGGTTTGGGGCATAGATGCCTTGGGCAACTCTGCAATGCTTGGAGGATGGACGGCATTGTGAATGTCCCTTGAATGAATGCATTGAGGAGGTTGGAAAGGGCTTGGAGGAAGTCTCTGAAAGTTTGTCTTAAGTTAGAACTAATTTCTTTAGTATTTCATTTTGTTTAATGTTTATTGAAGTATGATTGATTTAAAATTGTGTTAGTTTCAGATGTACATCAAAGCTCAATTATACATATATATGTAAATAGATATATTCCTTTTTCACATTCATTTCTGTTATAGGTTATAAAACATTGAGTATAGTTCCCTGGGCCGTACTGTAGGTCCTTTTTGATTATCTATTTTATATATACCAGAGTGTATATTTTGATCCCAAACCCCTAATTTATTCCTCCCTTGCCCCTTAGAACTGAATTCAGTTTGCTTGGTTCTCGGTTGGCCACAGGTGTGGCCACAACTTTTCTTCCAAGGAGCAAGTGTCTTTTAATTTCATGGCTGCAATCACCATCTGCAGTGATTTTGGAGCCCAAGAAAATAGTCTCTCACTATTTCCATTTTTTCCCCATCTATTTGCCATGAAGTACTAGAACTAGAAAGTTATGACCAACCTAGACAGCATATTAAAAAGCAGAGACATTACTTTGCCAACAAAGGTCCGTCTAGTCAAGGCTATGATTTTTCCAGTGGTCATGCATGGATGTGAAAGTTGGACTGTGAAGAAAGCTGAACACCAAAGAATTGATGCTTTTGAACTGTGGTGTTGGAGAAGACTCTTGAGAGTCCCTTGGAGTACAAGGAGATCCAACCAGTCCATTCTAAAGGAGACCAGTCCTGGGTGTTCTTTGGAAGGAATGATGCTAAAGCTGAAACTCCAGTACTTTGGCCACCTCATGCGAAGAGTTGACTCATTGGAAAAGACTCTGATGCTGGGAGGGATTGGGGGCAGGAGGAGAAGGGGACGACAGAGGATGAGATGGCTGGATGGCATCACAGACTCGATGGATGTGAGTCTGGGTGAACTCCGGGAGTGATGGACAGGGAGGCCTGGCGTGCTGCAATTCATGGGGTCGCAGAGTCGGACACGACTGAGCGACTGAACTAACTGACTGAATGGGACCAGATGCCATGATCTTAGTTGTTTGAATGTTGAGTTTTAAGCCAACTTTTTCACTCTCTCTTTTCATTTTCATCAAGAAGGTCTTTAGTTCCTCTTCACTTTCTTCCATAAGGGTTGTGTCATCTTTATACTGAGGTTATTGATATTTCTTCTGGCAATCTTAATTCCAGCTTGTGCTTCATCCAGCCCGGCATTTCGCATGATGTACTCTGCATCTAAGTTAAATAAGCAGGGTGACAATATACAGCCTTGATGTACTCCTTTCCCAATTTGGAACCAGTCTGTTGTTTCATGTCCATTTCTAACTGTTGCTTCCTGACCTGCATACAGATTTCTGAGGAAGTAGATCAGATACCGGTGGTCTGGTATTCCTATCTCTTAAAGAATTTCCCACAGTTGGTTGTGATCCACACAGTCAAAGGCTTTGGTGCAATCAGTAAAACAGAGGTAGACATTTTTCTGGAATTCTCTTGCTTTTTCCATGATCCAGTGGATGTTGGATTTGATTTCTGGGTCCTCTGCCTTTTCTAAATCCAGCTGGAACATCTGGAAGTTCACAGTTCATGTACTGTTGAAGCCTGGCTTGGAGAATTTTGAGCATTATTTTGCTAGCATGTGAGATGAGTGCAATTGTGCAGTAGTTTGAACATTCTTTGGCATTGCCCTTCTTTCGAATTGGAATGAAAACTGACCTTTTCCAGTCTTGTGGCCATTGCTGAGTTTTCCAAATTTGCTGGCATATTGAGTGCAACACTTTCACAGCCTCATCTTTTAGGACTGGAAATAGCTCAACTGGAATTCCATCACCTCCACTAGCTTTGTTCATAGTGATGCTTCCTAAGGCCCACTTGACTTCACATTCTGGGATGTCTGGCCCTAGGTGAGTTATCTGGTTATCTGGATATCGTGGTTATCTGGGTCATGAAGATCTTTTTTTGTATAGTTCTTCTGTGTATTCTTGCCACCTCTTCTTAATAGCTTCAGCTTCTGTTAAGTCCATACCTTTTCTGTTGTTTATGGTGCCCATCTTTGCATGAAATGTTCCCTTGGTGTCTCTAATTTTCTTGAAGAGATCTCTCGTCTTTCCCATTCTGTTGTTTTCCTCTCTTTCTTTGTACTGATCACTGAGGAAGCGTTTCTTATCTCTCCTTGCTATTCTTTGGAACTCTGCATTCGAATGGGTATATCATCTTTCCTTTTCTCCTTTGCCTTTAGCTTCTCTTCTTTTCTCAGCTATTTGTAAGGCCTCCTCAGATAACCATTTTGCCTTTTTGCATTTCTTTTTCTTGGGGATGGTCTTAATCACTGCCTCCTGTACAATGTCATGAACTTCCACCCATAGTTCTTCAGGCACTTGTGTCTATCAGATCTAGTCCCTTAAATCTATTTCTCACTTCCACTGTATAATCATAAGGGATTTGATTTAGGTCAACCTGAATGATCTAGTGGTTTTCCCTACTTTCTTCAATTTAAGTCTGAATTTGTCAATAAAGAGTTCATGATCTGAGCCACAGTCAGCCCCCAGTCATGTTTTTACTGACTGTATAGAGCTTCTCCATCTTTGGCTGTAAAGAATATAATCAGTCTGACTTCAGTATTGACCATCTGGTGATGTCCATGTGTAGAGTCATCTCTTGTGTTGTTGGAAGAGGATGTTTGCTATGACCAGTGCATTCTCTTGCCAAAACTCTGTTACCATTTGACCTGCTTCGTTTTGTACTCTATGGCCAAATTTTTCTTTACTCCAAGTATCTCTTGACTTCCTACTTTTGCATTCCAGTCCCCTATAATGAAAAGGACATCTGTTTTTAGTGTTAGTTCTAGAAGATCTTGTAGGCTTTCCTAGAACCCTCCAACTTCAGCCTCTTCAGCATTGCCGGTTGTGGCATAGACTTGGATTTCTGTGGTATTGAATGGTTTGCCTTGGAAATGAACAGAGATCATTGTGTCGTTTTTGAGATTGCATCCAAGTACTACATTTCAGACTCTTTTGTTGACTATGATGGCTACTGCATTTCTTCTGAGGGATTCCTGCCCACAGTAGTAGATATAATGGTCATCTGAGTTAAATCCACCCATTCCAGTCCATTTTAGTTCACTGATTCCTAAAATGTCTATGTTCACTCTTGCCATCTCCTGCTTGACCACTTCTAATTTAACTTGATTCATGGACCTAACATTCTGGGTTCCTATGCAATATTGCTCTTTATAGCGTCAGACTTTACTTCCACCACCAGTCACATCCACAGCTGGGTATTGTTTTTGCTTTGGCTCCATCCCTTCATTCTTTCTGGAGTTATTTCTCCACGGGTCTCCAGTAGCATATTGGGCACCTACCTACCTGGGGAGTTCATCTTTCAGTGTCCTATCTTTTTGCCTTTTCATACTGTTCTTGGGGTGCTCAAGGCAAGAATACTGAAGTGCTTTGCCATTCCCTTCTCCAGCAGACCATGTTTTGTCAGAGTCTCTCCACCATGATCTGTCCATCTTGGGTGGCCCTACACAGCATGACTCATAGTTTCATTAAGTTTCCTAATCATAGCAATTACCATTTGTACTTTATTTATATATTAGTCACTGCTTTTGAAAGGATTTGTGGTGGCTTGTGTGTGCATTCAATTCAACAGGACAAAATAAATAGATAAGGACAGAGAAAAAAATAAGCTTAGGGAGCAAGATAAAACCAGAAGTAAAGTTAACTTACAAAGCGTGTAGGCAGTTGCAAAAGTGAACCTCTCTGAACTTCCCAGTAGCCAGTGTACAGAAGGGAACAGGGTTGGTCGTCAAATTCACTGTATCCTAGAATAAGAATGTTCCAGGTGGACAATCAATAGTCCTCCTGGTCATTGTCATTAAACCTGGAGTTCAGGATTTTCATCTTTAAGAGGCAAGTAAGTACCTGGAGATAAGATGTCTGCATTGATCATAGGGACAATGCCAAATGTTTGGCTATCAAGAAAATGTAATCTAGGACTGAACTTTTTTGGTTACAAAACGAATTGCTTAAACCAGGACTATGCCTGAGTGGAGGCCCTTTCACAGCTGCAGAAAGGTGAGCTGAAGGAGACCCTGAGCAGAGCCAAGATTTTCCTGAAAATAAATAAATAAATAAATAAATAAATAAACTGTTTTGGACAAAGGGGAAATCACGTGCCTGGTGTTCTGGGTCCTAGAGCTTCAGGGCTTTAACCCTGGCGGTGGGTCAGAATGACCTTGGGGCTTTGAACGGCACAGAAGTCCAGTCCCGTAGGGGATTCTCATATGTCCCCAGAGACGGGGACCACTGCCCAGAGCGTGAGGTTTTGGGGAGGAAGACCCAAGAGCAAAAAATCCCTGGCCACAGCCCCAGCTAGTAAGCTGTGCTGGATCTGACTGTGAATGACGGGAGGTCCCGTGAACACGGAGGAAAAGTGCAGCTGCCAAGAGCGAGGCTGATGAGCTGCCGCGTCGGATCGTGGGAGCTCAGCCAGCGAGGCCCGGAGGACCCCTGCCCACAGCAGTCCCTGCACCCTTGCACACAGGGCCCTGCGACTCACACTTCTGGAGGCTGACCAGCCATCCTTCCTGGTTCACCCAGGCTAACCCAGCGAACAGTGCGCAGGGCTCTTGCTGATGAATCGAGTGACGTCCCAAGCAAACTGGGACGCGCGGGTCACCCCAGTGCTTTGGTGTCTTCTCCGTACAGGATCAGAGAGTGGAAAGAGTGACCCGGCCAACAAGCGTCGGGCCTGAGGCTCAGCGGGCTTTGACCCCCTGTGGATGTTTACCTGCGGCTCCCTTTCTACTCGGGCTCTCAGGCAGGGTCCTCTCCCCGCCTCGTTCCCATCTCCCTGAGACATGTCTGTTTGTTCCAGATTCCAGCAGTGACCCAGCCATAGCTCTGGAGCCTCGGGGGCCTGGGAGGAAGTGGAACTTCCCCAAAGTCTGAAGAGCTGCTCTGTCCAACCCTGGAGGACCACGGCTTTCCTCCAAAGTCAAGACACTGGGTTTCGACACTCACTGCCTTTTGCCTGGAGCCATTGTCCTTGAAAGGCGGGTGGGCAACCCCTGGGGTACAGATGAGACCAACTGGGCCCTGGGCCCTGGACCCTTGGCTGTAGTGCTTGTACTTAGATGAATGTCTCCTCCAGCAGCAAAATAGAAACGATAAGGGACTAATAATAACAGTGTGTATTCACCGTGGGGGGATGGCTGGGAAATCCCACAGACAGCGGAGCCTGGTGGGCTGCAGTCTGTAAGGGCGCAGAGGCGGACGCGGCTGAAATGCAGGCTGAGCTGCAGCAGCAGCGTGAAGAAGGCACCGACACAACTGCCGCTCCTGAAGGGCTGGGAGCAAAAACAGGAAGTCGGGGCAAGAGCAGGGCCCGTGCGTGCCCCCTGCACTTTGCACCACCAAGGGGTGGGCTGACCACTGAGCCACCCGTCCTGCCCACCCCCTGCACACACCTCGGCCTTCACCCTGCGTAGGGAACCAGCTCATCCCTGCGTGGGGAGCGATCGAACGAGGATACTGGTTACTCTTCTCACTCCCCCAACTGCGGCCGGGGCCCCAGCAAAGCCTTGCCTGAATTCCAGTCCGGCCTCATATCAATTTCTATTGAGTTAGGAGACCAAGAAACCCGGTCGGTAAATACTGACAAATACTGAGATGACACGGGAGGCCCAGAGGCAGATGCGGCCCGGCTGCTTCCTGGGAGCAGTCACTTGGGGCCCCTGCTTGGACGGGTCTGTGCCTGGTTAAATGTTCTGCAGTCTGGAAATCCTTAATACCTTTTGAACAAGGGGCCCTGCAATTTCCCTTTATGCTGGACTCTGCTAATTCTGTGACCAGTCCTGCCCGCCCCCATTGGCTCTTGCTGCTTTTGCCAGAGGTGAAAACTGACAATAAAATGGGAAATCTTCCCCGAGAGACTCACAACCTGAGATTCCTGGCCTAGTTTCGGAACCTCTCAGTGGAATTTCCTAGGGGCACAGCCCCCAAGTCTGCCTTTTAGGAGGGGTACCTGGGTGATTCTGCTGCATGGTGAAGACTGGGCTGCAGTATTTTAGAGCGGGATTTTAAGTTAAATAAAGGCGGATAAGAAAGGGCAGCAGCTGTGGGAGGTAAGCATCTGCTGGAGCCACTGACTCACGTTGACTTTGAGGCCCCCACCCTGAGTCACAGTGCCCTCATCTGGCCCTGGCTATGGCGACTTATCCCTCTTGTGTGACCACCGCCTGAAATTATGAAAAAAGTCTCTACGTCACTATCCCTGTAAGCAAGTTCTCTGAGGCCCAGGCCTACTCTCTGCCCACGTTTCAGCCTCTACAACCCCTTGCAGCCAGGCCAGACTTCCCAGCAAGAAACCCTAGATCCATTCTTTCTGGAGCCTCACACCCCTACCTGAACCCCTCTTGGGTCTCAGGGCTTCCGAAATGCCCCCTTTCTGACCTGCCTCTCCAGCTGCTCTACCCCGTGTTTGCTCCTGAGTTTGCCTGACCTTGGCCCGTGGTCCTCAGAGGACTCCTTCTGGCACTCCCATGGAAGACTCCAGGGCAAAGAGTCACCTGTCCCCTCCTGGGCTGAGCTGTGAGTCCTCCTGATGTCTTCATGAGATGGAGAAAATGATGCCCCTAGGCAAGTCTCACACGAGTAAAAACCATGCAGCAGGTCTTCCTGGCTTCAGGCTTGGCTGGATCCAGGCGGTCTCTCCGTCTCTTTCTTCCAATTTCCTCTGTGAGTGCTTAGAGCTGCATCTTTGCATGCCAGAGAAAAGGCATGCTGACCAGCACTCCTCCCCTGTTATAGGCAGGAAGGAATTTGCTTGGCACAGTCTGCCTCCTCAGGGGTCTCTCATTTTCTGATGTTGACATCCAGTGATGGTGTGCTGGTCGATGTTTAAAAACCGTCTCTCACCAGGGGAGTGGGGAGGATGCCTTGACTTCTTGGATTTACTGGTTTCTGGGGTGTAAATACCATCATGGTGACATATATGAAGCTAATACTCTGTCAACACGGAGTTGGGAAGAGACACCCAGTAGCACACCATCAGTAGCATTTCCAGACACCATGTTTGTGAATAACCTCAGGCACATAGATAATCATAAAAGGTGATAAGACAATTGAGAAGGGATGAATTTTGAGGCTCCATTACTTTTTCTTTTAATGTTATTCATTTAAGTATTAACTTATATCATTTAGTTTTAATAATGAAATGCTTAACAGTTATCAAGATTCCTGAATTATTAGTTTTTAATTTATTTTTTATTGAAGGATAATTGCTTCACAGAATTTTGTTGTTTTTTTTGTCAAACCTCAACATGAATCAGCCACAAGTATACATATATCCCCTCCCTTTTGAAACTCCCTCCCATCTTCGTCTCTATCTCACCCCTCTAGGTTGATACAGAGCCCCTGTTTGAGTTTCCTGACCCATACAGCAAATTCCCATTGGCTATCTATTTACATATGGTAATGTAAGTTTCCATGTTACTCTTTCCATACATCTCATCCTCTCCTCCCCTTGCCCCACGTCCATAAGTCTATTCTGTATACCTGTTTCTCCATTGCTGCCCTGTAAGTAAATTCTTCCAAACCATTTTTGTAGATTCTGTATACGTGTGTTAGAATACAATATTTATCTTTCTCTTTCTAACTCACTTCACTCTGTATAATAGCTTCTAGGTCCATCCACCTCATCAGAACTGATTCAAATGCATTCCTTTTTTATGGCTGAGTAATATTCCATTGTGTATATGTACCACAACTTCTTTATCCATTCATCTGTCAGTGGGCATCTAGGTTGCTTCCACTTTCTGAATTATTTTTAATGTTCTGGTCATGCCATGTGGCATGGGGTTTTTAGTTCCCTAATCAGGGATTGAAACCATGCCCCCTGCATTGGAGGCTTGGAGTCTTAACTACTGGATGGCCAGGGAAGTCCCAAGATTCCTGAGGTTTAACCATCGGCTCTTATGAGGTGGTGCCAGCTGGCTCTAGCTTTTGGAACTGGGCCGAGTGATGAAACGTGCTGTGATCAACTTAGAGCATCTGCTAAGGCTTAGGATGGAAGATGGGTGGCAGGCATGTCACAAGTTTACCTTTTCTACAATGTCAGAAAGAATGTTTGTTTTTAATGGCAAAGTGCCTGGGACCCCTGGGGAGGAACACCTCGATTTTGTGCCTGTTTATGGTGCTCTGCTCTGGGGTCCGACTACATCTCGTCAGCATTGCCAAAGACAGGAGAGAAGGGCGTGGGAGCCCCCTGGGGAAGCATTTCTCAGTTCTGTCTCAGGGTGCTAAAAGCCCCATTATTACCGCATATCACAGAAAAGCCAGCTGCTGGAGTGTGGACATAGACTGTTTTTCAGCTTCTTTTGCTTGCGAAGAAGTAGTCTTCAAGGTCAGAATTGCACAGTTTAGTATCTCATTAAGACTTTCTGCATCGGCTTTCCTGTTTCCCTTTTGTTTTCCCTGGTGGAATTTGCCAGCGGCTGAGCAGCTCTTGGGGAGGGGCTGGTTCTCAAAGGAACCAGGCAACAGCTGTCCCTGTGGAAGCATGACTGGTTAACATGGCTTCCCAGGTGTCAAAACATCTCTTACTGAACAGTTAGCATTTGGTCTGATTTGGCTTAGTGGCTGTGACTTGAGGACTTCCAGGTGTTGATTCAGGAGGTGGAAACGTCTCCCTGGGAACCAGGGACCAGGGCTGCTCCACCCCACGCCCTTTGCTATCTCCGTGATTAGTACAAGAATCTGTACATGGCAGGTGCTTGTCAAACCGTCATCCCAAATGGATCCATTGCAGGGTGTGAGTCACAGTGAAGAGACAATCATTCTTACCAACAGATTTAATTTTCAGTTCTTTATCAAGTTGCAATTTGCATACAGTAAAATACGTATGTCTGAAGGGTATAGCTCAACCCTTTTTTGCACCAGTTCAGTTCAGTTCAGTTGCTCAGTCGTATCTGACTCTCTGTGACCCCATGAATCGCAGCACGCCAGGCCTCCCTGTCCATCACCAACTCCTGGAGTTCACTCAGACTCACATCCATCGAGTCAGTGATGCCATCCAGCCATCTCATCCTCTGCATATCCATGTAAGTATCCACATGGCCACCACCCAGACAAGATGTAGTGAGTATGCTTCACCCTAGAGGGTTCCGTGTGTCCTTTTCCAGTCATGCCAGCTCCCCCAGAGGCAACCCCTGCTCTGACCTTGTCTTAGCTTGGGCTGCCATAGTATTGATAAAATTCCATAGACTGAGTAGCTTAAACAACAGAAACTTACTTTCCCATGGAGGTTGGAAGTCCAGGAGGAAGATTCGAGCTGATTCAGACAGCTACCTTCTCACCCTGTCCTAACACGACCTCCTCTTTGTACCAGCAGATGGACAGTGAGCCCTCCTGTGTCTCTCCTTGAAAGGACAGGAATTTTCTAGGATCAGGGCCCCTCTCTCACGATCTTATTTAACCTAATCACTTCCCATAGAGGCCTCGTCTCAAATACAGCCACTCTGAGGGCTGTGGATTCAACATAGCAATGGCGAGAGGGGTACAAGCATTCAATCCACATAGACTAGCGTTGCTGGTTCTAGAGCTTCAAACAGATGGAATCAAATGGTCCATGCTCCTTTGCAACTGGCTGCTTTTACTCAGTGTAATGTTCTGGAGATTCATCCACACTGCGGTATGCATCAGTGAAGCATTCCTTTTTATTGCTAAATGGTATTCCATTGTATGAATAGATTAGTTGTTTATCCACTCTCCTAATGATGAACATTATTAGGAGAGTGGAACATTTCCAGGTTGGAAACAGATATTTATTCTGTGTAGGGCATTATGGTAGCTATTTAAAAATGTAAAGTATGTCCCTGCCCATTAGGAGCTTATGCTTGAAAAACAGCTAAGAATGTACCAACCTATCAAATAAAGTAAGACTCTTACTCACTGAACAAAAACCAACTCAGGGACTCAAAAGAAGGGAGATTTTTAAGGGACATAAAAGTCTGTTTGTAAATACATACACGCAGATGAGCCAACTTCAAAAAGCTGCCAGAGAAATAAAAGCAACTCCAAGTGAGGTTGGCGCTGGCAGGTCATCCGGCTGGTGGCATGGGTGCCTCTGGGAGCCTCGGGATGCTTCACTGCCTGTGTTACAGGCCAAAGAGTTTCATGAAGCAAAAACAGGGCGAAAACATTCCCCTCGGAACAAAGCTGGCTCCTGCTTTGTTTTTGTGGTTTCCTCCAAGAGGGCGGGGGAAAAGTCTGGGCTCTGAAGAACAGCCAGTACCACGTCCATGGCCGGGAAGCCTCTCCGTGGCCAGGCGTGGAAGCTCCAAGTGGCAGGAAGGCAGGGTGGACAAAGGGGAATTGGGCCTGGGTCCCAGTTTGGGGTCTCGAGGGTGCACACTCACCTTCTCTGGCCCAAAGGTAGATCTGAGTAGGTCGACAGAGGGCTTGCAGCAGTGAGCATGCCAAGGGCAGGGATGGGCAGCTGGGTCTCGACAGCCCTCCAGAGGGACTGCAGGCCTGCTGGGAGTCTGTAAGCAGAGCTGCTAATACCTGTCCGTGAGTCTGCATGTCGAGGTCTTGCATGGCCTTATAAGCCTTCGGAAGCTCCCTCAAGTCCTGCCCCACCAACGTTCATCTAATGCCCTGGGTCTTGCCTTTCCCTGCCCAGTCATAGAGCAGATGGGATTAAAGAGACTTCAGAGTTCATGGGCTTCCCACGTGGCGCTAGTGGTAAAGAACCCACATGCAGGTTCGATCCCTGGGCTGGGAAGATCCCCTGGAGTGGGAAGATGCCCTGGAGGAGGGCATGGCAACCCACTCCAGTCCTCTCGCCTGGAGAATCCCATGGACAGAGGAGCCTGGCGGGCTGCAGTGCATAGTGCCACAAAGAGTCAGACCCGACTGAGCGACCTGCACGCACACACACAGCCCCCGAAGCGTTTGGAGGTGAAAGGGCGGCAGAATGGCTAAGTGTGGGAGATTTCAGGAGAGCCACTCAGTGAAATCTCCTAGCTATTGCTCTGTGACCGTGTTGGTGGTAACTATCCATTTCATATCAATAATATCATATAATGTTAATGCTCTGCCTGCTTGGGTTTTAAACTTTCTTACATTTTTTCATTGAAAGGACAAAAGCCATGGTTAAAAACACTGAGAAAAAAACAAAAAAGCTTTCTAATAGCCCCTCCTCACAGATATTTTCATGCTTATCTTACCTTCCAATTCATATTTTATACAGTGTCTTTTTAATATACTTTTTCCCTTAATATTTAGTTTATTTACTTATTTATGTTTGACTGCTCCGGGTCCTCGTTGCTGCGTGTGGGCTTTCTTTAGCTGTAGCTCTGGGTCCTTGTGGCCGCGCGGGCTTTCTTTAGCTGTGGCAAGCCCGGGCAATTCTCTAGGAGCGGTGTACGCGCCTCTCCTTGCGAGGGCTTCTCTTGTTTCCGAGCACAGGCTCTAGGGCGCACGCGCTCTGTGGTCACGGCTCCCGGGCTCTAGAGCGCAGGTTCCATAGCTGTGGCACCCAGGCTTAGTTGCTCCGCAGCGTGTGGGATGCTCCCCAACCAGGGGTCGAACCCACGTCTCCTGCGTTGGCAGGTGGATTCTCTATCACTGAGTCACCAGGGACGCTGTCTTCTCACCAGTTTGCTTGAGCATTTGCATGCGGCTGCGATAGGCTTGACAATGATTACCCTTAATAGCTGCACGATATTTCGTGTTGATGTGCCGTAATTTTCTACTGCTGGACATCTTGGTGTCCAGATTCTGCAATTGAGCAATTCATTTTAAACGCATATATACCCAAAGGTGTGCTTACCACAGCCCTCGAGGGAGGCCCGGGACTTGTGACTTAGAACTGCATTCTGGTGAATCCAAAGGAAATCGGAAGCAGAGACAGAAGGGAGCGGGAGGAGCAGGGGACTGTAGAAAGGATGTTTAAAATGTGAAAAAGGCAAAAAATGTATAAACGCAAAAGTTAAAACAGCAAAAGGAAGTATAGTCTTCCTATAAATATCTAAGGTGTACATGTCAAAGCCTTATTTTAACTCATTCATGAGAGAACCAGGTATATAAGATGATCTGATGCATGGCCAGTGAAAGGAAAAAATGGGGAGTAAGGTCACTGGGTTAGTTACAAAGCTGGTTATTTTTCCTCAAGGCAATAAAGCTGCAACCTTTTGTGTTATCTTCTCCATAAACGGAACATGATTTTTATCTCTACAGGAAAAAAAATCATTTGGACCACTACTGGATAAAAGCCATTAATACCCTAATGATTTTTCACAAATAAATAGCTGATTTTAAAGGCTTATAAAATATTGAATCAAGAATAAACAATAAATCAAAGTTATATCCTTCTAGAAGGTCTAATGCCCCCGAGGCAGGCATTCTGTTTTGCATCTGTTTTTGCCTTATTCCTGACTTTGGGACATTGTTTTTCTGGAAAGGGGAGTCCGTGCTGGTGGTAACTGTCCCCTCCAGCGATTTCAGAACAGGGCAGTACTGCTGGATTGTTCTCTGGAGCTGAAGCAGTGAGATGCACAGATGGCTGGTGAAGACAAAAAAGGAGGTTTGAATAATTAACGCCTTCCCACCAAGAATGCGCGGAGAGGAGGGCCCAGAACCTGGGAGAGGGACAGAGGACAGCCCTAGGATTTGGCTAGAGGCCACACCACCCCTAACCCCAGGGGTTCTGCTGCAAGGCTGCCTGGAGGGGACCTTAAAAGCTCAGCTGAACCTGTTCCTCTTATGGCTTAAGTGATCCCTTCCCTACAGAGTGGAGTTCTGCCTCGGGCCCTTTGAGCCTACAGATAGACAGTGAGCCCTCTTACGTCTCTGGGACGCTGTTCACCACCACCATGGGCACTTTCTAACCCCAAACATCCCTTAGTCCCCTGAACCGAGAAGCCTGGGTGACCAGCGGCTCCTCCGGCTTTGTTGTTTCCCCTCCAGGTCCCAGCCAGACCATGGCACCACTTCCTCCTCCTGCTCCAGAGCAGGACCTGGCTTATCCCAGGGAGCTTCTGATTAAGGAAGTGGACTCCAGCAAAGGGGGAGGGGATACAATGGAGTAAAGACAATCTCTTTAACAAGTGGTGCTGGGAAAACTGGTCAACCACTTGTAAAAGAATGAAACTAGATCACTTTCTAACACCGCACACAAAAATAAACTCAAAATGGATTAAAGACCTAAATGTAAGACCAGAAACTATAAAACTCCTAGAGGAGAATATAGGCAAAACACTCTCCGACATAAATCACAGCAGGATCCTCTATGATCCACCTCCCAGAATACTAGAAATAAAAGCAAAAATAAACAAATGGGATCTAATTAAAATTAAAAGCTTCTGCACAACAAAGGAAAATATAAGCAAGGTGAAAAGACAGCCTTCAGAATGGGAGAAAATAATAGCAAATGAAGCAACTGACAAACAACTAATCTCAAAAATATACAAGCAACTCCTGCAGCGCAATTCCAGAAAAATAAATGACCCAATCAAAAAATGGGCCAAAGAACTAAATAGACATTTCTCCAAAGAAGACATACGGATGGCTAACAAACACATGAAAAGATGCTCAACATCACTCATTATCAGAGAAATGCAAATCAAAACCACAATGAGGTACCACTTCACACCAGTCAGAATGTCTGCAATCCAAAAGTCTACAAGCAATAAATGCTGGAGAGGGTGTGGAGAAAAGGGAACCCTCCTACACTGTTGGTGGGAATGCAAACTAGTACAGCCACTATGGAGAACAGTGTGGAGATTCCTTTAAAAATTGCAAATAGAACTACCTTATGACCCAGCAATCCCACTGCTGGGCATACACACCGAGGAAACCAGAATTGAAAGAGACATATGTACCCCAATGTTCATTGCAGCACTGTTTATAATAGCCAGGACATGGAAACAACCTAGATGTCCATCAGCAGATGAATGGATAAGAAAGCTGTGGTACATGTACACAATGGAGTATTACTCAGCCGTTAAAAAGAATACATTTGAATCAGTTCTGATGAGATGGATGAAACTGGAGCCAATTATACAGAGTGAAGTAAGCCAGAAAGAAAAACACCAATACAGTATACTAACACATATATATGGAATTTAGAAAGATGGCAATGACGATCCTGTATGCAAGACAGCAAAAAAGACACAGATGTGTATAACGGACTTTTGGACTCAGAGGGAGAGGGAGAGGGTGGGATGATTTGGGAGAACAGCATTGTAACATGTATACTATCATGTAAGGATTGAATCGCCAGTCTATGTCCCACGCAGGATACAGCATGCTTGGGGCTGGTGCATGGGGATGACCCACAGAGATGTTATGGGGAGGGAGGTGGGAGGGGAGCTCATGTTTGGGAACACATGTACACCCGTGGTGGATTCATGTCAATGTATGGCAAAACCAATACAGTATTGTAAAGTAAAATAAAGTAAAAATAAAAATTAAAAAAAAAGGGGGGGAGGGGAGCAATGGAGTGGGAGTTTGGGATTAGCAGCTGCAAACTATTATGTATAGGATGGAGAAACAACCTATTGTATAGCACAGAAAACTATAGTCAATATCCTGTGATAAACAATAATGAGAATATTATTGAGAAGAGCATATATATATATATAATATACAGTCATTTTGCTGTACAGCAGAAATTAACACAACACTGGAAGAAAATTAGAGATACCAAGGGAACATTTCATGCAAAGATGGGCTCTGTAAAGGACAGAAATGGTCTGGACCTAACAGAAGCAAAAGATATTAAGAAGAGGTGGCAAGAATACATGGAAGAACTGTACAAAAAAGAGCTTCATGACCCAGATAATCGTGATGATGTGATCACTAATCTAGAGCCAGACATCTTGGAATGTGAAGTCAAGTGGGCCTTAGAAAGCATCACTACGAACAAAGCTAGTGGAGGTGATGGAATTCCAGTTGAGCGATTTCAAATCCTGAAAGATGATACTGTGAAAGTGCTGCACTCAATATGCCAGCAAGTTTGGAAAACTCAGCAGTGGCCACAGGACTGGAAAAGGTCAGTTTTCATTCCAATCCCAAAGAAAGGCAATGCAAAAGAATGCTCAAACTACCGCACAATTGCACTCATCTCACATGCTAGTAAAGTAATGCTCAAAATTCTCCAAGCCAGGCTTCAGCAATACGTGAACCGTGAACTCCCCAATGTTCAAGCTGGTTTTTGAAAAGGCAGAGGAACCAGAGATCAAATTGTCAACATCTGCTGGATCATGGAAAAAGCAAGAGAGTTCCAGAAAAACATCTATTTCTGCTTTATTGACTATGCCAAAGCCTTTGACTGTGTGGATCACAATACACTGTGGAAAATTCTGAAAGAGATGGGAATATCAGACCGCCTAACCTGCCTCTTGAGAAATCTGTATGCAGGTCAGGAAGCAACAGTTATAACTGGACATGGAATAACAGACTGGTTCCAAATAGGAAAAGGAGTACGTCAAGGCTGTATATTGTCACCCTGCTTATTTAACTTCTATGCAGAGTACATCATGATAAATGCTGGACTGGAAGAAGCACAAGCTGGAATCAAGATTGCCGGGAGAAATATCAATAACCTCAGATATGCAGATGACACCACCCTTATGGCAGAAAGTGAAGAGGGGCTAAAAAGCCTCTTGACGAAAGTGGAAGAGGAGAGCGAAAAAGTTGGCTTAAAGCTCAACATTCAGAAAACGAAGATCATGGCATCTGGTCCATCACTTCATGGGAAATAGATGGGGAAACAGTGGAAACAGTGTCAGACTTTATTTTTTGGGCTCCAAAATCACTGCAGATGGTGACTGCAGCCATGAAATTAAAAGACGCTTACTCCTTGGAAGAAAAGTTATGACCAACCTAGATGGCATATTCAAAAGCAGAGACATTACTTTGCCGACTAAGGTCCGTCTAGTCAAGGCTATGGTTTTTTCTGTGGTCATGTATGGATGTGAGAGTTGGACTGTGAAAAAGGCTGAGCACTGAAGAATTGATGCTTTTGAGCTGTGGTGTTGGAGAAGACTCTTGAGAGTCCCTTGGACTGAAAGGAGATCCAGCCAGTCCATTCTGAAGGAGATGAGCCCTGGGATTTCTTTGGAAGGAATGATGCTAAAGCTGAAACTCCAGTACTCTGGCCACCTCATGAGAAGACGTGACTCACTGGAAAAGACTCTGATGCTGGGAGGGATTGGGGGCAGGAGGAGAAGGGGACGACAGAGGATGAGATAGCTGGATGGCATCACGGACTCGATGGACATGAGGCTGAGTGAACTCCGGGAGATGGTGACGGACAGGGAGGCCTGGAGTTCTGCGATTCATGGGGTCACAAAGAGTCGGACACGACTGAGTGACTGAACTGAACTGAATTGTAAGTCAACTATACCTCAATAAAATAAAGAAATAAAGATAATAAAGGAAGAGGACTCCAGTTTGGGTGATGAACTCGCCCTGGTATTCCTGGAACCTTCTGGACTGGGTAGCTGAAAATTTCCACGGCCCAGGCCACTTGGGCCCGCTGGTCACCCTAAGTCCCACGCCCCTTTGTTCTGAGCAGCTGTTAGTGCTGCTGTTCCACCCCGACGGGCTCTCTAAACGTTTCCCCTCTGTTCTCCTAGTCTTCACCTCATGCAATATCTCGTTTAAATACCCTTTAATTTTTGATGCTGGAGCAATGGTTCAGGGCTCGTACGAGTTCCCTGTGGACTCCAACCTGGAAAAGAGATGGATACACGTTTTACATTTTTGTCTTCTAGCAAGGAGGTATTTGTGGAAGCCTCCAAGAAGACAGAGTGGAATGGGACGTTTGTTTTCATGGCTCAGAAATGAATCCCATCGCCTTCTTTCAGTAAATGACACAGAGTTGTAGAGTCATGGGAAAGAAAAGACGTTCTGGGGGAGATCTGCAAAAGGAGCACAGGCTCCTGAGTGGGGGACTGCGGTTGGGAGAGGAAGGTGGGTGGTGGGTGGCCTCTTGAAGGACAGTAAACGTCGTGCTTGTTGACAGTCAGGGGCTGTTTACATCTGGTGCTGTTTCCATTTGCCCTCCCTAGGCACCCAGAGTCCTCAGAAAGACAGGATAACAGTTGGCTGGAGGGAAGGGAGGCAAAGGGGCCTGTGTGGAAAGGTCCAGGCTGAACTCTTCTCAGGGCCAAAGGCGCATAAGGGGGTATCACGCCCAGCTCCGAAAATAAAATGTTATTGGCTCCAGTCTGAAGCTGTCACTTTCCACTGAGATGGAATATATTACTCAGAAGAGGAAGGCACCAAATATTATGCCGTCTGCCTTCGGGGACATAAAAAACACCCACTTCTTATAAAAACAGTTTTTTGGGATGAAGGATTTGATTTCAACTGATGAGTCATCCCTGTTTTTTTTTTTTAAACCACTTTGCCAAAAAATGAGGCTTTTTAAAAAGCATTTCTTGAAGCAAAATCTTCCATTGCTTGGGTTTCTCTTGTCTGACAGAGAGGCATCCTGAGTGGTTATTTCCACAGGCCAGAAGCTGCCTCAGTTTGCATGAAAGATATTGTGGGACAAAATTCATAACCATCAAGTTTCAGGCTCATCAGGAAAAAGCAATCTTAACACAGTATTTATGATCTAGAAGTAAGAAATGACCAAAAAACAGAAAATACATCTTAAAGCCCACATTTCAATAAGCGTGTGTTTGAAAATGACACGGTGAACGGTCAGAAGGCAAAGGAGCTGGAGAGGGCTATGGACGTTGGAGCAGGAAGGACCGTATGTCCTGGTCTGGCAAGGACAATCCTGATTGAAGCTGGAAAAGCATCTACTTTCAAGGATGCCTTTTTCTGGACAGTGGGTTACAGAGAAAAAATAACAAGTGACGGTGCTCTCTTACGCTAAGGAGTGTGAGGTGGTTTGTGCAGCGACAGACAAGCCGGATGCTAAGTCCAGGCTGGTGAAGCGCCTCGAGGGCGCCCACGGATGACGTCCCCTTGCTGGCGCTTTTCCGTTACGCAGCCTTACTCTGCTGCAGTCGCCCTTTCATGCTGCTCTCCCTAGAGCAGCCCTCCTCCTGAGCCAGGACCCACGGTCTGGAATGCTCTCCATTTCTTCTCACCTCCTCCGGATCCCATCCTAAAAATTCCTGGATCCCTCTAATAAAGTCTTTGCTCTCTCATAGCCGCTTGTGAGATATTACACGTTCCAAAACTTGCCCTAGCCGCATTTCTGATCCTACTTGTGGTTCTGAAACCTTATCAAGAGATGGGGGACTATTTCCCCTCCCCTTGAAGTTGTGCGGGAAGTTGTGAGTGCACAGATGGTTCAGCATCTCGCCTGCCCTCTCTCAGGACACACACCCTGGGGAAGTCCAAACCGTATGGAGAGGCAATGTGGTGTGTTCCATCTGACACGTACAGCTGAGGTCACGGGGACAGGGGAGGGGGTTTTCCTTCAAATGATTCCGGAATCCAGGTTTTACGCCACCCCAGCCAGTGCCAACTAGAGCTGCCCGATGATCAATCCCTGTCCAGTGATCATCAACATCACATAGTCCATTGTCCCTAAGACTGAGCATTGGGGTGGTTGTTGTGCAGCTATAGATAACCAGAACACCACTGTATTTTATTCCCTAAAACTGTCCCGATTGCGATTCCACATTTTTTCTTTTTTTTTTTCCTGTGATTAAACATTTTAAAATGATTTACTGAATATCTGCTTCTCTACCAAAACTGTGAAATTCCACGAGAGCCAGGACCCTAAATACTTTGTTCATTGTCGCTTTTCCAGCACCTGATTGTGGCTGCAACACTGCAGATGCTCTGAGACGTATTTATGGAATGAATGAATGAATGCCACAGCCCGAAAACTGCATGAGGAATGCCACCAAGGTGAAAATGAACATCAGAACAGTTCCTGAGGATGCACAGCTGTTTTGGTAGTTAGTTAAGCGGGGGAGGACATGTAGGCTACACAGGACATCTGTGGAGCTTGGATGTTGCTTTGTAATTTTGCATATGTCCACCATCCAATCACATGTGTGTGTATGCAGTCACACAGATCATCTCAGCAAATGCCTTTGATAATCTTTCGACACTCTGAAGAGGTTCAAAATAGGTTCTTGATTCATACAACTTCATTAATGCATTTATCGAAGATTTAACTGCAATCACAGACCAAAAACAAGCATCAACTGGGAAGGTGTTTGTCCAGTTAAATTCCACAGAGGAAGCGTAGCTTGAAGATGGGTATATTCTAGCCAGTGAAGTGGGAGAGGTAAGGAGTTGTTGACAAGCGTTATTGCAAAACACTCAGCTATTATTTTTGAGGCCAAGGGGCAGACTGAGGTCCCAGTGAAGGGGAGCTACAATAGTGCTTATCTTTTCAAAAGGAAATAACTTCTCAGGAAAGGAGAAAAACAGAACAAAACACCAATTTATCAATTTGTGATCACCGGGCAGAACTCAAGGTCCTGAGCAACCAGCTTGGCTTCAGGGAGATGGAGTTGGGGCCAGGGCCAGCTCACAGCCTCCAGCGAGAGCGACAGGCTGGGTAAACAATTGCACAGTAACGAATGACTCTGCTGGGGCTTCTTGGGTGTTTGACTGCAGATGAATAAATCAAATGCCTGTTCAAAGAACGGGGCCTGAGACGGTTTTATAAACATCTCCTACTACAGGGGGAGAAGCTCACACAATCTTCTGAGTTGGAATGACTCACATGTCGCATAGCTCCAACTAGTCATCCTCCCGTGTGTCCTGGCCAGAGCCCTCTTCCACCCTCTGGTTCATTTTCCCCAGTGATGGCATCCCCATTCTCCTTTGAGGAGGCAGAAGGGTGGACACGAATCACCAAACTGGGGAGGACTCCTACCCTCACTGCGATTAACTGCTGCCACACACATCCTTTTCATTTTTTACAGACACTTTATGTGATAGGCTGCTCCAGGACTCAGTTTGCGGCATGCGGGATCTTTAGTTGCGGCGTACCAGGGCCCCCTGCATTGCGAGCTAGGAGTCTTAGCCACTGGACCGCCAGGGAAGTCCCACTCCTTTCTTTTCAAGCCCAGGATTCTGTCTATCCCCTCTGCAGAGCAGCGGACTGATGGTATATCCCCTTCCTCTGAATTCACCAGCTGAAATTCACCCCCTGGGCGATGGGGCAGGGAGGAGGGGTCTCTGAAAGGCCATTCGGGTTCGTGTCCTTAAATAAGGGGCCCAGATTGCTCCTGTGGCCCCTTTCTGCCACGTGAGGACACTCCGAGGAAACAGTAACCCAAGACCCAGAAGACATCTGTCACCAGCACCTGACCGTGCCGGCCCCCTGATCTCAGACTCCTCGCCTCCAGGACTGTCAGAAATAAGCGTCCGTTACTTATAAGCCACCCACTTCATATTTTGTTATAGCACCCGCAGCCAAGACACACCAAACCTCTGTCCTTGGCAAATGTATCGTGTTCTCTCTTCCTCTTGTAACTCTGCCCTGAAATACCCTACTATCCCCGCTCCCATACATCCCGTGTACCTACTTTTGACTAGTACCCGCTCTAGAGTCAGTTCAGACATTGTGCTAGAGGCTGGGGGCACGCACTCCAATCCCTATTAGCTGAGCAGGACACCTGTCCCCCAGGGGCTATGAGCGCTAGCTTCTAGCAGCTCAAAGCCAGATCCTTCCCCAAGATACACCCTCTGCCAACAGGGGCTTCTCCCATAGAATTATATGGGAGGCTAGGCACCCTAGCCCTGGGATGCAGCTTCCAGCCAGTGACTGGCTGGTAAGAGTACGGAAGTCTGTCCTCTCTGGCTCAGAGAGAGACAGCTCTGGTGTAAGCCCCGCTCCTTCCAGGGAGCCCCCTGGAATGAGAGCTGGACTCCAGCAGGAACCCAACTTGGTCTCCTGTTCTGTCTCACTCCCCTCATCTCTTGACGGGCTTCTTCAGATCTCTGTCTATAAATCACTTGTACAAGATTTCCCCTCCCAGGCTCTGCTTTGCAGGCAGCCAGCTCAAGCAAACACTGTCTCTTCTGGACAGACCTTTCCTGACCATTTTCCATCCATTGGGACCCCTGGAATGGCCGCCCAGTGCAGTGTTCTTGCCTGGAGAATTCCATGAAGAGAGGAGCCTGGCGGGTGGCGGTCCATGGGGTCATGAAGAGTGGACACAGCTGAGAAACTAGCACACACACACCTCTATCTCTGAGCGCCACTGAGTCCTGAAATCACTGACTGCCTGCTCGGTCTCTCATGCTGGCCCACTTAATAGCAAGTGAGTATACAGCAACCGGCTGATCTCTTCTCAGCTCCCAGAGCAGCATCTGTCTGGCCTATAGCAAGCGCTCAGCGAAAACTGAATGAACTGAATTCTTGAGGGCCTTCTAGAAAGAGAATGTGCTCGTGAGATGTATAGACATGAATTGCTGAGCCTGATTTTGGCCTCCCATGTTGGAAGAGGGTTGAGAAAAACCACAGAGCTGGTTCTAGAAATAGGACCAGCTGTTAGAATAGACTGTTGGTGAATACCATTGAAAGTGGAATGTGATCTGGGATTTTGATCAGAAAATAATTATCAAGACAGCTGGAATCAAAATTGCCAGGGGAAATATCAATAACCTCAGATATGCAGATGACACCACCTTTATGGCAGAAAGTGAAGAGGAACTAAAAAGCCTCTTGATGAAAGTGAAAGAGGAGAGTGAAAAAGTTGGCTTAAAGCTCAACATTCAGAAAATGAAGATCATGGCATCTGGTCCCATCACTTCATGGGAAATAGACGGGGAAACAGTGGAAACAGTGTCAGACTTTATTTTTTGGGGGCTCCAAAATCACTGCAGATGATGACTGCAGCCACAAAATGAAAAGACGTTTACTCCTTGGATGGAAAGTTATGACCAACCTAGATAGCATATTGAAAAGCAGAGACATTACTTTGCCAACAAAGGTCCATCTAGTCAAGGCTATGGTTTTCCTGTGGTCATGTATGAATGTGAGAGTTGGACTGTGAAGAAAGCTGAGCACTGAAGAATTAATGCTTTTGAACTGTGTCAGAGAAGACTCTGGAGAGTCCCTTGGACTGCAAGGAGATCCAACCAGTCCATTCTAAAGGAGATCAGTCCTGGGTGTTCTTCGGAAGGAATGATGCTAAAGCTGAAACTCCAGTACTTTGGCCACCTCATGCGAAGAGTTGACTCATTGGAAAAGACTCTGATGCTGGGAGGGATTGGGAGCAGGAGGAGAAGGGGGCAACTGAGGATGAGATGGCTGGATGGCATCACCAACTCGATGGACATGAGTTTGAGTGAACTCCGGGAGTTGGAGATGGACAGGGAGGCCTGGCGTGCAGCAATTCATGGGGTCACAGAATTGGACACGACTGAGCGACTGAACTGAACTGAACTAAACTTACAAGATACAACAGAAGCTTTTTTTTTTTAAATGTGATACATGGATCTTATCTCCAGACAACTTAAAATCCAGTCTGGGATAGTTTGACTATAAATATAAGAAGAGGCAATCCAAGTAGAACATGAACCAACTTCCAGCCGCAGTACAGAACAGGTAGAAATAAGCTTAAATTGTAGCAGGTTACGTGGGAAAACGTTTGAATCAACTTCCTGACTGTCAGAGCAGCAGAAGTCTCATCGGCACTGACAGAGACTATTCTTTGATCAAACTTGAGTCAGGCTCCTCTAACTGTTGACTGGGCCTCATCTTTGGCCAATGAGAACTGCAGGCTCTTGGCACAAACGATTTTGTCCACCTTCTGTACTAAGAGACTTGAACAACACACACACCTCAGGTGTGCATCCCCAAGACAATGATCCCAGTCTCCTTAAATTGTTGCTGCTCAGTTGCTAAGTTGTGCTGGACTCTTTGCGACCCCGTGGACTGTAGCACGCCAGGCTTCTCTATCCTTCACCATCTCCCACAATTTACTCAGATTCATGATCACTGAGTCATGAATAGATGAGAAGATAGATAGTGATGCCATCCAACCATCTTATCCTCTGTCATCCCCTTCTCCTCCTGCCCTCAATCTTTCCAGCATCAAGATCTTTTCCAATGAGTCAGCTCTTCGCATCAGGCGGGTCAAGTATTGGAGCTTCGACTTCAGTATCAGTCTTTCCAATGAATATCCTGGGTTGACTTCCTTTAGGATTAATTGTTTTGACCTCTTTGCTGTCCTTGGGACTCTCAAGAGTCTTCTCCAGCACCAAAGTTCAAAAGCATCAATTTTTCACTGCTCAGCCTTCTTTATGGTCCAACTCTCACATCCATACGTGACTATTGGAAAAACAACAACTTTGACTATCCAGACCTTTGTGGGCAAAGTGATGTCTCTGCTTTTTAATACACTATCTAGTTTCTCATAGCTTTCCTTCCAAGGAGCCAGCCTGTTTTAATTTCATAGAAATCTCAGCACTGCCCAAAGGATTTACTGCTTGTTTCAAACACCTGATTATATGCCCCTGACTTCTTTTTTCTTATGAGCATTTACTTTGAAGAACTTGCAATTGGAAATCTTTTCTCTGTCCTGTTGTGATGTATCTTCCACAAGCCAGTATTGTGTTTTTTGAGAACCTAGGAGCCATCACTTGGAATGTAATCATCAAGAAGGGCAGGTCCCTGTCTCCCAGCCTCCAAAGGGAGGAGGGGGGATGTAGGGAGGTGGGAGCCCAATTTCAATAGAGAACACAGGCGGGGGACTTTCCTGGTGCCTCAGTGGTAAAGGATCAACCGGTCAATGCAGGGGACACGGATTTGATCCCTGGTCCCGGAAGACCACACACGCCCCAGAACAACTGAGCCTGTGTGCCACAAGCACTGAGCCTGTGTGCCACAAGCACTGAGCCTGTGCTCTAGAGCCCAGGAGCCCCAGCTGCTGAATCCCGAGTGCCCTAGAGCCCTGCCCCGCAACAAGAGAGCTGCCGCAAACGAGAAGCTCACACACTGCTGTGGAGGGTAGCCCCTGCCCGCTGCAGCGAGAGAAAAGGCCACACAGCAGCAGAGACCCAGAACAGCCAAAAGCAAACACATAAAGCTATTCAAGAAAACAGAACAACAAAATACAGGTGGCCTTGACCCATCACCCAACCTCCGTCACATCCTTTATCACTCCCCTTTAGCATGCCGCAGGGTTAAAGGCCTCCTGTCATCTGTTTCAGTGGAGCGGAGCTGAGCTCTCTCCCTGACTGCAGTAGAACTGAATGAAACCTGTCTTGCTGCCTCTGACCAGTGTCCGGCTTTGTTTCTCTTTGACAGCACCCAAGGGAAGCTGGGACTTCAGTGTTAGTAGGAAGCTTTGAGGAGGAGAGCAGTAAGGCACTGATTTCTGCAGTGAAGCGGAAGGGGGACTCAGTGACCTTGTCAAGTCTCTCTGCTGACCAGCTTGTCAGATCATGGGGAAAATGTCCCTGAGGTGCCCCGTGAGTATAAAGAGGGAACTTGAGAGAGAAGCAGGCAATGAATTAAGTCCCTAAAATAAATAGAGAAGTCATTTCCATAGTAAACAAGACTGAGACGTATTCCTGACTCTGGTTTTCCCTTGCGAGGTGACTTTGGACAGGTCACATCACCTCTCTGAGCCTCAGTTTCCCTGTTCTATAAAAAGAAGGGGTTGGGCCAGATGCTATCTCCAGGGTGGGCTTCTCCAGTGGCGCAGAGATAGAGAATCTGCCTGCCAGCTCAGGAGATGCAAGAGGTGCAAGAAGATCCCCGAGAGCAGGAAATGGCAACCCTCTCTAGTATTCTTGCCTGGAAAACTCCATGGACAGAGAAGACTGGCCAGCTACAGTCCTTGGGGTCACAAAGAGTTGGACACGACTGAGCAACTGAGTTCATGTGCGCGCGCGCGCGCACACACACACACACACGATGTGTTTTTAGGCTCCTTTCCAGCCTTGCTATGTTATGCCTTCCAGAGCCCCCGAATTCCAGAATTAGCAGTAAAGTCCTTCCTGCTCGTCGCCCTTGATGGGCACACCGACATGCCTGTCATCTGAGTGCTAAGATGGGAGAGGGCTCTCCATTGCCGGCCAGAAAAGCATGGTCGCACCTCTTCCAGGGCCATACGCAGCCAGGACCCCCTGGGAACAGCTCACGTGGTTGCCAGAGTCTAAGACTGTGACTCAGAAACTGCCATCTGCTAAATAGCTTTTAATTGAAACTCCAAGAGGCAGAAGGTGGCTGGAAAAATCTTGCAAGTTGATCCAATAGGATTATCTTCCCTAAAAGAGGTTTTTCTCTATTTAATTAGTTGGAAGCCACTCTGTCACAGATGGATTTTTCGGATGTCAGCCCTTTTGGTGCCCTGCCCACCCACTCCGCACCCCCACAATCCCTTCCCTGTGTTTGAATGCCACAGATTCTTTAGTTAGCAGCAGCTTCTGATTTATTTTTTCCTGGAGGCTGCATTGACCGTCCACGAGGCATCCAGTGTATGGCAGCCTTTCCGCACTGCTCAGGACACAGGGGCGTTGTTTCAACCTGGATGAAGAAGTCAAGTGTAAGCCGGCCTCAGGTTTTGGTAATGCAAGTTACCCCTGTACTTGGGAGCCACAGACTCACGGTCATGCAGGTCTGTACTGAGTCACCAGGAAGGCATGAGCCTGAGAGGTAGCTCTGACCAAAGGGAAACCCAGTCATTCCAGACGCGGAGTGCTAACCCAGGCTAGAGAGGACTTGCGGTGGCCAGGACCAGCTCCACTGCTCACTGTCAAGAGATGAGTGAAGGGACCCAGAGTCAGGAGCTCCCGCTGACTTGGGCTCTGGACTGCTGCGATTCCCTGGGTCCTCAGAGGGGCGCAGTGGGATACTCTGGCATAACAAAACGGGCAGAGTCGGGGAGTGGGGGCAGGAGAGCCATGGTCAGGAGAGGCTGCGGCAGCTGAAGATGCTGTTCAGCACGCTTCCAGCTTTGCAGCTGAGCGAACGCTCCACTCCAACCCACAGGCAGATAACAGCATCTTCATTTCAACCCTTTTATTAGGGGAATTTTTGAAACATACAAAAGTGGAGAGAACACCAAAGAATCTCCATAGACCATTTGCCCAGTTTCAACAATGATCAACCCAAGGCTACTCTGGTTTCACCTATATCCCCACCAACTCCCCGCCCCCACCTCACTTCCAGTGTTAAGGCCTCACACTTCATAACTGAAGAAAGCAAGGCTTAAGCACAAATGAGGATGAAGGAATTTGGTCAGTTATACTCAATGGCTACAAGGAGGGAGAGGGTTCCATTCTCTGGGGGTGACATAGATGTGTGTTTCAGAAAAAGCAAGCAAATAACGCACTGTTATTATATAATTTCGTGTGGAACTTGAAAATATAATACCTGTTGTCTTTGCTAGATAAATCACACAGAGAAAGGTTGAACAAAATCTTCCTCAAAGCAAAAAGGTAGGATGACATCAAGAACTCTCAGTCCATGAGATCTTTCTGTTTATCAGAAGGAAGTCATAGGTTAGAAAAGGTCGACAAGTACAGGCTGAGAATTTGTCCAAAGCCCATTTCCTCTTTGACCTCTCAGTATTCATAATTCTAATGCCAGGGAACTGGGGGACATGGCTATTTTCCTTTATAGCTTCTAGCACAGTTCTGTATGATCAGGAGGCTTCAAAAAGTGCTTTGAAGAGGTGGCCTTCCCTACAGTTGTAAGTAAACTATGAACCGGTGGGAGACCTAGAACAATTTGCCCATAAATATCTGAAACCCCATAAATCCCATAAAAATGGCATTTCCAAATTGGAAAAATAAGCAAATCCCCAAATTGGAAAATTTTATTGAAAATATCTAAGCTCTGTAGTTTTCAAACTCTTTTCCTGGGATTTTATGGCTGTATGAGAGGCTTGGCAAGTACTAATGTGTCCCAGTCAACCTTGGAAAAATTAACCTTATATCATTTTGCTTTATATTTGGGTTTTGCTGTAAATTTTCATTAGATTGAAAAAAAAAAAAAAGATTTCTGCTGCTAAAAAAAAACAACACACACACACACAATGGCTATAGTCTCCTGCCACGGAAAGGAGCTGGTGGTGTGGAGAGGGGATGTGACTTGCCCAGGTTCACACAATAGGGCAGTGGAGTCGCTGGGACTGAGACCTCATATCCCAGGACGTGTGGACGGTGGCACAGCTGCTGGGCTGGGAGCCACGGAAAGTACCCAGTTGTTCAGTCGCTCAGTCGTGTCCAACTCTTTGCAACCCCATAGACAGCAGCACACCAGGCCTCCCTATCCTTCACCAACTCCCTGAGCTTGCTCAAACTCATGCCCATTGAGTCAGTGATGCCATCCAGCCATCTCATCCTCTTTTGTCCTCTTCTCCTCCTGCCCTCAATCTTTCCCAGCATTGAGGTCTTTTCCAATGAGTCAGCTCTTTGCATCAGGTGGCCAAAGTATTGGAGCTTCAGCTTCAGCATCAGTCCTTCCAATGAATATTCAGGACTGATTTCCTTTAGGATTGACCGATTTGATCTTCTTGCCATCCAAGGGTTTCTCAAGAGTCTTCTCCAACACCACAGTTCAAAAGCATCAGTTATTCAGCACTCAGCCTATTTTGTGGTTCAACTCTCCTGGAAAAGTCAGTTTTCATTCCAATCCCAAAGAAGGGCGTTGCCAAAGAATGTTCAAACTACTGCACAATTACACTCATTTCACATGCTAGCAAGGTCACACTCAAAATCCTCCAAGCTAGGATTCAATAGTATATGAACTGAGAACTTGCAGATATATAAGCTGGATTTAGAAAAGGCAAGAGGAACCAGAGATCAAATTGCCAACATCCATTGACTCATAGAAAGTACCCAGAGTACGTGGGAAACCCCTTTGGAAAGGAAGCACCACTCACTCAGGTTCTCCCGCCCCCTCAACCCTATCAGGCTTAAAGAACAACAGAGGAAATTTGCAGGGGATGTTTGGGAAGATTCCTGCCGAGAAAACTATTGTTCCAGGACGTGACAACACGATTAGAATGCCAGCTGTGGGATTTTCTCTGATAAGCTATAGAACCCTCAAACCATGACCCTCATAGTATCCCGATTGCTTAGCTAAGTCCAAGTCAGAAGTTACAGATGAGTGGTAAGGAGGTTGCACATTACCCCCAGAGATGGTTTGTTTAGCTTTGTTTGAATACACAGACACACACACACACACACACACACACACACACATACACACACACACATATTGATAGCACACATATTACAAACATAAGGCATGAAGGAGGGGACATCACTGCAGACCCTACAGTGTTTGGATTTTGTTTGAGAAAGTCATCAACACTTTTAAATTGGGGGATTAAAAATTTTGAATTTCTAGTGTGTCTTCAAAAGAAAAAAAAAGGTTTGACAATGCTGGGCAACATTGGCAGCACATTCTTGCCACAGTCAGCTGGAAGCTGGGGCTGTAAAGGGAGCCTCTGTTCTCTTGCCTCCTTTATTCCTCGCGGCTCCCTACTGCCTTATACCCAGCCTGCTTTGCTAGTTCATTTTATTTTTAATTTATCTATTTATTTTAAGTGGAGGCTAATTACTTCCCAATATTGTAGTGGTTTTTGCCACGCATTGACATGAATCAGCCATGGGTGTACATGTACTAGTTCATTTTATGTCCTGGGCCCTGTTGTAGCCTGGATTGGTGACCTAAGGCTCTGGCAAAGATTTTTAAACAATAATTCCCAAATATTCGCATCAGAATTCTCCATGGTGCTGGCCTGAGAGATCCTGATTCCAGTGCACAAATGAGGCTCAGGACTTGCATTTTAAAGCAGCAACCCAGAGAGTTCTGGTGCAAGTGGTTGTTTTGACCACAGTTTAAGAAAAGCTGCCCTGCAACTGAGGTCCTTAATACTGGCTCTGCGTTTGAATTACCAGAAGGAGATTCTACAATGGATTCGACTTTTATCTTCAAACAACTGCATCAGAGAACACTAGAGGCCAGACCCTGCATGGTTACTATTTCTTCGTTTATTTTTTAAAATTCCAGAAATACAGAAAATTTGAAAGAAGGGTTCATGGGACTCCTTTAAACCTCTTATCTAAATTTACCAGCTATTAACATCTTGCCACATCCATACTGTCTCTATTATTACACACGCATTCCCTTTTGGCCAAACCCTTTCAAAGCAGTCTGCATACATTGGCACTTCACCCCTAAATGTTTCAGCGTGTCTCCCTTAAGAAAATGGACATTCTTCTCCACAACCACACAGCATTACCAGGATAGGCTAACCACTGTTTCCTTGAGAAGAGAGTCAGGTCAAGTACTTCTGGCAAGAACCCCACATGGTGATTCTGTGTGATGTTATGCACCTCCTGTTATATCTCGCTGGGAGGCAGAAGATGCAGAGACTTCAGTGTGCACCTGAAGGGCTCATTAAAACCTAGATTCCTGTGCCTGCCCTTGCAGTCTGGGGGTCTGTGGGGGCCCTGAGCATTTACATTTCTCACAAGTTTCCAGCTGATGCTGGTGCTGCCAGCCCAGGGTCTGAATTTGGAGACCCACTGACCTCATAATAACCATCCAAGTATTGGCAATAGGCCTCAGTAGTTTAAAATTCCTCCAGGTGATTATAGGCTACCAGCACTGAGACCCATTGCTAGCCTGGCCCATCACTACTCAAATACCTTCCCCCACCAGCAGCATCTGCATCACCCAGGAACTTGGGAGAACTGTGGTATCTCAGGCCCCACCCAGACCTACAAACCCAGCAGCTGCAGGTTCATAAAACCTGCACTGACCACGTGCATGGTGAAGGGTGAGCAGCTCTGCTGGAGAGGGAGCCTGTTCCACGCCTCCACTGCCTGCTGGTGTCTTGGCACCTGGGGTTCTGTGGGAGCTGGCGATAGAGGAGGGGCTGCTGCTTCAAGGACACAGCCTCAACTCTGGAGGGAGCAGAAGAGAAAAAGAACATGCCGGCTGCCCCTGGGCCCACTCTCCCACCCCACCTCAGCCCTGGGAGGCCTTATTTTAAGAAGCTGCTTGCTTCAGTTCTCTCTCTAAATGGAGCCTTGTATTACCTGCTCCTCGTGACTTTGTCGGACCTCACTGTTTCTGGTGGGCAGCATTTTGCTGAGCCCCGAAGGTATAAACTAAAGCACACTCCCACCCTCAGGGAGCCTGCGTCCTGGTTTCTTCTTTCTTGACTGGCTGCCTGCCGGGCATTGGAAGGTCCTTGGGCCAGTCTCCCCATGGGGCAGCCTGTTGTACCCACTTTAGGGTTGAGGTGAACAAAGAACTCTGCTGACCTTTCTCTTTCCAGTTTAGATCTGACTTTTAGAGACTAGGGCCTCTGGGGCTATCTATCAGCTATCATCAAATAGTCATTCAACAAACATTGACACTAGGGGGTAGATATAGAGGGGATAGATATGGTTCTGATAACCTACAACATGGAGGAGATGGGGCACTCAGGGAAAAGGAAGTAATACCAGGAAGAATCTGTATGGAGACAGGTATGAGGTTTCAGACTGGAAAGAAATCACTGTCCACTGAGGGTCTAAGGAAGGCTTCACGGAGGAGGCGACATTTGGGAAGAGGACAGCTTCACCTTCAGGGTCAGATAATCTCCACGAGCGGCTTGGTTTTGCGCTGAGGCCAAGGAGTAGCCTGGATTCAGACCCGGTTTGCTGCCAGCCCAGTTTCACACCCCAGGTGCCAAGAAGGAGACAATATATTTGCACATAATGTGTTTTACAAGCCTGGGCAATGGGATGTGGATTGTGAAGAGTTCTCACCAATTCCTCCCTGCCTTGGAAATCTGGAAATTGTTTCAGCAGCTTGGAGGAGAAGAACCAGGTGGGAATACGGGGACTGGGGACTGGGGACTGGAAACAGCCCTCAGAAGAACTGATCTGCACTTTCCACGCTTGGCAGTGAGCAGGCTGTCAGGAGTGGGCGCAGATGGTTGGGCCAGGGAGTCTCCAAGGCACATGTGAGGCAGGCAGGTCGTTGTCCTGGTGAAGTTAAGTCGGGGGCCGATCAGGGGAAGAGGACAGAGGAAGAATCAAAAGGAGAGTGGGAAAGGGGCCACCTCTCATCTCAGAGCACTGGGCAGGGCGGAGCTTGAGTCAGTTCAGGAGGCTCTGCCTTTGCTGAGGGTTGTCGGGGAGAACTTTGAGGGGCACTCAGTTTTACAGCCTGAGTTGGGACTTTCCTGGTAAATGAGGGGCTGTGGCAAAGTGGAGGACAGCACACGGGATGCAGGGAGCATGGTGTTCCAGGATGACGAGAACGTGATGGACTCCGGCCCAGTCCTCACCCCAGACAGGCCCCCGACTGCGTGGCGTGAACGGCCTCATCCCTGCATCCCTTCAGCTGTGACACTGCGCTGCCCTCTGACTCTGACACAGCCGCTAGACTGAGACGGGAGAGAAGGCCTGTGGTAAAGGACTCCAAACTCTGCATATTCCAAAGAAGGTTCGGTTCCTGCTTCCTGGGAGGTAACTCTAAGCCCAAGGATATCCTGCCTGACAACAGTGTCCTTGTTGACCTGGAGCCAAGCCAGGTAGTGACACTTCTGGACGATTTATAGTGATGCCTTGGACCACACAGCATCACATGGACCTTCGGAGGGGCTGGTCCACACCTCAGGAAACACAGCAGCAGCCAGCTGTGCCTTCGTGACCAGTAAGAACCCTGGACACCAAGGCTCAGGGGAGCTTCCCTTGTTGGCAGTATTCCCCTTGTGTTGTCGTACATAGATGCTAGGAGACAGAGGCACTGTCTGTAGACTGCCCCCCACCACTTCCCAGGAGAGGACAGCTGGGCCCCAGACCCAGCCCCTTGTGCCTTGTTCCATTGCTGATTTAGTGTGTATCTGTTACTGAGCTCTGTGACTTCTTCTGGCACACGAGAGAGGTGGCTTTGGGAGTCCCCACACTTCAGGCAGCATGTTGATTCTGAGCTTAGGCTTTGAAACGTTTTATGAGTATTCCTGTTATTCTCTTGCACTCACGCAGATGCCTTAAGAAGGGCATGCTCTAGTCTACCAACTAGTCCAGGAAGGAAAAGAGAGACGCTGGAGCAAGGCCACTTCCAACAGGTGCATCCCAGATCAGTTGGCCCCCGGTGGACTGTGATGCCTAAGCCAGAGAATAGCAGAACCACCCAGCTGAGCCCAGCCTGCAGTCCCTGATTTATGAGAGAAACATACTTGTTTTCAACCACTGAGCTGTAGATGGATGTGTCCTGCCATGGTAGAATTGATCAGCCCCCAGATAACAGCGGCGGTTCCAGCTCTGTTCTAATTGATACCAGGGTGCCTGGGGGCCTCTGCAAGCTGGTTGCTCTGAAGGACTCTCCATCCTCAACTTCCAGGTCAGGATGAAATCACAAAGGAGCCAGCAATGTAGCTTCAGTCACCAAAACTGCAAGGGATCAGTTTTTTTGCAAAGGAAAGTACTTGAAAGGCCTTCTGGACCTTCCGGGGGCGAGGGGCACAGTGAGGGGAGAAGAAATGTGGTCTGAAAGCAGAGCTAGGTTAGAGAGGGCAGGGGAGCGGGCCCCAGGAATATGTGCGGAAGGGGGAGAAAGGAGAGTAAACAGGAGGAAAAGGGCTCTGAACGAGAGAGGGGTGGGAGGAATCTTGAGGGTGTTTCTTATAACCTCCCATCAGGTGTAGATATGCTTCCACTAGGCAGTGTGTGTCTTCCAGGGTACTGCAGCCTGCCATCCTGGATGTGGATAAGGCGATGATTCTTTTAATATCGTTTTGGGTAAGGGCACATATTGCTGTGAATAGTGTGGTAATAGCCCCTAGGCATAGTATAATAGATGGCATAAAACTAAATGACTGTTGAAAAGCTTGGAGTCCAGAGGTTATAGCATAGATTGGGGAGAAAGTGCAGGGGTGGAAAGATGGGTTAGAGGATTTAAGTTCTCATGAAGAATACGAACAATACGTAGTCAGTCCTCATTATTCATCGAGTCTATATTTGCAAACAGTACCTACTCACTAAAATGTGTTTGTAACCCCCCCAGTCAAATACTTGCATTGCTTTCCTAGTCATGGATCTATTTCCCCCAGGAGCAATGTTTCAGTACTCACTAATGCAGTGTTCCTGATGACCTCAGAGGACATAATACCACGAATACCAAGAAGCAACTGTATATTGGCCTAAACCATACTGATGGGCACAGCACTCTGTCCAGTCACTCTAAAACGTGGCCGTAATGGGGAAGTCCTTTGAAGGGCACGCACAGGCAATAGTCCCAGATTTTAGTTTTTTGGCTGAAAAACATTGGCTGAGAAGTCAGAAGAAGCCAAATGAACGTAATTTTTCAACTGAGCAAAGTATCCAACTTCAGATTACTTTTGCATTGAGCAAGGTCATCACTGGGGCAGTGGTTGAGTTGTCCAGCCTGAACTCAGACCAACAGGAGGAGTCAGGCAGAGCCTTCCCCAAGCAAATCAAAGGGGAGTCCATTCAAGTCAACAAATGCCAATTTATTACCTGGCATTAGCCCCTGCTAGATATGAAGACTAGCTCTGTGCCCTCCAGCCCATTCTAGAGGCTCAGTGGTGTACAGAGAAACCTCCAGGTGATGCTGCCAAGTTTCTATCCATGTGAAAAATTTACAATAATCATTTTCCACTTATTCTCTGTTTGTTTACACCCACTGTTCCAGTGAAAGCAGTCAGGATGTAGAGTTGCTTAACTGTGCTATATGCTAGGATAGCCCTGGATACCACTGGCTACAGGAGAAGAGATGGTTCACAATAAAGAAAAATTTTGTATGTTCACTGGCAACACATCTGATGACCTGAAAGAGCTCTGAAAGAGGATGATGCTAATGGAAAAGCAAGGAAGTGGTGCAATTACTTGACACACTCTAATTCTTTCAAGTGTCACCAAGTGTTCTTATATTTGAAAATAGGGAATGGCTGAATCATGCTACTTAAGTTTTATATTTAGTAGATATTGTCAAACAACTTTCCAAAGTTTTGGTTCAGTTCAGTTCAATTCAGTCGCTCAGTCGTGTCCAATTCTGTGACCCCATGAATTGCTGCACGCCAGGCCTCCCTGTCCATCTCCAACTCCTGGAGTTTACTCAAACTCATCTCCATCGAATTGGTGATGCCATCCAGCCATCTCATCCTCTGTCGTCCCCTTCTCCTCCTGCCCCCAATCCCTCCCAGCATCAGGGTCCTTTCCAATGAGTCAACTCTTCACATGAGATGGCCAAAGTATTGGAGTTTCAGCTTCAGCATCAGTCCTTCCAATGAATACTCAGGACTGATCTCCTTTAGAATGGACTGGTTGGATCTCCTTGAAGTCCAAGGGACTCTCAGGTGTCTTCTCCAACACCACAGTTCAAAAGCATCAATTCTTCGGCGCTCAGCTTTCTTCGCAGTCCAACTCTCACATCCATACATGACCACAGGAAAAACCATAGCCTTGACTAGACAGACCTTTGTTGGCAAAGTATTATCTCTGCTTTTCAATATGCTATCAAGGTTGGTATAACTTTTCTTCCAAGGAGTAAGCGTCTTTTAATTTCATTGCTGTAGTCACCATCTGGAGTGATTTTGGAGCCCAAAAGAATAAAGTCTGACACTGTTTCCCCATCTATTTCCCATGAAGTGATGGGACCAGATGCCATGATCTTAGTGTTCTGAATGTTGAACTTTAAGCCAACCTTTTCACTCTCCTCTTTCACTTTCATCAAGAGGCTTTTTAGTTCCTCTTCACTTTCTGCCATAAGGGTTATCTGAGGTTATTGATATTTCTCCCGGCAATCTTGATTCCAGCTTGTGCTTCTTCCAGTCCAGCGTTTCTCATGATGTACTCTGCATAGAAGTTAAATAACCAGGGTGACAATATACAGCCTTGACGGACTCCTTTTCATATTTGGAACCAGTTGCTGCCTGACCTGCATATAAGTTTCTCAAGAGGCAGGTCAGGTGGTCTGATATTCCCATCTCTTTCAGAATTTTCCACAGTTTATTGTGATCCACACAGTCAAAGGCTTTGGCATACTCAATAAAGCAGAAGTAGATGTTTTTCTGGAACTCTCTTGCTTTTTTGATGATCCAGTGGATGTTTGCAATATGATCTCTGGTTCCTCTGCCTTTTCTAAAACCAGCTTGAACATCTGGAAGTTCACGGTTCACACATGGCTGAAGCCGGGCTTGGAGAATTTTGAGCATTACTTTACTAGCATGTGAGATGAGTGCAATTGTGAGGTAGTTTGAGCATTCTTTGGCATTGCCTTTCTTTGGGATTGGAATGAACACTGACCTTTTCCAGTCCTGTGGCCACTGCTGAGTTTTCCAAATTTGCTGGCATATTGAGTGCACCACTTTCACCGCATCATCTTCCAGGATTTGAAACAGCTCAACTGGAATTCCATCACCTCCACTAGCTTTGTTCGTAGTGATGCTTTCTAAGGCCCACTTGACTTCACATTCCAGGATGTCTGGCTCTAGGTGAGTGATCACACCATCATGATTATCTGGGTCATGAAGCTCTTTTTTGTACAGTTCTTCTGTGTATTCTTGCCATCTCTTCTTAATATCTTCTGCTTCTGTGAGGTCCAGACCATTTCTGTCCTTTATTGAGCCAATCTTTGCATGAAATATTCCCTTGGTATCTCTAATTTTCTTGAAGAATTGAAGAATGTCTGACAGCAGAATGTGGTCCACTGGAGAAGGGAATGGCAAACCACTTCAGTATTCTTGCCTTGAGAACCCCATGAACAGTATGAAAGGCAAAATGATAGGATATTGAAAGAGGAACTCCCCAGGTCGGTAAGTGTCCAATATGCTACTGGAGATCAGTGGAGAAATAACTCCAGAAAGAATGAAAGGATGGAGCCAAAGCAAAAACAATACCCAGTTTTGGATGTGACTGGTGATAGAAGCAAGATCCGATGCTGTAAAGAGCAATATTGCATAGGAACCTGGAATGTTAGGTCCATGAATCAAGGCAAACTGGAAGTGATCAAACAGGAGATGGCAAGAGTGAACGTCAACATTCTAGGAATCAGTGAACTAAAATGGACTAGAATGGGTGAATTTAACTCAGATGACCATTATATCTACTACTGTGGGCAGGAATCCCTTAAAAGAAATGGAGTAGCCATCATGGTCAACAAAAGTGTCCGAAATGCAGTACTTGGATGCAATCTTAAAAATGACAGAATGATCTCTGTTCGTTTTCAAGGCAAACCATTCAATATCATGGATATCCAAGCTTATGCCCCAACCAGTAACACTGAAGAAGCTGAAGTGAACGGTTCTATAAATAACTACAAGACCTCTTAGAACTAACACCCAAAAAAGATGTCCTTTTCATTATAAGGGACTGGAATGCAAAAGTAGGAAGTCAAGAAACACCTGGAGTAACAGGCAAATTTGGCCTTAGGGAACAGAATGAAGCAGGGCAAAGGCTAATAGAGTTTTGCCAAGAAAATGCACTGGTCATAGCAAACACAACACAACAAGAGAAGACTCTACACATGGACATCACCAGATGGTGAACACCGAAATCAGATTGATTATATTCTTTGCAGCCAAAGATGGAGAAGCTCTATACAGTCAGCAGGAACAAGACCGGCAGCTGACTGTGGCTCAGATCATGAAATCCTTATTGCCAAATTCAGACTTAAATTGAAGAAAGTAGGGAAAACCGCTAGACCATTCAGGTATGACCTAAATCAAATCCCTTATGATTATACAGTGGAAGTGAGAAATAGATTTAAGGGACTAGATCTGATAGACAGAGTGCCTGATGAACTATGGACGAAAGTTCATGACATTATACAGGGGACAGGGATCAAGACCATCCCCATGGAGAAGAAATGCAAAAAAAGCAGAATGGCTGTCTGAGGAGGCCTTACAAATAGCTGTGAAAAGAAGAGAGGCAAAAAGCAAAGGAGAAAAGGAAAGATATAAGCATCTGAATGCAGAGTTCCAAAGAATAGCAAGGAGAGATAAGAAAGCCCCCCTCAGCGATCAATGCAAAGAAATAGAGGGAAACAACAGAATGGGAAAGACTAGAGATCTCCTCAAGAAAATTAGAGATACCAAGGGAGCATTTCGTGCAAAGGTTTGGGACTGGTTCACGTTCCCTTCAGCACTTTAGATAATTCTAGCTGCTCCATATCTTCACCTACTTGATGTCATCAGTCTGGGATCTTGCATCTTGATTGGAGGGTCTCAAGGGCAGAGATGACAGAGGATGAGATGGCTGGATGGCATCACCAACTTTATGGTCATGGGTTTGAGTAAGCTCCATGGACAGATGATGGACAGGGAGGCCTGGCGTGCTGCAGTCCATGGGGTCACAAAGAGTCAGACATGACTGAGCGACTGAACTGAACTGAACTGAAGGGCAGAGAAAGCTGTCAGAGCTTGTTCATTGGTCCCTTGGCCAGGATCACTCTGTCAAGGTAATTAAGCAGTTCTGATGGGCACCATTCCCCAGGGCACCATTTTTGTGTTTAATTCTTCTGCCGTTCCAACAATTCTCTGAGCTCCCTAATATCCTTTTATAAATTCCATGCTGACTTACCCTAACTTGAGTCAGTAACCACAGAACCCAAATGATGCATTGGTCAAAGCTACTGAAGACTCTAGACTGGGCTCCTGGACTCCCCTGACCTGGGCAGTGAGCTATAACATCATGGACCACATACTCTAGCCACTGACGTACTTCCTATCTCCAAGCCAACCAATAGTCCCACTTCTTTACATGCTCAGGGCACCTTGCTCTGCCTAGAGTTCACTCTCATTGCCTGTCCTCTTGGAAACATGCTAAAGGTAAACATCATCTTCTCTGGGAAACCCTCTCTGAACACCTCTTACAGCTGTTCCCTACTCCGCTGAAGAGAATTCTAGTCACAGTCTGTGCACAGCTATCCCCTCGTTAATTCATATATTCAAGTCCTAACCTCCCAGCACCTCACAATGTGACTGTTTTTGGGGACAGGGCCTTTAAAAAGGTGGTTATGGTTAAATTCCCAGGTGGCTCAGTAGTAAAGAATCAGCCTGCCAATGCAGGAGATGAGGGTTCAATCCCCAGGACAGGAAGGTCCCCTGGGGGAGGAAATGGCAACCCACTCCAGTTTTCTCGCTGGGAGAACCCCAAGGACTAGAGGAGCCTGGAGGGCTGCAGTCCATGGGGTCGCAAAGAGTCAGACACGACTGAGAGATGGACCACCACCACCATCACGTGGCTACACGTGGTTACACGTGTTCGTATGGATAGACCCTGACCCAGCCTGACAGGTGACTTTATAAGAAGAGAGAGCATAACACAAAAAGACACCCTAGTTATGCACACACCTTTCAGGAGGACACAGCAAGAAGGAGCTGTCTGCATGCCAAGGAGAGAGGCCTAAGTGGAGACAGGCCCTGAAAACGCCTCTCGGAACTTCATTAAGTTCTTCAGTTTGGGGCTGTCACCATTTCTCAGCCATGTGGGCCCAGAGGTGCAGTAAGAGCCAGCAGGGACTTCAGCCCCTGACTTGGGTTTATAGGAAGCACTGCCTTCCCTGGGCTCTGCTGTCTGCAGCATCAGGGCTGTTCCTGAGAAGACGTGGGCTAGTGGTTCTCAAACTCTGGTGCGTCAAAGTCACCTGGCAGGCCAATGAAAGCGCAGGTGGCCGAGCCACCCCCATGGTTCCTCACTCAATAGGTCTGGGGTAGGGCCTGAGAGTTCACAATTCTAACAAGTCGCCAATGGAGGCTGATGCTGCCAGTCCAGACTTTAATCCAGGCAAAGGGAGGCAGACGTTCCAGGGAAGGATGGCAGAAATGGCTCAAAGAATGTTGAAGGAGACTCAGGCAGAATGAGATAAAAGGTGATAGGCATGGGTGTCTTGGCCAAAGAGGGCTCAGCATGTGCTGGGCAAAGCTGGACAGTGGTTTCAGAAGCCACGAGGTGAGGGAGGGAGACGGATGGAAATGAGTGCCAGGACCATGCTACAGGCAGAGCTCAGGCTCATCAGGGTGAGGAATGTCCACAAAGGGCAGAGAAGATCTCCGTTAGCTTTCAGATCTGTGAACGTTCCTGGGGATTGCACAGTTTATACACTAGATACTAAGCTGGACTTCCCTGGTGGCTCAGACGGTAAAGCACCTGCCTGCAATGCGGGAGACCTGGGTTCCATCCCTGGGTTGGGGAGATCCCCTGGAGAAGGAAATGGCAACCCCTCCAGTACTCTTGCCTCGAAAATTCCATGGACTGAGAAGCCTGGTAGGTTACAGTCCATGGGGTCTCAAAGAGTCCCCATGTGTGGGGACACAGCTGAGCGACTTCACTTCCTTTTTCTTTCTACTAAGCTGGAGGCAGCAGCGATCATGGAAGGAGTCAGCTCTGAGTCCTGGTTTGATTGTTAGCAACTGTCTATGGGGTCGCGCAGAGTCGGACACGACTGAAGTGACTTAGCAGCAGCAGCAGCAGCAGCAGCAACTGTGTATCTTGGCTGTTCAACCGCCCCTCTCCAGCCTTCGTTATTTGATTTTCAACAACCCCTCAAGGTTGCTGCAAGGATCAAGTGAGATTTGGACAGAGCAGCACTTCATAAATTATGAAATTCTGCAGAAGCCCCGTGGAAGCGTGTCTGCAGGGAGTGCCGGCAGGAGCAGGGCTGGTCATTGCCACAGACAGCCACACTCCAGAGTGGGAGGCCCTGTGTCCAAACCGACACATCCACCAGACTCTGATTGTCTCCCTCTCCTTTGCTGCCGTGAAGCCTAAATAGCATCATCACCCTCCCAGAACAATCAATAGCTCCCTAGTTCTTATCCTCTTAAGCCGACTCTTTTTAGAGCAGCCAGAGGAATTGTTTAAAAATCTAATCAGATCACGTCCTCACAGGCTTAAAATGTTCCAATAACGTCTGCCTCCTGTCTCGATATCAAACAACTTCTCCCCGTAACCTACAAGACTGTGTGATCCAGGAGGAGCCCTAGCTCAGGCCTCCCAAAGACAGCAGGCTCCATTTCTTCCTGGAACGCAGCGAACATCTCCCTGCCTCAGGGCCTTTGCTTGTCCTCTGTCCTCGGCCAGAAAGGTTCTTTCCCTCCCCCCTGTCTCTCTGAGCCTGCTCAGCCTTCAGATTTCAGCATCACCACTGAAATGTCGATTAGATCACTGCATTCCTGGCTCTCATAACACCCTGTTCCTTCATTTCACAACTCTTAGTAACTCACATTTTTCCATTTGTTTCCTGTGTGTCTTCCAGACCAGACTGATAGACTCTGAAAGCTGGGATTATGTCTGTTTCATTCATTTCTTATGTCCAGTCAGGGTGTTTGGGATGAAAGCAACAGAAATCGGTGCAGCTAATCTAAGGAAAGTGAAATTTTTTGGAAGGGCATCTGGAATCCATAGGCCAGAGGACAGGGCTTGGAAATGAGTAGAAACAAGACTGTCCCAAACAGTGGGACGTTAAAGTGGCAGGAAATGTTCCAGTAAAAACACCCTGATTGGGGTGTGAGATCCCCAAGTGCCAATTTGTTTTCAGTCTTTTAAATCTGTGTTGATTTAAAATCCAGAGCAAGAACATTTAATTGGCCTGGCTTGGATCACAGGCTCACTCTTGGCTAGGGGAGAGAGAGAAGACGCATCAAACAGGATCCAAAAGAAAGAGGCCATCTCCCATCCTCAAAAAAAATAAAAAATTGTTTGGTTCACTCTTCTCAAGGTGAGGACACATGCTGGCAAGCTTCAAAAGAAATATCTGCTCAGCCATCATATCAATCTACAGGGTAGCTGCCCAATAACATACTTGTTCAATGAATGAATGAAAGCTTGCTTCTGGGCAAAGTTCAGTGCTTAGTCACTGACTTAAGAGGTTTTTAATGTCAGTCTTGGTGTTTTGGAATAGAAATCCCTTGGTACACTTAATAGAACCTGAAGCCTTGCATCCTGAACGGAATCAGTAAGTAACTGGGGACACCTTCAGCCAGAGACAGTTATTCCTGAGATAGCCAGCCAAAATATTCCTGAGATCCCGGTAGAATTTTTTATGGTTTTCTAAATATTTATTTGTCTGAGTTGGGGCTCTGTTGCATCGTGTGGGATCTTTTGGCTCAGAGCACAAGCTCTCTAGTTGTGACGCACACGCTTGGTTGCTCTGCAGCTTGAGGGATAATAGTTCCCTGAGCAGGGATCGCACCTGTGTCCCCTGCATTTCAAGGAGGATTCTTAACTGCTTACCACCAGGGAAACCCCACCTAGTTGTATTTTTCATGACATCAGGAGATGGTGATTGCCTCTCTAGGTAGCTTTCTTTCTCATTAGGAAAATTTCAGTTCAGTTCAGTTCAGTCTCTCAGTTGTGTCCAACTCTTTGCAATTCCATGAATCGCAGCATGCCAGGCCTCCCTGTCCATCACCATCCCCCAGAGTTCACCAAAACTCACGTGCATCAAGTCGGTGATGCCTTCCAGCCATCTCATCCTCTGTCATCCCCTTCTCCTGCCCACAATCCCTCCCAGCATCAAGGTTCTTTCCAATAAGTCAACTCTTTGCATGAGGTGACCAAAGTTCTGGAGTTTCAGCTTTAGCATCATTCCTTCCAATGAATACCCAGGGCTGATCTCCTTCAGAATGGGCTGGTTGGATCTCCTTGCAGTCCAAGGGACTCTCAAGAGTCTTCTCTAACACCACAGTTCGAAAGCATCAATTCTTTGGTGCTCAGCTTTCTTCACAGTCCAACTCTCACATCTATACATGACCACTGGAAAAACCATAGCCTTGACTAGACAGACCTTAGTTGGCAAAGTAATGTCTCTGCTTTTGAATATGTTATCTAGGTTGGTCATAATGTTCTTTCCAAGGAGTAAGCGTCTTTTAACTTCATGGCTGCAATCACCATCTGCAGTGATCTTGGAGCCCCCAAAAATAAAGTCAGCCACTGTTTCCCCATCTATTTCCCATGAAGTGATGGGACCAGATGCCATGATCTTCGTTTGCTGAATGTTGAGCTTTAAGCCAACTTTTTCACTCTCCTCTTTCACTTTCATCAAGAGGCTTTTTAGTTCCTCTTCACTTTCTGCCATAAGGGTGGTGTCATCTGCATATCTGAGGTTATTGATATTTCTCCTGGCAATCTTGATTCCAGCTTGTGCTTCTTCCAGCCCAGTGTTTCTCATGATGTACTCTGCATATAAGTTAAATAAGCAGGGTGACAAAATACAGCCTTGATATACTCCTTTTCCTATTTGGAAACAGTCTGTTATTCCATGTCTAGTTTTAATTTTTGCTTCCTGACCTGCATATAGGTTTCTCAAGAGGCAGATCAGGTGGTCTGGTATTCCCATCTCTTTCAGAATTTTCAGTTTATTGTGATCCACACAGTCAAAGGCTTTGGCATAGTCAGTAAAGCAGAAATAGATGGTTTTCTGGAACTCTCTCACTTTTTCCATGATCCAGCGGATATTGGCAATTTCATCTCTGGTTCCTCTGCCTTTTCTAAAACAAGCTTGAACATCTGGAAGTTCACGGTTCACGTATTGCTGAAGCCTGGCTTGGAGAATTTTGAGCATTACTTTACTAGCATGTGAGAAGAGTGTGATTGTGTGGTAGTTTGAGCATTCTTTTGCATTGCCTTTCTTTGGGCTTGGAATGAACACTGACCTTTTCCAGTCCTGTGGCCACTGCTGAGTTTTCCAAATTTGCTGGCATATTGAGTGCACCACTTTCACAGCATCATCTTTCGGGACTTGAAACAGCTCAACTGGAATACCATCACCCCCACTAGCTTTGTTCATAGTGATGCTTTCTAAGGCCCACTTGACTTCACATTCCAGGATGTCTGGCTCTAGGTGAGTGATCACACCATCGTGATTATCTGAGTTGTGAAGCTCTTTTTTGTACAGTTCTTCTGTGTATTCTTGCCATCTCTTCTTAATATCTTCTGCTTCTGTGAGGTCCATACCATTTCTGTCCTTTATCGAGCCCATCTTTGCATGAAATGTTCCCTTGGTGTCTCTAATTTTCTTGAAGAGATCTCTAGTCTTTCGCATTCTGTTGTTTTCCTCTATTTCTTTTCATTGATTGCTGAGGAAGGCTTTTTTAATCTCTCCTTGCTATTCTTAGGAAAATTTACCCTTCAGTATTTAAGGACTGAAACCCATCACTCTACAGGCAATCTCACAGGAGACTGGATGATAGAACAGAAGTTACTTGAAAACAATTTTCTCTCTTGGTGTCTTGTGTGTGTGTGTGTGTGTCTGTGTGTATGTTTGTGTGTGTGTGTATGTGTGTTTATGTGTGTGCGTGTGTGTGTGTGTGCGCGCGTGCATGCGCATAATCAGGCACTCAGTTGCTCAGTCAGACCCAACTCTTTGTAACCCCATGGGCTAGTAGTCTTTGGGGCTCCTCTGTCCATGGAGTTTTCCAGGCAGGAATACTGGAACGGGTTGCCCTTCCTCCTCCAGGAGATCACCCCAACCCAGGGACTGAACCCTCGTCTCTTCTGTTTCCAGCACTGGCGGGCATCTTCTTTACCACTGCAGCACTTGGGAAGGCCCCTGGTAATTGGGAGAACCAAAGAAACACCTGCAGGCTTCCCTTCGGGCTGATGTATTTATTGAAGAGACAACAAGAGTGAGAACCCTGAGAGAGAAAGGTGTGGAGCTCTGCGTGAGAGCCTAGTCTCACCTGGCTGGCTAGTAGGACTTTCTTATGCCTCATGACTTAAGGATTTTCTTCCTCTGTTCAAGATCTGAGGGGGAAATTTTCTCAGTTTCCAGGAGAGAATGAAGACATCTCCAGATTTCACTTTTAGGGCTCTTTGGCGGTATTCCCAGAGCCATACAATTTTCTCCAAGGGTCCTTGGCCAGACATCTGGATGTCTAGATGAGTCTTGTCGCCAAGGAAATTTTAAACAAGGCATGTATTTTAATAAATCTTTTGTAGCCTTATAAACCTCCCCTGATCAGTGATTTAAAACAACAGCAATTTATTATTTCTCATGGTTCTCTGGACTGACTGGTATCGGCTGAGTGGTTCTTCTTTTCCATGTGGTACGTCTGAGGTCACTCATGAGCTATATTCAGTGGCTGGGCCTGGGGCCTCCTGTTCCCATTCTGCACGGTAGCGCAAGCTTCTTTATAGAATGGCAGCTGGATTTTAAGAAGGAGCATTTCCAGAGGACAATTCCTGATGTGAATTCATTTATCAAGTCTCTGGTGGTATCACTTTGCTAATGTCTCAATAACCAAAGCAAGCATGCGGTCAAGTCCAGAGTCCTGTGGGAGAGGAGTACACAGGGTGTGAACACCAGGAGGTATGGTTCATTGGAGGCCAGTGTGGGGAGCAGGGCAGGCTGGGACTCCCTAGGTGTCAGTTTCTAGGTAGGATGCATGACCCGCTATCTGGTCTGTGACTTTGCATTTCCAGGAATTCAGTATGATTAGGGTTGCATCTAGGTCTCTCCACCCTTTTCTTTGAATTTCCTTTCATCCCCAGACCCTGCCAAAGAAAGAAGTTGAAAAAAAGTGAAAAAAGAAAAGTGAAGTCGCTCGGTCGTGTCCAACTCTTTGCGACCCCATGGACACCAGGCTCCTCCGTCCATAGGATTTTCTAGGCAAGAGTACTGGAGTGGCTTGCTGTTTCCTTCTCCAGGGAACTTCCCGACCCAGGGATCGAACCCAGGTCTCCCACATTGTAGACAGATGCTTTCCGTCTGAGCCACCACTTGATCTCAGCCTAAAGGCCAAGAAGTTGAAAGTGTCATGTTATTTTAAGATCTGATCTCCTTGACCACAGATGATTGGATCAGAGTGGACACCCGACCCACTGGACTGGCCCAACCAGACTGTCTCCTCTGACTTTGGAGTTGAGATACTGAAAGATTAAGATCTAAGTTGGAGAAGAAGGAACAGAAGATATTCTGGGTACCCTACAACTGCATCTTCTGAAGTATGTCCCAAACTCCTGAGAGGGATGAGACAGCTAGACCTTACTAAAGAATCTTTAAGGAACACTGGCAAGTAATAATGTGTTGGAGGGCTGTAGAAAATGAAATAAACACCATAAACCATTATTCGCTCATAGACGTCACATGTTCCTTCACACGTGGTGTTACTCCAAAGGCCTGCCAGAGAAGACTGTACCCCAAGTAGGCACTGGTCCCGTGAGGATGACACACTGGGAGCAAGCCAGGAGATGCACCCAACCTCGATCAGCCTAGCTGCCACTGACTGATGGATCCATAGTCGTGAATACAGATACTTTGGGGGATGTTTGTTACACACTACGATGCCAATAGTTGACTGATACAAACCTCATTGTTAAAGGTCCTGATTGGCCAGTTCCCTGCTTCACTGACCATTCAGGGCCTCAGTCTCATTCATCTTGTAATTCCATCAACCCCCTCGAATGTGGTCCTCGTCTGCATCCTAGAGCCTGGTCACAGGCCTGTGCAGGTTCCAGCTGTCAGTCAAGGAAGAATGCACGGAGAAGCACAGAGGCAGTGTTTAAAGGGCAAGACTTGGAAGTCGAGTGCATCACTTATATTTGTCTGGCAATGATGGAGTCACGACCCTTGCTGCAGAGAACGCTGGGAGATGTAGTCTCTAGCTGGGTGGCCAGGTATCCAACTACCGTGAAAGGAGAGGAAAAGAGCTGTGCGTGCACCATCCGCCATCTTCACTCGTAGATGGGAGAAGTGACGTAAAAATTTGTGAAGGTTTCCTTGACTAGCAAGATAGTAACAGTTTCTTAGCACAAACGGGACAGTAAAACAAATTTCATGCCACCTTCCATAGATGACAATGAGAAAATGTGATGGCCCCTGCGGTGTCCAATGCAGGGTCACCTTCCAGGAGGGACAGAGACAAACACAGGTACTTACGTTAGGAGGGAGTGAAGAGGATGCTGAAGGCCTCCAAAACAGGTTGCAGCAGAAAGGTTGAGGACCTTGGGGATTTTCACATTGAAAAGAATGTTTGAGGAACAAAATGACTACCCTCAGAGTTTGTCATGGCCAAGAGAGAGAAGGTTTATTCTGTAAAGTCCCCAGAAATAGAAGCTAATAAGAAGAAATTGCTGAGAAATATATTTATGCTCACTCTAAGAAAAGAAGATTCTAGCAAATAGGTCCAAAATGATTTCTACAACAAATGGATTTTGGACTAGACAATGCCAAAAAAAAAAAAAAATGCTGGCGTTTGTTGAGTACCTACCATGTACCAGATGCTACTAGGAGCTTTCACGTACTTTGATTCAACTGTGAAAGTCTGTGCATTGATAACACAGCATCCTATATCCTTTTGAAATATTCTAAGGAGGCTACTTACCTCAACTCAGATTAATTTGCACTAGTTCCTAAGAGTCTTCTCTTTGTCTCCAACTTTCTGGAGGCAACTTTATTGCAGCTCTGCCTACTTTTTTTCAAGCCCTCTTTTTGGAGACTCACCGACAATCCTGCAGAGAGCATATGTAACTGAAATCTGTGGAGTAGAACCTCCTGGGAAGAAAGGCCTGGCGATGTAGTGCACATACCAAGCTGTGGGTTCTGTGGTAGATGAAAAAGTCGGCCTGGGCAGGGAAAGACGGGATCCTATCACTCAGTAATTTTCCGATTCCCAGCAGAAACCTTAGATATTTGGGGCATGGGGGGTTATGGTCCTGACTACACAGCTTTGTGGCGGCCCACGTGTCTGCCACGTTACCGCATTGGAGAGTCCCGTGGATGCTGCCAAGAAAGCTGAGCTGGCTGGTTTGGAAACTCCGCCAAGTGCACAGATGTCCAGGACCTTCCACAGACCTCTTCTGGGAACTGGTGGGAGAGACACCTTTGCTGATACATTAGGAGTTAACTGAGTGCTTGTTTGGACCTCCTGAGCCAACGTTCTCAGATCTCCCAGCTGTTTCCACCTAAGTCGGCCCCTGTCTCTACTCTTGTGTTCTTCTCCCACTGGGAACCCCAGGCAGGAGACAAAAAGTGCCCTCAAGGAAGAGACGCTGAAACTCCAGGTCTTCTCAGAACTTGAGAAAAGCTCTCAGGCTTTGTGTTAATGCATGCCTTGGGTGGGTGCTTAGTTCTTCCCCCATGTCCCCGGAAGTGAAAAGAGTCTAAAGGGTACAGTAGGGAACTATCTGACACGTGAATGTTGCAGTTACGCTGAGAGGAAGGTGCGCAGAGGACACGTGAAGCCTGGGGGCGCAGGATGGGACAAGGACACCCTGTTTCCCGCAAGCGCCATGCTCCGCCTCCCAGCCCCCAGGCTCTGCCGGTGTCTTCTAAACCCTGCTGCCCTCAATTGGCCAGATGTTAGTAGAAGTTTGGGAGAAAGAAATGGAAACGCACTCCAGTATTCTTGCCTGGGACATCCCACGGACAGAGGAGCCTGGCGGGCAACAGTCCATGGGGTGGCCAAAGAGTCAGGCACAACCTGGTGACCGAAAAACCTAGGAGAGGTTCGCTGTGTGCAGACGCCACAGGCCATCTGGTGTTCCGGTCCTGTGACCTCGTGGGATAAAATGTTCACAAGCCAGTTTGGCCTTTGCAGCAACAAGAGCTCCAGTCGGCTTCCTCTGATGTATTTAATGGAAAGCCTGCTTCCCCACGGCAAGTAATAGCTTGTCCCAAGACAACATAGTCTAATCAGAATTGCATACTCTTTTTGACTTCCGAAGGCCCTCTCACCCTTGTCTTCCACTGCTGTTGTGTTGACAAGTGTCTGTCTGGTGTTGTCAACAGTTTGACAAGTGTTGTCAAATTAGGGAACGTTCCAGAACAGATGTGAACAGACACAGATGAGGAGGTAAGTGTGATCGGCGGCAACAGTAAGGGCAGGTTGGAAGCGCATGGCTGTAAAATGGGGGTGATAATAAAAGTACTCACTCCGTCAGGCTGTTGTGAAGATTAAACGAGTCCATTTGTGTAATCAGAACAACGCTTGCCGGGCGGTGATACGGGAACTCTCGGCCATTATTATCAGTAGTTGAAAGGGATAGATTTTGTCCGTGCAGGAGAGCTTGAGCACTGAGACTTCAGTCTTGTTGTATCACTTATTACCAGATGGAGATCTCAGAGCAAATATAATTAAAAGTAAACACAGTAAATACAGGAGAGCAGGGGGAGGCAGAACACACTTGTCTTGAGATGAGCTGACTCTGGGGTGTTCGATATCTCCTTAACGGCTCCCTTGATTGACCTTGTTAGTGAGCCGAGTGGCTGTCGGTCCTGCGGGGTCAGGAGTGGAAAGGCGCATGGTGGGGCTTCCTTGAGGCTCACAATAACCTTGTATCTTGGGACTTCCCTGGTGGTCCAGCGGTTAAGACTGTGCCTTCCAATGCAGAGGGGTGCAGGGTCACCCCTGATTGGGGAGCTGAGATCCCACGTGCCTCGTGGCCAAAACACCAAACCATAAACAACAGAAGCAATGTTGTAACAAATTCAACAGACTTTAAAAATGGCCCACACCAAAAAAAAATCTTAAAAATTTATTTGGTATATTATTAATCCAATTCTGGTTACACAGATGTGTTTTTAGTTTGCAAAAATTCATCAAATTCTATGCTTGTGATTTGTGCAATTTTCTGCACATGTGTGTGTATTATACTTCAATAAAAAGTTTTAAGCACATAAAATTTTAATTAAAAAATTTGGCGGGGGGGGGCACCAAACCACGTGGCTTGCAGGATTTTACCTTCTCGACCAGGGATCGAACCCAGGCCGTGATCATGAAAGCACAGTGTCCTAATCACTGTACTGCCAGGGAATCCCAATTCAAAAAACTATTAATGAGCGTGGAAACAGAGAGATCAGTGCTTGCTCTTGTCAGTAAGCTTCTGTAGAGAATGATGTCTACCCTTATTTAAATTTTCCTTTTGGGGCTTAAGATATTTTGAGTGCATTTTTTTCAGCCTAGGGGATCAGCCATTGATGTCCAAGCCCCTTCTACTGAAAGGGCAGCCCTCCACAAGGACAGAGGTGTAGGACCTCAAACGCCTCTCTTCCCTGCCCCCCGTCATCAGTTCAGTTCAGTTCATTTCAGTCGCTCAGTCGTGTCCGACTCTTTGCGACCCCATGAATCGCAGCACGCCAGGCCTCCCTGTCCATCACCACCTCCCGGAGTTCACTCAGACTCGTGTCCATCAAGTCGGTGATGCCATCCAGCCATCTCATCCCCTGTCGTCCCCTTCTCCTCCTGCCCCCAGTCCCTCAGATAGATCTATTCTCTGCAGAAAGTTTACTTCAGGTTGTCAGCCCTAGTGTTCCATGAAGGTCTAACCTCAACATTTGTTAATTTCCACTAAGTCTTGAGTTCTTTGAGGAAAGGTAAGCTGAACCTCTAAAGTACTAGTAACTTTTTATGTAATGTCTCTCCAAAATAGAGGGTCCAACTCTTAACAGACACTAGAGTCTCAACTTGCCCACCTAACCCTCTGCCTCCACAGAAGGGAAGCAGCATCTCATCTGCCCAGGATGTGAGAGCCTTAGGACCCAATTCAGTTCAGTCACTCAGTCATGCCCGACTCTTTGCGACCCCATGAATCGCAGCATGCCAGGCCTCCCTCTCCATCACCAACTCCCAGAGTTCACTCAGACTCATGTCCATCAAGTTGGTGATTCCATCCAGCCATCTCATCCTCGGTTGTTCCCGTCTCCTCCTGCCCCCAATCCCTCCCAGCATCAGAGTCTTTTCCAGTGAGTCAACTCTTCTCATGAGGTGGCCAAAGTCCTGGAGTTTCAGCTTTAGCATCATTCCTTCCAAAGAAATCCCAGGGCTGATCTCCTTCAGAATGGACTGGTTGGATCTCCTTGCAGCCCAAGGGACTCTCAAGAGTCTTCTCCAACACCACAGTTCAAAAGCATCAATTCTTCGGTGCTCAGTCTTCTTCACAGTCCAACTCTCACATCCATATATGACCACAGGAAAAACCATAGCCTTGACTAGATGGACCTTAGTCGGCAAAGTAATGTCTCTGCTTTTGAATATGCTCTCTAGGTTGGTCATAACTTTTCTTCCAAGGAGTAAGTGTCTTTTAATTTCATGGCTGCAGTCACCATCTGCAGTGATTTTGGAGCCCCACAAAATAAAGTCTGACACTGTTTCCACTGTTTCCCCATCTATTTGCCATGAAGTGATGGGACCAGATGCCATGATCTTCCTTTTCTGAATGTTGAGCTTTAAGCCAACTTTTTCATTCTCCTCTTTCACTTTCATCAAGAGGCTTTTTAGTTCCTCTTCACTTTCTGCCAGAAGGATGGGGTCATCTGCATATCTGAGGTGATTGATATTTCTCCCTGCAATCTTGATTCCAGCTTGTGCTTCTTCCAGCCCAGTGGTTCTCATGATCTACTCTGCATAGAAGTTAAATAAGCAGGGTGACAATATACAGCCTTGACGTACTCCTTTTCCTATTTGGAACCAGTCTGTTGTTCCACGTCCAGTTCTAACTGTTGCTTCCTAACCTGCATATAGTTTTCTCAAGAGGCAGGTTAGGTGGTCTGGTATTCCCATCTCTTTGAGAATTTTCCACAGTTTATTATGATCACACAGTTAAAGGCTTTGGCATAGTCAATAAAGCAGAAGTAGATGTTTTTCTGGAACTCTCTTGCTTTTTTGATGATCCAGCGGATGTTGGCAATTTGATCTCTGGTTCCTCTGCCTTTTCTAAAACCAGCTTGAACATCAGGAAGTTCACGGTTCACGTATTGCTGAAACCTGGCTTGGAGAATTTTGAGCATTACTTTACTAGCGTGTGAGATGAGTGCAATTGTGCGGTAGTTTGAGCTTTCTTTGGCATTGCCTTTCTTTGGGATTGGAATGAAAGTGTTATCTGTCCTTAATTCTTCCTTCCCTTCTTTATCATGCCGTGGCTAGGGATGTTTAAACAACAGGAAATTATTTATCTTCCAATCATTGGTTGGTAGAGTTGATTCCTTCCCCGGGTGGTGAGAGGCGGGTCTAATCTAGGTTCCACCCTTGCCTGCTAAGAAGTAACTGTCATCTGCCTATGTTTTCAAATTGTTTTCTGTCTGTCTGTCTCTGTGTCCAAATTTCCCCCTTTAATAAATACACCAGTCATTTCAGGCTGGGGCCCACCTTCATGACCTCACTTGAGGTGAGGTCTCTGTGGAGACCCTCCTTCCCAATAAGGTCACTTTATGAAGTGTGGGGGCTTAGGATGTCAACAGATGAATCTGAGTGGACACAATTTAACAGCCTCACTGACTGGAAGACATCTCCTATCCCACCTGTTTGGACTTGGTCATGTGACTTTCTTGGCAAATGGAGTATGGCTCAGGATGAAGGTACAGGAGGCACACTCGAATGTCACCCAAAGTTTTGGGCACAGCCTAGCCAAGCTGATCCACATCTGGCCTACAGTCACCCTGCAAACCAACTGGCCAGGAATAAGTGTAAGTTTTTATAAGCTATGAGAAGTCTGGAGGTTATTTGTCATGTAGCATCATCGCAGTGAAAACTGACTAATACAAATATTCTCACTCGGAATGTGATAAAGAGTCAGCTGTTTTTGTTTCCACGCCTCCACTCTCCCAATCCGATGCATTATCTGGCGCCCTACGTCATTTCTTTCAGTGCTGCTGAATTGTATGCCATCGTCATCCCTTTCCTGTTTAGCACCGTGTCACGTACTTTTCGTGCTGCTGTAGTTATCACAATAGTAAAATTTCCTGTCGCCGTGGCCCCTCATTCATCTCCTCCCCTCCTGGAATTGTGTGTGAACTCAGACCATCGCTTCCACATTCGCTTAATCCTGAGCATTTCTGATGCCTTCAGACTCTCGCAGTTATGGACAGTGTTATTTTGTGCCAAACATACTGATGAAAGGGTGCTGGTGACGCGGGCCACCTGCAGGCCTGCCTGCTGACCACCAGGACGCCTCCAGGATGGGCCGCTGACCAGCGAGTGGTCCTTGGCCCCCGTGAAATTTAGGAAATCAAGTAGGTCTGCTGGTTCTCCGGAATTAACTGGCTGCAGGAAGTCAGTGATGGAAACCAAGCCTGTGTGTTCCCAGCGGGGAGAAATTCCCACCAAGAACTAGATGGCTTCTCTCCCAAAATCAGACCTCCACGTTACTGAAACTTGTCCTTGGAGGGCTAGATCTCTCCCAAGACTGGCAGATTTACAATCAGAACCAGAAGGGAATGAGACACATGAGGGCTGTTTCACCCAGCCCAGAAAGCTGTCTGACGTGTAACCACACAGGACATCTGGGTCTCCGTGCTGGGGCCTGTGCTGGGTGCCCCTTGGGTCCAAACTCTGAGCCCTGGGTGCTTCTGAGTGCTCTCCTGAGGAGTCAGGGAGCTTCAGCAAAGAAGATGGGGTGAATTCTCCTCACCAATCTGAAGAGAGGCAGCTGCAACCACTGGGGATATTACACTTGGGCTCATCTCAAGTAATCCACCTGAAGAAATGTGACCAGAATATTTGGAATTGGACAGCCTGGGCTCAAGCTTTCATTCCTTTCACCTTCCTGGGGGCCTCGGCTGGAACACCAAACTGCCCCCTGAGCCTGTTTCCCCATCTGCCCTTCAGAGACAGACCCTCCAGGGTCATTAAGGTGAAGACGTTTCGAGGTCTAACAGTGTTGTAAAAATGTCAACTGTTGCTTCTACTCAAGATGGCTGGGAGAAGGCAATGGCAACCCACTCCAGTACTCTTGCCTGGAAAATCCCATGGATGGAGGAGCCTGGTAGGCTACAGTGCATGGGGTAGCGAAGTCAGACTCAACTGAGCGACCTCACTTTCACTTTTCACTTTCATGCATTGGAGAAGAAAATGGCAATCCACTCTAGTGTTCTTGCCTGGAGAATCCCAGGGATGGGAGCCTGGTGGGCTGCCATCTATGGGATCGCAGAGTCGGACATGACTGACGTGACTTAGCAGCAGCAGCAGGATGGCTGCCTGGGGCTCCTCTCCCTTCCACAGAATTCTCCAGGCTCACCTGACTCCTCAAAGTTAGCTTTGTTAGCAGGCTCTAATGTCTCTATACCCCCAAAGTGAAAATGAAAGTGAAAGTCTCTCAGTCATATCTGACTCTTTGTGACCCCAGGGACTGTGCAATTCTCCAAGCCAGAATACTGGAGCAGGTAGCCTTTCCCTTCTCCAGGGAATCTTTCCAACCCAGAGATCGAACCCAAGTCTCCCACATTGTGGGCAGATTCTTCACCAGCTGAGCCACCAGGGAAACCTGATGCCCCCAGAGACCTTTAAAAGTCCCCCCCAGGGCAGGGAAATACAGGGAATAAAAGAGCTGCCTGCCTTCCACACACTTCTGCATGACCCCAAATCCCATCGTCTTCCTTCTCTCTTGAACTCTCATGAAGGAATGGCTTTCATCTGGGGGCCCAGGGGAGCTGGTGATGTATGAGAATGTAGGGAAATGTCAGCGTGTGCAAAAGTCAGGACAGTGATGAGAAACAGCCGATCATCACGGTGATCTTATCTCCTGCCTTTCATTTATCACAGTGCTCTCGTAGAAAAAGGGGGAGGGAACCACGTAATGCTCAGTATTTTTCTACCGAGTGGTTTTGCAATGTTTCCCTGCAGTGTGCTGTCATCTTGCAAGTGTGTTAAATGTGGGGGTGCAGGTGACAATTAGCAACGTATGTGTGCGGTGCTCACACGTGTTTGTGTACACACATATGTAGGGGAGATAAACAGAGCAAGAGAGAGGGAAGGAGAAAGAAAGTGAGTTGAAGGAGAGGGGAGGAAGACACATTAAATGTGCATCACGAGAAGTGAGATCAGGAGGGGGAAAGGAAAGAAGGCTCGAAAGAGGGAAGGAGGTGGAAGGGAAGGGGCAAGATGAGTGAGAGGAAAGAGGAGGGAAGAGATCGCTTGCAAGGACACAGAGACACACTTTCCAGCGTGAGCTGGCTCCTCGTACTGGTTTACGGAGATAAGCCACAGCTTCTTCAGGACGTTCCCCACAGTGCCGGTTCTAAACTTGGCGGGTTACAAAAAACAGAGAAACCCTTCATTATCAAACACCTTTTCAGTGTTTACATATCAGAGCGCACTGTCCTGAGCCCCCCACTCCTGGATTCAGAGGACATGCCTGGGGTCAGACTGGAGCTCTAGGGAGTGCAGCGGGACATTTCGACGATCTTCCAGATGGGCCCAGACTCAGCTTCTCCCCTGGCCAAAATCCCCGTTTCTGTCTGTGACTTCCTGTGAGGTACCTACTGTCATTGTTCCCAGTTTTTCAGAGGAAGAAACTAAGGCTTGTAGACACCAAGGAACTTGCTCTACATCACACAGACCATAAAGACTGGTTTGGTTTTTGTTTTTTTTTTTTTCGGCCGTGCTGTGTGACATGCTGGATCTTACTTCCCCAACCAGATATCCAACCCTCATACCACTTGCAGTGAAAGTGGGGGGTCTTAACCACTGGACAACCAGCAAGTCCTGACACTGAGGATTCAGACTTGAGCTTGATTGACTACACCGTCTGAGGGTGTAACGGACAAGGATGGTTAAAACCACACCTGCCGCATGATACGTACCACAGCCACCACCTCAGCTACCAGACTGCCCCTGCCCGCAGGAAGATCAGCAGTCCTGCTCTGTGGCCAAGATCAATTCTCCCATCTTTGCTGTTTACATCTGTCAGCTGGGCTGTGGATGCATCTTACTAACTAAGCCTGAGTCACCTACTGGAGGTTCCATGACATTCTGGAAAATGCCACATAGTGAGCAGGAAGTATAGCAATTCCTGGAATATCATGGAAGCTCCGATAGGTGACCTGGCTTAAGGCAGAGCTGTTGCTGAGTTGAGACACAAAGATATGGCTAAACCAGCTATGGAAATCTTGAAATACTTCCGTACTGATTGGTAGGTATCACTACCTCTAGTTCCCAGGGGTTGAGAGAGTTAACTTAGGCAGGTTGATAAGAAGCCCAAGCCTCAGGCCCCTTTAAAGAGGAGGTAAGCATTCTTTTTCACATTCTTTTGCCTTAGACAAGTAGGCCTCACAGGCAGCACTGTCTCTTGTTCAAGGACATGCTTTTTTTTTTTTTTTTTAGCTTTGGGTATATGTTATGGGAGAAGGTCTGGGCAAAATGTTCACAGCCTTGTGGTATTTTTTAAATCTATTCTCAGCAGCTAGTTGAGAAATATATAAGGCCCCGCTTAAACTAGTGAAGTGAGTACTCTCCTGCCCCCTTCTGATGTCTATGTCAGAATCTTTCTCCGTCATTTCCACTTTAAATAAAATCTACACAAAGCCCTGAGTGACTGAGACTGCCTTTGGTCCCAGAGTTGAATCTTCTCCTTTGGATCCCACGAGTCCAGCACCACTGATCACCAGTCACCGCAAGCTGTCAGTGCCCGCCCCCATCCAGGAAACCCCAGTGCTCCCCTTATACCCTGGGCCATGCCTTCCGTTCATCAACCATGAGTGTCAATTTGATGTCAGCTTGACCGAGTCAGGGAGTACCAGGGAGTAGCTGGGTAAACACGATTGCAGGTGTGTCTGTGAGGGTGTTTCTAGATGGAATTTACATTTGAATCAGTAGAAAGAGTACAGAAGATTGTCCCCCCTACCGTGGGTGGCCCTCATCCAATCAGTGACAGACCTGAATAGAACAAAAAAGACAGGTCAGAAGGGGCTTTCTTTGACTGTTTTAAGCTGGGACCTTGGTCTTCTCCTGCCTTTGAACTTAGATTCAGACTGGAACTTACACCATCTCTTCCCCTGGGTCTCCAGTTTGCCAACTGTAGCTCTGTAATCGCTCAGCCTCTATAATCACATGAACTAGCTCCTTATATATTGGGTTGTATACACTCCCTTCTCCAGTGGACCATATTGTGTCCTTTTCATCATTAGTTCAGTTCAGTTCAGTCGCTCAGTCGTGTCCGACTCTCTGCGACCCCATGGACTGCAGCACGCCAGGCCTCCCTGTCCATCACTAACTCGTGGAGTTTACCCAAACTCATGTCCATTGAGTCGGTGATGCCATCCAACCATCTCATCCTCTGTTGTCCCCTTCTCCTCCTGCCCTCAATCTTTCCCAGCATCAGGGTTTTTCCAGTGAGTCAGTTCTTCGCACCAGGTGGCCAAAGTATTGGAGTTTCAGCTTCAACATCAGTCCTTCCAGTCCTTTCATCACAGGGGACTGGAATGGAAAAGTAGGAAGTCAAGAGATACGTGGAGAACAGGAAAATTTGGCCTTGGAGTACAAAATGAAGCAGGGCAAAGGCTAACAGAGTTTTGCCAAGAGAACGCACTGGTCATAGCAAACACTCTCTTCCCATGACACAAGAGAAGACTGTAGCTGCACATAGACATCACCAGATGGTCAACACCAAAATCAGATTGATTATATTCTTTGCAGCCAAAGATGGAGAAGCTCTATACAGTCAGCAAAAACAAGACCAGGAGCTGACTGGCTCAGATCGTGAAATCCTTATTGCCAAATTAAGATTTAAGTTGAAAAGAATAGGGAAAATGATTAGACCATTCAGGTATGACCTAAATCAAATCCCTTATGATTATACAGTGGAAGTGACAAATAGATTCAAGGGATTAGTTCTGATAGACGGAGTGCCTGAAGTACTATGGACAGAGGTTCATGACATTGTACAGGAGGCAGTGATCAAGACCATCCCCAAGAAAAAGAAATGCAAAAAAGCAAAATGGCTGTCTGGGGAGGCCTTACAAATAGCTGAGAAAAGAAGAGAAGTGAATGGCAGAGGAGAGGGAAGATAAACCCATTTGAATGCAGAGTTCCAAAGAATAGCAAGGAAAGACAAGAAAGCCTTCCTCAGTGATCAGTGCAAAGAAATAGAGGAAAACAATAGAGTGGGAAAGACTAGAGATCTCTTCAAGAAAATTAAAGATACCAACGGAGCATTTCATGCAAAGATGGGCTCAATAAAGGACAGAAATGGTAGGGAACTAACAGAAGCCGAAGCTATTAAGAAGAGGTGTGCAAGAATACACAGAACTATACAAAAAAGATCTTTACAACCAAGATACTCACAAGGGTGTGATCACTCACCTAGAGCCAGACATCCTGGAATGTGAAGTAAGTGGGCCTTAGGAAGCATCACTACAAAAAACGGCTAGTGGAGGTGATGGAATTCCAGTTGAGCTATTTCAAATCCTAAATGATGCTGTGAAAGTGCTGCACTCAATTTGCCAGCAAATTTGGAAAACTCAGCAGTGGCCACAGGACTGGAAAAGGTTAGTTTTCATTCCAATCCCAAAGAACAGCAATGCCAAAGAATGTTCAAACTACTGCACAATTGCACTCACCTCACACGCTAGCAAAGTAATGCTCAAAATTCTCCAAGCCAGGCTTCAACAATACGTGAACCATGAACTTCCAGATGTTCAAGCTGGTTTTAGAAAAGGCAGAGGAACCAGAGATCAAATTGCCAACATCTGCTGGATCACTGAAAAAGCAAGAGAATTCCAGAAAAACATCTGTTTCTGCTTTATTGACTATGCCAAAGATGCTGACTCTTTGGCTCACGACAAACTGTGAAAAATTCTTAAAGAAATAGGAATACCAGACCACCTTACTTGCCTCCTGAGAAATCTACATGCAGGTCAAGAAGCAACAGAACCACACATGGAAAAACCGACTGGTTCTGAGTTGGGAAAGGAGTACATCAAGGCTGTATATTGTCACCCTGCTTATTTAACTTATATGCAGAGTACATCACGTGAAATGCCAGCTGGATGAAGCACAAGCTGGAATCAAGGTTGCCGGGAGAAATACCAATAAGCTCAGACATACAGATGACACCACCCTTATGGCAGAAAGTGAAGAAGAAATAAAAAGCCTCTTGATGAAAGTGAAAGAGGAGAGTGAAAAAGTTGGCTTAAAACTCCACACTCAGAAAACTAAGATCATGGCATCCGGTCCCATTACTTCATGGCAAATAGATGGGGAAACAATGGAAACAGTGTCAGACTTTATTTTTTGGGGCTCCAAAATCACTGCAGATGGTGACTGCAGCCATAAAATTTAAAAAATGCTTGCTCTTTGGAAGAAAAGCTATGACCAACCTAGATAGCATATTCAAAATCAGAGACATTACTTTTCTGACAAAGAGCCCTCTTATCAAAACTATGGCTTTTCCAGTAGTCAGGTATGGATGTGTGAGTTGGACTATAAAGAAAGCTAAATGCAAGAACTGATGCTTTTGAACTGTAGTGTTGGAGAAGACTCTTGAGAGTCCCTTGGACTGCAAAGAGATCCAATCAGTTAATTCTAGAGGAAATCAGTCCTGAATATTCATTGGAAGGACTGATGTTGCAGCTGAAGCTCCAATACTTCGGCTACCTGATGAGAAGAACCAACTCATTGGAAAAGATCCTGATGCTGGGAAAGATTGAAGGCCGGAGGAGAAGGGGAGGACAGAAGATGAGATTGTTTGATGACATCACTGATTCGATGGACACGAGTTTGAGCAAGCTCTGGGAGTTGGTGATGGACAGAGAGGCTTGGCATGCTGCAGTCCATGGGATCACAAAGAGTTGGACACAACTGAGCAACTGAATGTATGTACACACATATATCTTTGACATGGAGATACACATATATGGTTTTCTATTTCTCTGGAGAGACCAGACTAATACAGTAGTGAAAGGTTGGTGCCTGACCCAGCAGGGAGTCTTTGGGACCTTCCTCCAGCCAGTGTGGCAGAAAATCATTGCGACTAGTTAGTGTGTGTGTGTGTGTGTGTGTGCACGTGTTGTTATTTGCTAAGTTGTGTCCGAGTCTTTGTGACCCCATGGACTGTAGCCCACCAGACTCCTCTATCCATGGAATTCTCCAGGCAAGAATACTAGACTAGGTAGCCATTCCCTTCTGCAGGGGATCTTCCCCACCCAGGGTTTGAACCTGAGTCTCCTGTATTGCAGGCGGATTCTTTACCCTCTGAGCCACAGTGCCAGTGATTAAACATTTTGGCTGCCCCACAGGCGTGGGCCTCTGACTGCAGTGAGTGACAGCGTCCCTGGAGAGCCTGAGTGGAGCAAAGGAGGGGTCATTGTCTGACCTTCTGCATCTCACCAGGTCCCGAACAGCCTGCCGCCAAATGAGGCGGTCCTCCCTGCCAGCCCAGCATCAGTGCCTGCTCAGCAGGCCTGAGCCACGATGCTTCATAAGTCACTGCCAATTGTGAGTTATATCTGCTGAAACGGGGGCTGTGGAGAGGGGATGGGGCAGGGTTGCAACTAGGAAAGGCATATCCCATCAGGGTTTGGCTTGTGATCAATTAGTGCTTGGGATCCAGAACCCAGATCTCTGTACCAAGAGCCCACATGGAAGGAAGCTGAACTTTGCCTCCATTATTCCTGGCCCCATCGCGCCACACACAGGCTCGTGTGGGAAGGAGCTGCATGGCCTTTTCCACTCTGCGCAGATTCTCCAGCATCAACAGATGGAGGCGAGAAATGCGTTTAGGTTTATAAAGGAGTCGGTTTGTTACAGAAACCTCTGTAGGAGGGCGAAGACTCAGAGCCATCACAGGAAAGGGGACAAAAGCCCAACTTTGTCAGGAGCTGCTGTTCTAACCCGCCTTCCCCTGGGGCCCATCTCAAAACATAAAGTGGTCAAAGATCTTCCCAGCAGCCTTTCCCCACTCCCCCACCCCCTCCACTGGAGGAATGGTCAGAAGGAGTAGGACGGGTCCTGACGGGAGGCCTCCAGCTCAGCTACTCTCCAGCGGACTCTCCGTGGACTGTATTCAACAATCTCGATGTCAGGTTTCGTTTTGTTTTGTTTTCTGTCTCTTTGTTGTTGTTCAATCACTAAGTCGTGTCCAACTCCTTGCGATCCCGTGGACTGGAGCACGCCAGACTTCCTTGTCTTTCACTGTTCCCCGGAGTTTGTTCAAACTCATGTCCACTGAGTTAGTGATGACATCCAACCATCTCGTCTTCTGTCGTCCCCTTCTCCTCCTGCCCTCAATCTTTCCTGGCATCAGGATCTTTTCCAATGAGTCAGCTCTTCACATTAGGTGGCCAAAGTATTGGAGTTTCAGCTTTACCATCAGTCCTTCCGAGGAATATTCAGGACTGATTTCCTTTAAGACTGTCTGGATTGATCTCCTTGCTGTCCAAGGGACTCCTTGCTTTCCAAGAGTTTTCTCCTGTCTCTTAATGCTTGTTTAGCTTCAGTCTTTAGGGCTCCAATTCTAGTTGTTCAGTGCAAGAGTGAACGTGTGTGTGTGTGTGTGTGTGTGTTCGCATAAAAGAGAGGGGGTGGATGGGGGAGAACCCAGACACCCAACTAAAGCAGCATTGGAGACAGGCGGAGGAAGAGGAGACAGACACTCTTTCTGGGCTCCGCGGAGGCAGTGGATCAGAGCTGAGCTTCCAGCTCCAGAAGAGGCCTGTGGACGGCAGCCCGTCCATGTAAACAGGGAATCAGAGCAACCCAGCGCTGGCCCAGGGCAGAGCCAAAGCCTCCTGCATCGACCGCTGTCTGCCCTTTCGTGGCCAGGCTAGACAGGGCAACCAGAGACCAGCGCCTGCTTTCTAGCCTTCAAAGACGTCAGCTTTCCCTTTCAAAGCTTTGGCGTACCCAGGGGAAGACACAGGCAGTCCTGTTGGTGCCAAGCTGTTGTTTAATCACTCAGTCCTGTCTGACTCCTTGCAACCCCAGGGATGATAGCCCGCCAGGCTTTCTGTCCATGGGATTTCCCAGAATACTGGAGCAGGTTGCTGTTCCCTCCTTCAGGGGATCTTCCCGACCCAGGGATGGAACCTGCGTCTCCTGCATTGGCAGGCGGATTCTTTCCCAGTGAGCAACTCACCAGGAAATTCCAGGATGTTCAGTTAACTCCAGATCTGGGGCTCTTGGCTGATCCATGGAGGCCACAGGATGCCAGGAGCTTCAGAGAGGAGGAGCAGGCTCCTGAGGACCCCCGAAGACGAAGCTTACCAACCGGGAGGAGCCAGCATGCTCCTCCTAGCTCACTGGACAACAGCCCAGGCTACGCGTTGCCATGGTGAGGGGAAGGGGTGGGAATGCAGTCGGGGGAGAGGTCCCTTGTGTTAGACACTCTGCCAACGGGACTTGTAATGCCTTCTTGACATGGTGAAGCGTCAAAAAGTCATTCAAGTTTCCTGAGGTTCTGTGAGCCAGCCTGACCCCTGACCCACTCAGAGGAACCTTCTAGAACCCATGACTTTAACATGAAATGAAGGAATTCTCTCTCCTCTGATCGGAGAGTGGGCTGTGGCCAGGTGTATTTTCAAAATCAGCTACAGCATCTCATTGTATACACTCTTCTAGAACAGGGGTTTCTCTGTAGCCTGCAGACTAGCTGCCTGTTCTTGTGAAGTTTCCTTGGAACACAGTCATGCTTCCAGGCTGCCTCATCAGCAGAGTGGAAGAGCTGCGGCACAGACTGTGTGGTAGGCAAGCCTGAAATACTCACTCTCCGGTCCTTTAAGGGAAAGTTTCCTTGCCACCCCTCCAACCCCGTAAAGAAGCTGGGGCACAAAATGTCACGTGGTTCCATCTGGCCCTATCCGAATAAATGCTTCTGGAACCATGCTGGATTCCAAGCTGAGCTTTTTCCAAAGGACAGTTGGATGCTAATCCAGTTACCATAGTTATACTGTTAGCAGAGTAAATCAGTTCAGTTCAGTTCAGTTCAGTCGCTCAGCTGTGTCCGACTCTTTGCGACCCCATGAATCACAGCACACCAGGCCTCCCTGTTCATCACCATCTCCCGGAGTTCACTCAGACTCATGTCCATCGAGTCAGTGATGCCATCCAGCCATCTCATCCTCAGTCGTCCCCTTCTCCTCCTGCCCTCAATCCCTCCCAGCATCAGAGTCTTTTCCAATGAGTCAACTCTTTGCATGAGGTGGCCAAAGTACTGGAGTTTCAGCTTTAGCATCATTCCTTCCAAAGAAATCCCAGGGCTGATCTCTTTCAGAATGGACTGGTTGGATCTCCTTGCAGTCCAAGGGACTCTCAAGAGTCTTCTCCAACACCATAGTTCAAAAGCATCAATTCTTCGGCGCTCAGCCTTCTTCACAGTCCAACTCTCACATCCATACATGACCACTGGAACAACCATAGCCTTGACTAGACAGACCTTAGTCGGCAAAGTAATGTCTCTGCTTTTGAATGTACTATCTAGGTTGCTCATAACTTTCCTTCCAAGGAGTAAGCGTCTTTTAATCTCATGGCTGCAGTCACCATCTGCAGTGATTTTGGAGCCAAAAAAAATAAAGTCTGACACTGTGTCCACTGTTTCCCCATGTGTTTGCCATGAAGTGATGGGACCAGATGCCATGATCTTCGTTTTCTGAATGTTGAGCTTTAAGCCAACTTTTTCACTCTCCTCTTTCACTTTCATCAAGAGGCTTTTTAGCTCCTCTTCACTTTCTGCCATAAGGGTGGTGTCATCTGCATATCTGAGGTTATTGATATTTCTCCTGGCAATCTTGATTCCAGTTTGTGTTTCTTCCAGCCCAGCATTTCTCATGATGTACTCTGCATAGAAGTTAAATAAGCAGGGTGACAATATACAGCCTTGATGGACTCCTTTTCCTACTTGGAACCAGTCTGTTGTTCCATGTCCAGTTCTAACTGTTGCTTCCTGACCTGCATACAGATTTCTCAAGAGGCAGGTTAGGTGGTCTGGTATTCCCATCTCTTTCAGAATTTTCCACAGTTTATTGTGATCCACACAGTCAAAGGCTTTGGCATAGTCAATAAAGCAGAAATAGATGTTTTTCTGGAACTCCCTTGCTTTTTCCATGGTCCAGCAGATGTTGGCAATTTGATCTCTGGTTCCTCTGCCTTTTCTAAAACCAGCTTGAACATCAGGGAGTTCTCGGTTCACATATTGCTGAAGCCTGGCTTGGAGAATTTTGAGCATTACTTTGCTAGCATGTGAGATGAGTGCAATTGTGAGGTAGTTTGAGCATTCTTTTGCATTGCCTTTCTTTGAGATTGGAATGAACACTGACCTTTTCCAGTCCTGTGGCCACTGCTGAGTTTTCCAAACTTGCTGGCATAGTGAGTGCAGCACTTTCACAGCATCATCTTTCAGGATTTGAAATAGCTCAACTGGAATTCCATCACCTCCACTAACTTTGCTCATAGTAATGTTTTCTGAGGCCCACTTGACTTCACTTTCCAAGATGTCTGGCTCTAGATTAGTGATCACATCATCATGATTATCTGGGTCGTGAAGATCTTTTTTGTACAGTTCTTCCGTGTATTCTTGCCACCTCTTCTTAATATCTTCTGCTTCTGTGAGGTCCATACCATTTCTGTCCTTTATCGAGCCCATCTTTGCATGAAATGTTCCCTTGGTATCTCTAATTTTCTTGAAGAGATCTCTAATCTTTCCCATTCTGTTGTTTTCCTCTATTTCTTTGCATTGATCACTGAAGAAGGCATTCTTATTGCTCCTTGCTATTCTTTGGAACTCTGCATTCAGATGCTTATATCTTTCCTTTTCTCCTTTGCTTTTCGCCTCTCTTCTTTTCACAGCTATTTGTAAGGCCTCCCCAGACAGCTGTTTTGCTTTTTTGCATTTCTTTTCCATGGGGATGGTCTTGATCCCTGTCTCCTGCACAATGTCACGCACCTCCATCCATAGTTCATCAGGCACTCTATCCATCAGATCTGGTTCATCATGTCGTATGTAAAACAGGGATAGACTCTAATTGTAATGACAACAGCCATTAATAAAATGTAACTTTCTCATATTTTCGTTGGTCCTTAGTATTTGGGCTTCCTCGACAGTTCAGTTGGTAAAGAATCTGCCTGCAATGCAGGAGACCCTGGTTTGGTTCCTAGGTTGGGAAAATCCCCTGGAGAAGGGAAAGGCTACCCAGTCCAGTATTCTGGCCTGGAGAATCCCATGGACTGTATAGTCCATGGGGTTGCAGCCTAGGAGACTCTGTTCCTGTCTGCCCACTCTGGTGCTCTGAAATGTCCCCATGGCACATTTTCCCTGTCCCAGGAGGCGTGATGACCAGCGGGTGTGGCAGTCACCAGAGAGGAGAGATCACTGTCTGTCTGTCTGGCCTGGAGTCTCTGCCCCATCTGTATCTCCAAACCCACCCCCAAACCCGTCTGCTACCATCTTCCCGCTCTGGGCTCTGGGTCAGCCCCTCCCCTGGAGACCCTTTCCCCTCTACTCTCCGGGAAAGTCAGCCTGGGTTGTCATGAAGTCCCTAGAGAAGTGAGCTTTTAAAATTTTATGTATTTAAAATTTTTTAACTGAAATACATTTGACATACAGCATTGTGTGAATTTAAGTTGTCAGTGTTACTGATTCACGTATATGCTGCCGTACGGTTGTCACGCAGGAATGGTTAGGACCTCTACCGCATGATTATTTCTTTTTAGTAGCTGAAATAATTTGAGGTGAGTTCTTTTATTATTATTATTCCTTTAAATTTCTCAGCCCCTGCCCTTCCCAGGCCCCACTCAGCCATAGGAATTACAGGCCAAGGCTGTCCCATGTTGTCACCCAGCCAGGGGGACCGGGGTGTCTCAGCTTCCTGATGGTCACCTGGGGATGGCCATCTGTGCCATGGGAACCAGGGTGTCTGGGCACAGGGCACAAGCCACCTGTGCCCACTGCCTGGTGCTGCTGTGAGCTGAGCATCTGAGTCCCAGCCAGCCCCCCTTCCCCCGCCTCTGCTGGGCCTCCTGCATCCAGGTGATGGGTGCAGCTTCCGGCCCCGGCTCTGGGTCTGCATTCAGCTTCCCCTGGGGCCCCACCCCAGTTGCTGGGCCATCCTAGCCCTTCCCAGCGACTTGTCTCCCTTCCCACATCCTGCAGCTCGAGTGCAGATGTCTGGGATGCTATCCCCCCAAGGACTAGGCTGAAACAAAGACAAGCAAGAAGCCGGTCACTAAGAATGAGGTCACAGACTTAAGAAGATGCCCTTCTTTCTGGGAGGACTCATAGGGTTTCCCCCCACAGGGCAGCTTTTAATTTAAATTACTTCCAACTCACAGCAAGACTTGGCCCTCAGCAAGGTCTGCACAGATAAAAGGCTGAACTGTCTCTGGAAGCCAAATGGACAACACAGAGCACCGGAGGCGTGACTTCAGTGGTGCGCACACTGCTGCAAGGCACTGATGGGCCGCCAGGAACTATGGGCAATTCCAAATAGATTGGCTGCTCTGGGGAGAAGCACACAGATTTATCTGAAAGGTGGTGGTCAGGGCACCCTTGGCAAAATAGCCACTTGATTTTATGGCTGATTTAGCAGCTGTTTTAGCTGGTTTAAGTTCCTTCAAGCATTCAGCAATTAACCTCTTCTTAGAATGTTCTGGAAAATGATGTATCTTTTAGGGTCTACTGAACAATCAGCTCAGCTCCACAGCACAGTCTCCGTGCTTCCCAGGAACAAATGAGACACCCCAACAGCTAGAAACTGATTTGTGCAGACCCTTCTACGGAATTTTTCTCAGGTATAAGTTTACGTAACTGTCTTTAAAGAAGGATTGTACTTGGTATTTTCATTTTTAAAGGTGAAAGGGTGGAAGCTAATGAGGTTGAATACCCCAGACCTTGGATCTGCAGAGATTTAAACTCTGGACACCTCACTTTCCTCCTCCAGAAAGAGGACAGGGAATTAGCTACCTCTTAAAGATGCCATGAAAATCAAATAGACAATCTGAGTGAAAGACCTTTGTAAAGTGCAGCATGTTGGGTAGAAGATTATGAAAACCAGTCTCCCATCTCCTAGCCCCTCTCTTCCTTTCACAGACACATCAGCTCCAAGTGTGCAAACTCAGCGTTTTTCTGGGAAAATTCCAGATGAGACCTGGAAGTGTTTTCAGTCTTAGCCTAGTGCCCTGTTTATATCCTCACCCCCAAACAGAGCTATGATTAGACCAAGAGTTCAGGGTCAGCCACAGACTTCACAGGCCTTTCCTCTAGTGCTTTGACGTGTGTGTGTGTGTGTGTGCACACACGTGTATCCTCCTGAATATCGGGCATAATCATTCACTGGGGTCACTCTGATTCATGACGTTGTAAAACTGGGCATCCTCTGCAAGTGTGCCCCCAGGATACTCAATCAAGGCCCCTGCAGGCCACAGTCACCTCTGCAGTCTCTTTACTGTGGACACGCAATGAACAGCTGTGGGCGGGGGCTGTCTGGGGGCTGTCTGGAGGCTGTCCGCCTGGGCCTGGGTGTTCCTTCTGGGCCCTGTTTGTTGGATTCTTGCATCTCTGTTGCATCTGGGGCTTCTATAACTTCACCTATTCTCTTTCCCACGTGTGGTCGTTATGGTTCCTGGCCCAGCACAAAGCTGCCCACGTGGCACGTAGGCTGTTGCCCTGCAAACCTCCCCAGAGGCACACGAATTGCTTTTGGGCCAAGCCATGCAGGGTACCAGATCTCCGTTCCCCTGACCAGGGATCGTACCTGGGCCCTCAGCAGTGAAAGCCCAAAATCCCAGGAAATTCCCAAACGTGGGCCCTTTTAAAGCAGGACAGAATTCCCCAAGGAAAGAATCCCTGTCCCCAAGAAAATGTACTAGTTCTAGAGACAAGGGAGGAAAACAATCCTAAAATTTTGCTTGGGGTCCTGAATATAAAGTCCCCCCCTAGTGTCTTCTCCTTCCCGGTAAGGAAGAGTGTTTGGGGAAAGATGGGCTTGGGCAGGAGGAGGGGAAGGGTGACCGGATCACTTCCACCAGCGCGATCTCTGGAGCTCCCGCACGGCTTCCAGTCAGCACCGCGGCCCGAACACTCAGGCTGATGTCTTGGGTGGATGTTGAGAGGGCCCTGGCCCGGAGGGGTGGCTTCAGGCAGAGCTGCAGACTCAACACTCCCTGCCCCTCCTTACCTCACCCTGGTGCTGGGAGTCTTGGTGGGCAGAGATCGACAAGCCAGGCATTTGGTGATAATTTCAGGAAAACTGCAACCGAGGGTGTGTTTCAGATTTTTTTTTTTAATCATCTTTTGCAATTAAAGGATTACAAATGGAAATCATCTCTTAAAAATACAGGAATCACTATTAGCAGAGCTATCAGCACCCTTTCCCCCTCCCCTCCAAACAATGACTTTATGGACCATGAGCCGTCTCAGTCTCTGAAGCAGCTAGTACCCCCTTCTTCTCTCCCTGGACTGCTCTGGGCTGTCCTGAGCCCCCGTCCCAGCCCAGGCTGTGCCTCGGCCCTCAAACCCTCCCAGTGGGCCCTTCGGAGCTCACACTCCACCATCAGCGCCTCACCTTCTTCTCTGACTTTCCCTGCAGCCCTAACTCTGGAACTAGGTCCGCCCCCGTCTCCCCTTCAGCCCCACCAAGTGGAGCCTCTCTGTTCTCACGATTGGCCTCCCTGTCTCCCATCACCACCCTCAAGCCATTTTCTATCCTTCCACGTGCCAAAGTCCCAGCTCCCTTGAAGTTCACGCTTTCAAACTGGAGCATCCCAGCACATCTCCGGTCCCGTCACCTAACAATCCCCAGGTGATCTCCTCTGACTTGTGGAAGTTTCTAGCCCCTGGCTCCCTCTCTCTTTCTGGCTCTGTAATCACAGTTTCAGGACCTATCCAGAGGACTCGCCCCACCCTTGGCATTGCCACTCTTTGACCCCTTCCTCTCCTCTGCACTTTTCCTCTGATGCATCCCCCCTGCCAGCCATCCACCCCCTTAGTCATCCTCCGAACCTTGACACCAGTGATGAACACACCACCTCGGAAAGCTTCCTCCTCACTTCCTCAGATGGCCTGTCCTCACTCAGCCCTGCTTCCCCGAGGAGACGTTCGGTTCCGAAGCCCCTGTTTCCATGCTCATCAGCGCCCTCAAGTCCCCGTGTCCCTCTTCCCCTCGAACTGCATCCTGTGACCCATCGTGACCCGTTCCGCCCGCCAGCCTCCGCCCACCGCCTGTCCCCTCTCTCCCCGCCTTGTGCTCAGCTGGTTAAACCCCAGCTCAGGTCAAGTCCACCCACCAGCCACTCCACACCCCTGCCCGAGTAGCAGCCCACCGCTGGAGCAGAACACACAGCTGTGCCACTGGCCTCACCCTCAGTTCACGATGCCCACGAGTCTTAGGGGGGCCTCCCTAGGACGGCCGTGGCAGGCTCTGCCAGTCCTGAACACAGGCTTTCTTCCCTGTCTTCAAACTGCCCGTGTCCCCTCCTCTGGCTTCTCTCCCAGATGACTATCTTGACTGGGATTTTACTGAGAAAATAGTCAGAAATTCTCTCCCATCATCCTAACCCCAACTCTCAGTTCCCCTGCGTGCATTCCCAAACCCCCAGCTTTCCCTCTTGCTGAATGAAGTATCTTTGCTCCAGTCTGGGGCCAACACCTCCCCCTCACCTTCTCCAACCCCTGGGCCCAGGGTGGGGTAAGAGACGGTGTATCTAAGGCTCCCAGGAGTATACCCCCACATCTCCAGCCCTCGAGGCCCGCTTGTTTCATTCCGGCCCTGGCCTGTCTCTAGGTCCTTCAAAGCCATCCCTCAACCTCTTTCCATACCTTTTCCCCAGGCAAGCTCCCACCTCCTCTCTAACATTCCACCACAATTACGATTAAGTCATCGGGTCATTCTTTGCTGTGTGTCTACCCGCCATATGGGAACATAAGCTCCCCGAGGGCAGGGGACAGACCTACCAACTTCAGTGCTCTAACACCTCTCTGTGCCTCAGTTTGCCTATCTGTAGAATGGGGATAATAGTGCACCCAATAAACGTGGGGTTTTATACTGGTCTCCCCATCATCCAGTGATTTCTCAGCCCATAGGAGGTACTTCATCAGTAGCTGTGGAAGAAGGCAGGAATAATTCCAGGACTGATGTGTGGATGAGTATTCAGCAGGGCTGGGGGCTTTTCTAGACTGTGGAAGGTGGGCGTGAAGTGCTGAAGGCGGGGACTCCAGGAGGCCCCTTGTCAGCTCCTGGCCACCAGCACTCAGGGTCAGCTCTCAGGACCCATTCCCTCCTCCTCACGTGTTTGCAAACATGACCAGCAGAAAACTCCTGAGATGTGGGCTTGGTCGGGCTTCCCAGCTGGCTCAGAGGGTAAAGAACCTGCCTGCCATGCAGGAGGCCTGGTTCGATCCCTGGGTTGGGAAGAGCTCCAGGCTCAATCCCTGCCTTTGAACTTTTGTTTGGCCGCATGGGATGGTCTCAGAGTCCCCAGGCCTTTGCCACGAGGCGCTAAGAGGTATGATCTGTGCACAGAACCCAGAAGCAGAGGCAAGGGGGTCCTGGAGGCAGCTGCTTGGTCTCCGGGGGTGGCTCTCCACTCAGCCTGGCAGCCTGGGCTGCAGGGCTCACCATGGACACGGCCGGTGGAGCCCGCCGCTGCGTCTGGACGAGCTGTTGGCTTTTATGGGTTCCTCTCACCCATTGCTTCTCTCCCAGCCTCCCTCCCACCCTCTTCACAGTCCCTGCAACTTTCTTGAGGTCCCCCTTGGCCTTTGGCCGTCTAAGTTGTGTTTCACCCTGAAGGTGCCATGGCCTTGCCTGTCTCCCTCTTAGCAAGCACGGCCCGAACCCCGACAACCGCGGCACCGGGTGACGGGGACAGCCCCGAGCTCCTAGCGCCCCACGGCCACTGGCTCTGCACAGCAGCCTCGCCTCCGCACAGCCCTGCTTCACACCATCAGTCTTGGCCCCTTTCCTCAGTCCCCTGAGGGAGACTCGCACCGCTGTCTGTCTTTTAGCAAAACATGTAGCAAAGAGAAACTTCTTTAAATATTTATTTTGAAATAGAAATTTGTAGAGACACCTAGGCTCCTTCTAAGCCTCTGTATTTTTCTGAAAGGGCATTCCTGGGTCAAGAGGATAGCATCTTTTTGTTGGGAGCAACTCTTGAATAACTTGATTTCCAGTTACAGAAATATGTCTGTTTTGGTCAGAAATTCAGTGCTGGCGTTTTAACAGGACATTGAAAATCCACGTTGACAGTGGCAGCTCCTGCCTGCCTTGTACCCCTGTGGGTACCCTGGCCATTATTTGACCAGGCCTGGCTGGGTTTAAGAGGTTGCTGTTGGGCATTCCGTTCTGTGATGGACAGAAGGCACAGTGAGGCAAAGCAGAGTGGGCATGTGGGGCCTTGCCCACTCCTTAGCTGTGTGATCTCAGGGAGCCACCACCCCTCTCTGAGCCTCAGTGTTCTCATCTATACAATGGGGAGAATCCTGCCTTCCTCACCGTATGGTGAAGAGTTACTCTGAGGTCAGTTATGTGAGCTCTGACATGGTAGGCAGTCTGTGGTGGGGTGGCAGCAGGAGATCCCAGGAAGGTGCCCAGTGTGCAGGTTCCATCTGGGGGCAGAGGGAGCTTGAGGGGGCTGCCTGCCACCCAGGGCCCCAGACTCCTCCCCGCACAACCAGTCCCCTCCTTCTGGGGCTTCCGAAGAGGTTCACTTACTAGAGACTTTATAAGGATAAGAACAGGTCTAGTGAGGGATGCCTGCACCCGTGAGGTGGAACAGAAGCTGTATCCAGTTTACTGTGGTAACTGAAAACTGAGTCAGCTGAAAACTGTGGTTGGTTAACTAGGTGGGTAGCAGGGTGGGCCCACCAGGGTTCTTTCCCTCTTCTCCAGCAAAAGAGGCTGTCAAGTCACAGCTGAGCAAGTCTTCAGGTCCACTCTTTGCTACGAGGATGTAAACCATCAATTGTACTTCAGCCACCAAACATGGCCAACATCAGCACCAGCACCTCCACCAGGACTCACTTCCACACACCATCAGGGCAGCGCCCACCAACAGTTTCCCCTGCCTCCCCAACTTTTGTCATCTCACATGCTCTCCCTACCATCACCTCCACCACCACCATCACCTCCTCCACCACCATCATCACCTCCACCATCATCACCTCCACCACCATCATCACCACCACCACCATCACCTCCACCACCACCATCACCACCACCACCACCACCATCACCACCACCACCATCACCTCCACCACCATCACCTCCACCACCATCACCTCCACCACCATCACCTCCACCACCATCACCTCCTCCATCACCATCACCCACACCCCCATCACCACCACCATCACCACCACCACCACAACCATCACCACCATCATCACCATCACCACCATCATCATCACCTCCACCATCACCTCCACCACCACCATCACCTCCTCCACCACCATCACCTCCACCACCATCACCTCCACCACCATCACTGCCACCACCATCACCTCCACCACCATCACCTCCACCACCATCACTGCCACCACCATCACCTCCTCCATCACCATCACCCACACCCCCATTACCACCTCCACCACCATCACCTCCACCACCATCACCTCCACCACCATCACCTCCACCACCATCACCTCCACCACCATCACCTCCTCCATCACCATCACCCACACCCCCATCACCACCTCCACCAGAACCATCACCTCCGCCACCATCACCTCCACCAGAACCATCACCACCACCATCACCTCCACCACCACCATCACCTCCACCACCATCACCTCCACCACCACCATCACCTCCACCACCACCATCACCTCCACCACCATCCCCAAGTCCACCAATATCATCATTCTACCTGCAGCACCGAGTCGCCATCATGCCTTCCATCTCCCCCACCTCCACTACCATCACCACCTCCCTACACAGCTCATCACCATCATCACCACCAGCTCCACCATCACACCACCCTCACCATCAATATTACCACCATCATCAGCACCCACCCCGCACCGCTACTGTTAACATCAATGTCCTCACTGAAAACATCAGCGTTCCAACCTCCATTGCACAAACCATCATCACGACTGTTTCCAGTCTGCTATCACCAGTGTCCTGCCCCATAAACTCAAACTTTTCAGTTTGAAAAACAGGACATTGGTCTAGATCCATTGGCCCAAAACCCTAAAATAAAGCTGAAAGAGAGAGGATTAGTAGACTGCCTTTGACCCTAAAGGGGAGAAAGGAAAGGGGGTGGCAGTTTTGCCTTTTTGAGGCCCGGGGCCTAAGGATCTACTCATACCTGGTGATGAGCAGCATGTACGTTTGGCAAGAAAACAGTAGCTGGCCTTTGGGGTCCAGACTCCAGGATCTGGGGAGTCCTTCTGAAAAAAGAGTGATCAAGACCATCCCCAAGAAAAAGAAATACAAAAAGGCAAAATGGCTTTCTGAGGAGGCCTTACAAATAGCTGAGAAAAGAAGAGAAGCTAAAGGCAAAGGAGACAAGGGACGATATATCCATCTGAATGCAGAGTTCTAAAGAATAGCAAGGAGAGATAAGAAAGCCTTCCTCAGCGATCAATGCAAAGAAATAGAGGGAAAAAATAGAATGGGCAAGACTGGAGATCTCTTCAAGAAAATTAGAGATACCAAGGGAACATTTCATGCAAAGATGGGCTCGATAAAGGACAGAAATGGTATGGACCTAACAGAAGAGTACACAGGTGGCTAGAAGAGGTGGCAAGAGTACACAGAAGAACTGTACAAAAAAGATCTTAATGACCCAGATAACCACGATGGTGTGATCACTCACCTAGAGCCAGACATCCTGGAATGTGAAGTCAAGTGGGCCTTAGGAAGCATCACTATGAACAAAGCTAGTGGAGGTGATGCAATTCCAGCCGAGCTAGTTCAGATCCTAAAAGATGATGTTATTTAAATTCTGCACTCAGTATGCCAGCAAATTTGGAAATCTCAGCAGTGGCCACAGGACTGGAAAAGGTCAGTTTTCATTTAATCCCCAAAAAAGGCAATGCCAAAGAATGTTCAAACTCCTTCACAATTACACTCATCTCACATGTTAGCAAAGTAATGCTCAAAATTCTGCAAGCCAGGCTTCAGCAGTACTTGAACCAACTAAAGAGGCTATGTTTAAAACATATTAAGGTATACAGGTTGAGAGGGAGTAATTATGAACTCTGTAGTGTGGTACACATTGTGATTTTTCCTTTGGTTTTAGCATTCTCAAGCTTAGCAAGAATCTCTGTTAGGATTAAGTAAATTTTATGTGCAATATGCCTTCGTGTACTATTAATATGATTTAAAATTTTTATTTTGTGATGAAAAGCCCTGAAAAGCTTTTGAAGAAAACATAAATGCAAGAGAAATAATAGACAAGCTAATAATGATGAGGTCCCTAACCAGCCCACACAGGAAAATTAAGGAAAAAAATTCTAATGTATCCCATTCTGGTTCTCCTCAGAGAGCTGAGATAAAGTGTGAGTGTGTCTAAATGTGGCGGCACAATATGTGTGGGGGTGTGAGTCACATAGTGTGAATGTGTGTGTGTGGATGTGGGTGTGAGCGTGTGGTCATGAATGTAAGCATGTGCTTGTGAATGTGGGTGTACACATGGGAATATGTGTGTGGGCACTGACTGTACGTAAATATGACTGCATGTGTGTAAGAGTTGTGCATTTCAGAGCTCATTGTATGGGTGAACATGAGTGTGTATGTTACTGTTCAGTCCCTAAGTCCTGTCTGACCCTGCAATCCCACGGACAGCAGCACACCAGGCTTCCCTGTCCTTCACTATCTCCCTGAGTTTGCTCAAACTCACCGACTCCATCGAGTTGGTGATGTCACCCAACCATCTCACCCTCTGTCGTCCCCTTCTCCTGCCCTCAATCTTTCCCAGCATCAGGGTCTTTTCCATTGTGTCAGCTCTTCACATCAGGTGGCCAAAAAACTGGAGTTTCAGCTTCAGCATCAGCCCTTCCAGTAAATATTCAGAGTTGACTTCCTTTAGGATTGACTGGTTGGATCTCCTTTCAGTCCAAGAGACCCTCAAGAGCCTTCTCCTGTATCACAATTGAAAAGTATCAATTCCTCGGTGCTCAGCCTTCTTTGTGTCCAGCTCTTACATCCATACTTGACTACTGGAAAAACCGTGGCTTTGACTGTTTGGACGTTGGTGGGCAAAGTGATGTCCCTGCATTTTAATATGCTGTCTTAGGCTTGTCGTGGCTTTCCTTCCAAGGCGCAAGCGTCTTTAACTTTCACGGCTGCAGTCCCTGTCCGCAGTGATGCTGGGGCCCAGGAAAATCTGTCACTGCTTCTACTTTTTCCCCTTCTATTTGTCATAAAGTGATGAGAGTTTGTTTGCAAGTGCAAATGTGAGTATGGATGTGATTGTGTGAGTACCAGTTCTGTGTGAAATGAGTGTGCCTAGAGGTGGTGTGAGTGTGAATGTCATCGTGCATGAAAGACAGTGTGGGTGAGGGTGTGCATTTACTAAGCAGGATCTAAAGACGCACCTTCATAGGATCCCGACTGGGAGAGCCCGCCGTTTCTGAGCACAGACTCGGCTCTTCCCACCCCAGAGAGGCCTGATGGGAACTGGAAATGGGGAGGGGGCCCAATGTCCCCCTGCCCCCCCCCCAGAGTTCACTGATGCCATGGTCCTGGCGGGGCTCTCATCCTGTGTAGCCGTCCTGAGGCTGTGGATTAGGTCTAGCTTATACAACTGCAGTACACGCCTCATAAGAGTAAAGGATGTCTACACCACGCAAACCTGGAACTACCCCCCAGATCCAGACACAGAACATTCCTAGCATGACCCTTCCCTTTTACTCTCAAAAATCTCCAGTTGGGATGATGAACCCTTTGGTTCCCCCAGGAAAGTCTCATCAGGCTTTATCCCCAGCCCCCATGAAGGACGATGGATGCTATTGTCCATTAACATGACAGCATCTTCTGGCATTTGAGGAATATTTTATACATGACAGAGAGTCAAAGCAAGTGTATTGCAGATGTTTGGGAACCGGGGAGGGTACGATGACATCAGCTTGACTTGAGGGGCTCTCAATATGTGTGGCTGCCAGACGGCGGAAATTATTAGAACAAACACCTTCATGGAAACTAGCATTAATCCAGTGTCTGAACTTCTCTTTACCCCATCACCACCACACTGACCTTCCGCTGCCAGACTTGGCTTCCATTAAAGGAATGAGTCATCCCCATTGGGAACTATATAGAAACTGTCAGGAAGAGTATGGAATTTGGAGTCTGCCTGGCTTGGCCTTGCAACTTGACTCGACCATCAGCCAGCTCTGTGTCTTTGGGCAAGTTAGTTAACTTCTCTGAGCTTCAGTTTCCTTATCTGTGAGAGGACTAGTAATCTGCGTGGCAGTGTTGGGGTCAGGCTTAGATTTCATGAATACAAGATATCTGGCACATAGGCATCAAATATCTAACTGTTGCTTAAGTCAGATTTAGGAATCAGAATAAAAGCAAAGTGGCCGAATAACTTCTACAAAAGTGGGTACAACACTATTTCCAGTCCCGATCATCCGTCTAGAGATTTCCACTCCTCGTGAAGATACAGAGTCCATCTCCCCTCCCGTTGCACGGGGGTGGACTCTGTGACTGCCTCCATGAGTAAAGTGGGACAGAAGGAACAGAATGTGACTTCCCAGGATAAGTGGAAAGAAGCGCTCTCCCGCTCAAGATGCTCCCCTGGGAACACACCCACCATGCTGTGAGGATGGTGGGCCATCCAGCCCCAAACTCACCCACAGAGAGAAACTGCATGGAGAGACCCAGGGGAGCAGGAGCTGAAGCCCCCAGCTAGCAGCCACGGTCATCCAGCAGACTTGTGAGTGAATGAGCTTTTAGATGATTTCAACCCTCATCTTCAAAGGTAAGCTATGACAAACCTAGACAGCCTATTAAAAAGCAGAGACATCACTTTGCTGACAAAGATCCGTATAGTCACACTCCTGGTTTTTCCAGAAGTCGTGTACTAATGTGAGAGTTGGACTGTAAAGAAGGCTGAGAGCCAGAGAATTGTTGCTTTTGAACTGTGGTGCTGGAGAAGACACTTGAGAGTCCCTTGGACTGCGAGGAAATCAAACCTAAAGGCAATAAACCCTGAGTGTTCATTGGATGGACTGTTACTGGAGCTTCAAGCCCAATACTTGGGCCACCTGATGCGAAGAGCCAACTCACTGGGCAAGACCCTGATGCTGGGAAAGATTGAAGGTGGAAGGAGAAGGGGACGACAGAGGATGAGATGGTTATACAGTGTAATTGACTCAATGGACATGAGGTTGAGAGATAGTGAAGTACCGTGAAGGGGACAGGGAAGCCTGGAGTGCTGTAGTCCATGGGCGTCACGAAGAGTTGGACACGACTTAGTGACTGAACAGCAACAAACCCTCAGTCCCTGAGGCTTCTGACTGAGGCCCTAGAAACTGAGAGACAAATAGAAACCCACTCTGCTGTGCCCTGATTGAATCCCTGGCCCAGGAATCGGTGAGTATCATCAATGACTATTTAAGCTTCTGAGTTTGCGGATAATTTGTACAGCCATAGTAACTGGGACTCACTGTAACCGGGGTTTTGTGGATGGAGCTGCCATTAGTCGCATATCTGCATCAGGAGGAATGAACGCGAGCACAGTTCTTCACTTGGGTCCATCCCGCCTCAAAGGTAAAGAGTCTGTTACACACTTTTGTCACATTGCTTGCGACTGGAGCCTGATGTCCCTGTTCCCACTGACAAAACTGACTCCATTTCTCAAACACACAGTGCTCTCCTATATCCAAATTCCTAGAGCTCTGTCTATGGGAAATGGAGCCAGAAAATGAGGCAACAATTTTATAACCAAACATGCCCAAAGTTATATATGCCAATTGGCTGCTATCTTCTTCAAGGAACAGTTGTGTAAACTCTAATCCTATTTCTTTATTTTCTGTCCTCAAAGATGGAAACTTCACCCAGGGCCACGAACACATCTGGAGGAGAAAGACTAGCAAGACCTTAAGCAACAGCCAAGGGCCATCAGAAAAGTCCAACGGCAGCAGGGCCAGCGTTCCAGGCTGGCCCAAACCAAGAGAAATGGGTTCAAGGGCAGAGAGTGCTCATAGAGCTCCACCATGGCCTCAGGCCCGGAACAGGTCATGGCACAGAAGTTAGCATAACAGAGCTGTGAGAGCTTGAGCTTTGGGTCAAAGAAACCTGGCTCAAATTTGGTTTCTCCACATACTGGCAGCGTGACCTGCTAAGTTCTTCCTTCATCCCCTCAATTTCCATCACCTGTAAATAGAGTACTCACCTGATGCAGAGGTCGCTGGTGGTCTACTGAAGATGCTCACCTTGCGCATCTTCACTTACAGCAGGGACGCAGCTGCGTAGCATCTGAGTTGGACCATGTGAACTGATACACCAATGACCCGTGCAAGCAGAGGGCATACGTGTCCCAACCAAGCCAAAGTGGTGAGTGTCCAATGTGCTCTGCCCACCTGTCGTCCCCTTTCATGGTGACCTTGGAGGCCCTAAGTGGAAGGTGGGGACTTCACAGGGTAGAGTGAGGCTGGATCCCTGTGTCGCCACTCGGAGGGAGCCACTTAATGAGGGACATGCACAGTGGACTTTGTGTGAGTGAGAGAGAAACCGTTGCTAGGTGATGACAGTGAAAACTGAGGCTGTTTGTTATAGCGGGGAGCCCATCCTGACTCAAACATTGTTTTAGAGAATTGGGACATACAAAATTACAGATTCTATAAAGAGCTACTTACCACTTATCTTCCCCATTTGACCCGTGGACCATGAGGGCAAGGACTGGGCCCTATTGACCCAGAGTGTCCAGGGTATATCAGTTCAGTTCAGTCGCTCAGTCATGTCGGACTCTTTGTGACCCCATGAACCACAGCACACCAGGCCTCCCTGACCATCACCAACTCCCAGAGTCCACACAAACCCATGTCCGTCGAGTCGATGATGCCATCCAATCATCTCATTCTCTGTCATCCCTTTCTCCTCCTGCCCTCAATCTTTCCCAGCATCAGGGTCTTTTCCAATGAGTCAGCTCTTCACATCAGGTGGCCAAAGTACTGGAGTTTCAGCTTCAACATCAGTCCTTCCAATGAACACCCAGGACTGATCTCCTTTAGGATGGACTGGTTGGATCTCCTTGCAGTCCAAGGGACTCTCAAGAGTCTCCTCCAACACCACAGTTCAAAAGCATCAATTATTTGGTGCTCAGCTTTCTTCACAGTCCAACTCTCACATCCATACATGACCACTGGAAAAACCATAGCCTTGACTAGACGGACCTTTGTTGGCAAAGTAATGTCTCTGCTTTTTAATATGCTGTCTACCTTGGTCATAACTTTCCTTCCAAGGAGCAAGCGTCTTTTAATTTCATTGCTGTAATCACCAGCTGCAGTGATTTTGGAGCCCCCCAAAAATAAAGTCTGACACTGTTTCCACTGTTTCCCCATCTGTTTCCCATGAAGTGATTGGACTGGATGCCATGATCTTAGTTTTCTGAATGTTGAGCTTTAAGCCAACTTTTTCACTCTCTTCTTTCACTTTCATCAAGAGGCTTTTTAGTTCTTCTTCACTTTCTGCCATAAGGGTGGTGTCATCTGCATATCTGAGGTTATTGATATTTTTCCAGGCAATCTTGATTCCAGCTTGTGTTTCTTCCAGTCCAGCGTTTCTCATGATGTACTCTGCATATAAGTTAAATAAGCAGGGTGACAATATACAGCCTTGATGTACTCCTTTTCCTATTTGGAACCAGTCTGTTGCCTCCTGACCTGCATACAGGTTTCTCAAGAGGCAGGTCAGGTGGTCTGATATGCCCATCTCTTTCTGAATTTTCCACAAGCAGTGGGTAAATTGGAACTGATTATCTGCAGCTTGATTAAGAGAGGAGAGTTAGATTACAGACTCTTTGGCAGTAGAAGAAGCAAAACGTTGATGTTAAAGAGAATATTAGGAACTTCCCTGGGCTTTTCTGGTAGCTCAGCTGGTAAAGAATTCGCCTGCAATGTAGGAGACCCTAGTTTGATTCCAAGGTTGGGAAGATCCCCTGGAGAAGGGAAAGGCTACCCACTCCAGTATTCTTGGGCTTCCCTGGTGGCTCAGATGGTAAAGAATCTGCCTGGTTTCTATCACTGGGCTGGGAAGATCCCCTGGAGGAGGACATGGCAACCCACTCCAGTATTCCTGGCTGGAGACTCCCCAAGGACAGAGGAGCCTGGTGGGCTACAGTCCGTGGGGTCTCAAAGAGTCAGACACGACTGAGCGACCAAGTACATGAACACTGGTGGCCCAGTGGTTAAGAATTCACATGCTGATGCATGGGACATGGACTCAATGCCAGGTTCAAGAAGTTCCCACAGGCCTCCGATCAACTAAGCCCAGTGCCACGACTACTGAGCCTGCACACTCCAGAGCCTGAGCACCACAATGAGAAGGCTGTGCTCTGCACCTAGAGAAAGGAGACCCAGCAAAAACAAAAAGAAGATTTTAAGAATATTACATCAGTACTTCGTACTGAACATTTTAACACTTGTCAAAAGTACCAAATATGAACGAACAAAAATCCCACCGAGCAATAAAGTCATAATTTGCCAATTTGGAACTTTGTGCCGAAAGGGATCAAAGAAATGCATTTTCTCACTAGTAAATTTTGGAAACTAAAGTGTACTGTCAGATATTTTTCAAAGTTCCACAAAGCTTTTACAACTGAATTAAACAGTTAACTTAAACACTAATTCATGTTTCTAGCAGAAGAAGCTGAGGAATCTAAGTGAGGAAATACTTGTGTAAATGCAAACTCAGTAGCAAGGTTTGTACCTGGAAATAATACCTTATCAGTAACATCTGAGCTTTCTCTTTGAATTATCCATGTGAACAAACATGAGTTGTTTTTACATAGCACATTTCTATCGCTTCCACTGTGTTCTTTCACCAACTCTAAGAGTTAGGGCGCATTTTATTGTCATCATATCACAGATGGAAAGGCCATGAGATAAAGAGAGTTGTGATTTGGCCAGCATCTCAAAGCTCATGGGAGATTCAGAAGTCATGTTGCCTGACTCTTGGCACAGGACCTTTTCTTCCCTAGACCTCCCCGGTTGATAAATGTTCCATGTGGATGACAACCCAGCAGATATTAAATCAAAGAAACTGTTTTTGAGCCCAGTCTGGGTAAGGTCTCGGGCATGGGATAAAAAGTCTCAGTCTTATGGGATAAAGAATAAAGTAAGACACAATCCCATTGTGTCCCAACAATAGACCCATTGTCGTTGTTGTTCAGTCGCTCAGTCATGTCTGACTCTTTGCGACCCCATGGACTGCAGCACGCCAGGCCTCCCTGTCTTTCACCATCTCCCAGAGCTTACTCAAACTCATGTCCATTGAGTCAGAGATGCCATCCAACCATCTCATCCTGTGTTGTCCCCTTCTCTTCCTGCCTTCAATCTTTCCCAGCATCAGGGTCTTTTCCAATGCATCAGCTCTTCACATCAGGTGGCCAAACTATTAGAGTTTCAGCTTTAGCATCAGTCCTTCCAATGAATATTCAGGACTGGTTGGATCTCCTTGCTGTCCAAGGGACTCTCAATAGTCTTCTCCAACACTACAGTTCAAAAGCATCCATTCTTCAGTGCTCAGCTTTCTTTATACCCCAACTCTCACATCCATACATGACTACTGGAGAAACCACAGCTTTGACTAGATGGACCTTTGTTGGCAGAGTAATGTCTCTGCTTTGTAATATGCTGTCTAGGTTTGTCATAGCTTTTCTTCCAAAGAACAAACATCTATTAATTTCATGGCTGCAGTCACCATCTGCAGTGATTTTGGAGCCCAGGAAAATAAAATCTGTCATTGTTTCCATTGTTTCCCCATCTTTTGGGCATGAAGTGATGGGACCAGATGCCATGATCTTAGTTTTCTGAATGTTGAGTTTTAAGCCAGCTTTTTTACTCTCCTCTTTCACCTTCATCAAGAGGCTCTTTAGTTCCTCTTTGGTTTCAGCCATAAGGGTGGTGTCATCTGCTTATCTGAGGTTATTGATATTTCTCCATGCAATCTTGATTCCAGCTTGTGATTCATCCAGCCCAGCATTTCTCATGATGTACTCTGCATATAAGTTAAATAAGCAGGATGACAATATACAGCCTTGATGGACTCCTTTCCCAATTTGGAACCAGTCTGTTGTTCCATGTCCAGTTTTAACTGTTGTTTCTGACCTGCATACAGATTTCTCAAGAGGCAGGTCAGGTGGTCTGGTATTCCCATCTCTTGAAGAATTCCACAGTTTGTTGTGAACCACACAGTCAAAGGCTTTAGTATAGTCAGTGAAGCAAAAGTAGATGTTTTTCTGGAATGCTTTTGCTTTTTCTATGATCCAACAGATGTTGGAAATTTGATCTCTGGTTCTTCTGCCTTTTCTAAATCCAGCTGGAACATCTGGAAGTTCTTGGTTCATGTACTGTTGAAATCTAGCATGAAGAATTTTGAGCATTACTTTGCTAGCATATGAAATGAGTGCAATTGTGCAGTAGTTTGAACATTCTTTGGCATTGCCTTTCTTTGGGATTGGAATGAAAACTGACCTTTTCCAGTCCTGTGACCACTGCTAAGTTTTTTAAATTTGCTGGCTTGTTGAGTGCAGGACTTTCACAGCATCATCTTCCAGGATTTGAAATAGCTCAGTTGGAATTCCATCACCTCCACTGCCTCTGTTCATAGGATGCTTCCTAGGGCCACTTGACTTCACACTCCAGGATGTCTGGCTCTAGGTGAGTGATCACACCATGGTGGTTATCCGAGTCATTAAGATCATTTTTGTATGGTTCCTCTGTGTATTCTTGCCACCTCTTCTTAATATCTTCGGCTTCTGTTAGGTCCATGCCATTTCTGTCCTTAGTTGTGCCCATCTTTACATGTTCCCTTGGTATCTCTAATTTTCTTGAAGAGATCTCTAGTCTTTCCCATTCTATTGTTTTCCTCTATTTCTTTGCATTGATCACTTAGGAAGACTTTCTTATCTATCCTTTCTATTCTTTGGAATTCTGCATTCAGATGTGTACATCTTTCCTTTTCTCCTTTGCCTTTCACTTCTCTTCTTTACTCAGCTATTTGTAAAAGTTCTTCAGACAACCTTTGTGCCTTTTTGCATATCTTTTTCTTGGGGATGGTTTTGATCACTTCCTCCTGTACAATGTCATGAACCTCTGCATATAGTTTTCAGGGACTTTCTCTATCAGATCTAATCCCTTGAACCTGTTTGTCACTTCCACTCTATAATTTAAGGGATTTGATTTAGGTCTTACCTGAATGGCCTAGTTGCCACTAGTGATAAAATAATATAAATAGATGAACAGTTTAAAAATAAAGAATATTTTGGTATGACGATTCCTCTTAATAACAGAAGAGACAAGGTAAAACAACATGGGACTAAGGACAGATAAGCAGGAGGTTCAAGAAGTGTGGTGGCCACTCAGAGGAGGGAAAGTGTTCAGAGCCTAGAACACCGGAAGGATGGGGTGCCGGGGCTATCACTTCAGAAAGGGGTGCGATTATGGAATCAAGTGTCTGATCTGCTCAGCAACCCTCCCTTGTTCTCCAGAAGGCATTTCTCCCCTTCTCTAGGGGATCACCTCCTCCTTTACTGCAGTCATCTGAGATGGACTCGAGATGAGGCTGCCAGCGGTAGCATCCCGCACCTTGGCCACTGGTATGGGTATGGGACCTAGTCTTAACTAATTAGAATTCTTTAAAAAAAAAAAAAAACAACCTGAAACTAAGGGAAGGAATCTGGTGATCCAGCGGATGTTGGCAATTTGATCTCTGGTTCCTCTGCCTTTTCTAAAATCAGCTTGAACATCTGGAAGTTCACGGTTCACATACTGCTGAAGCCTGGCTTGGAATATTTTGAGCATTACTTTACTAGTGTGTGAGATAAGTGCAATTGTGTGGTAGTTTGAGCATTCTTTGGCATTGCCTTTCTTTGGAATTGGAATGAAAACTGACATTTTCCAGTCCTGTGGCCACTGCTGAGTTTTTCAAATTTGCTGACATATTGAGTGTGGCACTTTTACAGCATCATCTTTAGGATTTGAAATAGCTCAACTGGAATTCCATCACCTCCACTAGCTTTGTTCGTAGTAATGCTTCCTAAGATGCTTACTCCTTGGAAGGAAAGTTATGACCAACCTAGACAGCATATTCAAAAGCAGAGACATTACTTTGTCAACAAACATCTATCTAGTCAAGGCTATAGTTTTTCCAGTAGTCACGTATGGATGTGAGAGTTGGACTATAAAGAAAGCTGAGCGCCGAAGAATGGATGCTTTTGAACTGTGGTGTTGTAGAAGACTCTTGAGAGTCCCTTGGACTGTAAGGAGATCCAACCAGTCCATCCTAAAGGAGATCAGTCCTGGATATTCATTGGAAGGACTGATGCTGAAGCTGAAACTCCAATAGTTTGGCCACCTGATATGAAGAGCTGACTCACTGGAAAAGACCCTGATGCTGGGAAAGATTGAAGGCAGGAGGAGAAGGGGACGACAGAGGATGAGATGGTTGGATGGCATCACCAACTCAATGGACATGAGTTTGGATAAACTCTGGGAGTTGGTGATGGACAGGGAGGACTGGCTTGTTGTAGTTCATGGGGTTGCAAAGAGTTGGACACGACTGAGCGACTGAACTGAACAGAAGGGAAGGAACCAGCCACACTTGAATGAAATGTGAGCAGGAGCTGCTGTACCCATGGATCCTGCTCTGTGGAGGAGACCAGGCTGAGGAAAGGCAGCTGGGAACAGAGATGGGGCGGGAGGGTGTGGGTCCTTCGGAATATGGTTCCAGCTGTCTCCGCGAAGCTCAGCAGACCCCTTTCTTCCCTGTAGTTTATGATACAGAGTCAGTCATTTCTTCCTTAACCCAGTGATGGTCACATAGAGCTCATATCCTTTGCAAGCGTGGACTTGACTATAGGAACTGGTGGAAGGAAAGAGAGAGCTGCCCGCTCTCAGAAGCTACAACAAGATGTTCAGGAAGTGGGAGGGACAAGTCCTCTCTGGAGACAGTGAAGGAAGCTGTGTGTCTCGAGTTGGGCATCAGATAAAAGACGAGGAGGACACCAAGCTCTGAGCAGCTTGAGTCTGAGACGATGATAGGACGTATCCATGGAGACCCTGCGCTGGCAGCCGGGATGTGGAGGTGGGTCTCCAGAGAGAAATGCCTGATGCAACTATGTACATTCAGTCTTATATGCATTCAGGCAAAAAGACTTCAATGAGAGGGTTTTTGTATGGTTTAAAGTGGTTCGTGAATTTAAGAGAATATTATTAATTTGGTGGCACCATCTGCATGGAGGTTGAAGTCGTGGATGTAGAAAATTCTCCAGGGAAAGAAGAGAATCTTGGAGAAACACTCCCTGCTAGTCAAAAACAATAAAAGCATCAAGGAATTAAGAGGAAACAGATCACAAAAAGGAGGTCAGTACAGAGTCTGAAGAGAGAGAGGTTGAGCAGTGGTGAAAAGAATGAGGAAGCCTGTGAGAAGGCTGGTGAGAAAGCCTGTGAGGTTTGGATTTGAGGAGCAAGAAGAGGTGAATGGACTTGGACATGGCAAGATGCCAGCGGAAGGATGCAGAGAAGTACCAGGTAACGTGATGTGTCCCGTTGGCAGCCCCTATATTGCTTGAGCTTTCCAGGGGACTCCTGTGACTTTTCAGGAGAGAATCCACATCCTGGGCCTGAGGGACTGCTTTCCCAGGACCACAGAAGGTCGCTATGCCCCAGAGCTGAGCCAGAAATAGCACAGAACTGATACCTGCCAGGAGCAGCCATGTCTGACTCTGTGTGAGCCCGTGGACCATAGCCTGCCAGGCCCCTCTGTCCATAGGATTCTCCAGGCAAGAAGTGGGTGGCCATTTCCTCCTCCAGGGAATCTTCCTGATCCAAGGATCAAACCCAAGTGTCCTTCATTGCAGGTGGGTTCTTCACCATCTGAGCCACCTGGCTGGTGTATAAACACCCCATCTTGCTTGCCCTGCCCTGGGGGTGGGACAGTTCCGAATAGATCCCGCACCATTTCTCAGAGATTCCCCCCAAGACTACACTCCAGGTGCCCACCATAGCCACTGTTAACAGTAGACTCTTTTATCAGCTGCATCCCTTTCCTTATCTTCTTTCCTGGCTTCCTATCAATGCATTCCCTGCACTTCCTAAATCTTAACACTTGTACTTGAATCCCTGTCTCAATGTCTGCTTCTGAGGGCAACCAAGATGAGACAAGTGATTATATCATTTACAGCCCAAACTAGGACATGTGCAAGTGTGAAAAGAAGGGGGGTGGTGACGTTGTTAACAGTTGTGCTCGGACAAATGCCTAGAGGTATGCACCCCACCCCCCGCCCCGAGTTATATGCCTCTCCTTTGAGAAGCTGGATGGGGCCAGTGAGGGTATGCAAATTTCAAATACTGGTTCCATATACTAACCAAGAGTGAAGTTGGTAAAAAATCCGCCTGCAATGCAGGAGACCCCAGCTTGATCCCTGGGTTGGGCAGATCTGCTGGAGAAGGGATAGGCTACCCACTCCAGTATTCCTGGGCTTCCCTGGTGACTCAGGTGGTAAAGAATCTGCCTGCAATGTGGGAGACCTGGATTCGATCCCTGGGTTGGGAAGATCCCCTGGAGAAGGGAAAGGCTGCCCACTCCAGTATTCTGGCCGGGAGCATCCCATGGACTGTATGGTCTGTGGGGTCTCAAAGAATTGGACATGACTGAGCGACTTTCACTTTACTTTCTTTCATACTAAACGAGAGTAAAGTTGTAGGGAAGATAATATTTGCACCCTTTGCCCCACTACCCTTCCTGGAAAGGAATACGTCCATTCAAGAGTGGGAAAACCTCTCAGGAGGAGAATGGACGGCAGAAGTAGGTCAGTGTCTGGTCCTCAGGAAAACGAGGCTCACGCATTTCATGATTTTACGCTCAGGCTGTGAGCAAGGCCATCAACCGTGTAGTCAATAAGACACTCATCTTAACGGCCTCTCTGGGCACCCCTCTTGCTTCCTCTGTCCTTCCATTAGTGAGGTCAGTGCGTTCCTCTCTGTAAGTGCGCAATCAGACAAACCTCCTCTGACAGCACATCCCTGCCCTCTTTGTGGGCCCCCAGCCCTAAGGATATCGTCTGGAAGCCCAGATCCCTCAACACCCAGGGCCTTTCCACTTCAGATGCTTGCACGTCTACCATTTTAGCATCTCTCCTCTAAAAAGAGATGTTTTTTTTTTGTCTCTCTGCAAGAAATTCTTTTAAGAAAGCCACTCCATTTCACCATATGGTTGCCAAGGGGAAGCGTGTTCTGGAGGTCGCAGTGCCAAGGAAGGACAAGATGCTTCACATTGCCCCCTCCCTGTGCACGTGTTAATCCCCATGCCTGCTTTAAGACCCAGCTTCCGTGTTAGTGGGCGGTGCGGGTAAAGGGCCTCTGACGCAGGGGGACCTCTCTCCCCCAAGGCCTGGTGTCGGGCTGTGATGCCGGCCAGGTCCCGTGGCTCTCAGGACCCCCGTTCCTGGGACGGTTTCATCCTTCTGACAGCTTGCTCTTGACAATCTGGCTTCAGCCATCCCCCCTCGAGTGTGAAGCTGATAGATAAATAGGCTGGGTTGTGCCAAACACCTCCATGAATTAACTCATTTCATCTTCACAACTCTGTGGAGTGAATCCTGTGTCACAAGTGAGAAGTGAGATGCACAGAGGCCAAGTAGCTTGCTGGAGTTCTCTCTGAGAGTAAAGTTTGCATTTTGAGCAGCAGAAAGCAGAAGGCCTATGGGATACTGTGTTAGACACAGAGGTAAGACCGGGTGGTCGACGGGGCTGGTTAGGAAGGGAGTGCTCTGTGGGTCTGCTCCGCAGAGTTCTCATTTGCTGAATGGATTAGGATTCGGTTCTGTAGCTACGGCCTGTCCTAGACCTCAAGGCTGGGAGGACAAGCTCCCATGGGTGGCTCAGGGGAGAGGTGATCAGACACCAGCGGGTGCTCCTTGGCCTCCAAAACCCAGCTCCCTCCCCAGCCCTCCGCTTAGAAGGGTTTTCTCTCCTGTTAAAAGCCACCCAGATACCCTGAGGAAATCAAAATTGAAAAAGACACATGTATCCCATTTTCACTGTAGCACTATTTACAATAGCTAGAACATGGAAGCAACCTAGATGTCCATCAGCAGATGAATGGGTAGTTGTGGTCCATATATACACAATGGAATATTACTCAGCCATAAAAAGGAACGCATTTGAGTCAGTCCTAATGAAGTGGATGAACCTGGAACCTATTATACAGAGTGAAGTAACTCAGGAAGAGAAAGATAAATATCACATTCTAATGCTTATATTCGGGACCTAGAAAAATGGTACTGAAGACTTTATTTACAGGGCAGCAGTGGGGATGCAAAAGTAGAGAACAGACTTACGGACATGGGGCGAGGGGAGGAGAGGGTGAGATGTGTGGAAAGAGCAACGTGGAAACTTACGTTACCATATGTAAAATAGATAGCCAGTGGGAATTTGCTGTACGGCAAAGGAAACTCAAACAGGAGCTCTGTATCAGCCTAGAGGGGTGGGTGGGCAGGGAGGTGGGCGGAGGTTCAAAGGGGAGGGGTATTTGTACACCTGTGGCCGATTCATGCTGAGGTTTGACAGAAAACAACAAAATTCTATAAAGCAGTTATCCTTCAATTTAAAAATAAGTTAATTTAAAAAAGAAAAGCCACCCAGACTTTGCCCCATTATCACAGGTCAGATGCGTTACCTCCTTAGAAAAGGCCCTTAAGAGCCTCCCACCCTCCACATACCCCAGAGCCTACCCTTCGGCATCCTTCTCTCTCTGGCCTCTGCTCTGAACCTTGCTTGTTCTCCATCATGGTGGACAGACAGCAGGCGAGTGGGCCTGGGCTTCTTCCAGTCAGACCAAGAGTGGATGAATGGGCCCCCCAACCCCGCTGCCATAGGTGTTTGGGGAGAGCCACACCTTTATTCCGAGGACCGCTTGCTGAGTCAAGCTCGCTGATGCTGCCCGAATATACGCGTGATTTCCTGCCTCAGTGTCTTGGCTCAGACTCTTGTTCCCACCCTGAAGGACCCATCTCTGCATGTCCAAGCTCCATCCATTCGTTAGGCCACAGCCGCCACAGTGCCCGACGCCCAGCCCTGAGCCCCTCAGAGGAAGGCCTCTGCACCCGTCTGAACCTCTGTCCTTACGTACCCCTCTAAGGTTATGCCTGTGCTGCGTTCTTCTTGGGAAAATGGAAGATGTGTATATTTACAGTCACATTTCCTTTTCTAGTCTGTAAGTCCATCAAAGGCTGAATTCAACTGTGTGTCTTCAAACGTGCTTAGCAGAGGACTTGGCGTGCCAGATGTTTTTGAAAGAAAGAGAAGGGTCTACTTACATAGAGCAAGGAAAAGCAATGTCTGGTAGGGAAATCTTTGGGAATTACAAATAATATATTTGCCAAATAGATGTTGACCCTGATGCAGCAAATTAAATAATATTTATATTGCAATTCTTGTCCTGCTGTGGACACTGGGCCCAGGGTAGCTCGGAGAATTCAAATAGATCCACTGTCTATACCGGGAAACTAGATACAGGACCCCTGTTTGAGTTTCCTGACACTTACAGCAAGTTCCCGTTGGCTAGACAGATAGTCTATTCTGTCATTTAAGTTATATTAGTCGTGAGAGGGGATTGAGAAAGTTTCAGATCCAAAGCTCCCTTGGTTTCTCTTTTCCCCTTCATTTTTCTTTCTGATTAAAAATCATTGAACTTTTGAGAAGCCAGTTCTAAGGCTGTGCAATTTTCCTCTTTTAAAAGTCTGATACTGAATTTATTACCCAAGATTTGCAGCAGGCTCTTCACTCCTTACTCTTTAGAAGCCATGTGCCTTCCGAGCAGACTTGGGGGTAGCTGTAGTAGCAGCACCAGCAGTAGCAGTCATAGTAGCGACAGTACTAGTAATACTCACTAGTACTCACTCAGTTCAGTTCAGTTCAGTCGCTCAGTCATGTCCGACTCCTTGCAACCCCATGAATCGCAGCACACCAGGCCTCCCTGTCCATCACCAACTCCCGGAGTTCACTCAGACTCACGTCCGTCGAGTCGGTGATGCCATCCAGCCATCTCATCCTCTGTTGTCCCCTTCTCCTCCTGCCTCCAATCCCTCCCAGCATCAGAGTCTTTTCCAATATGTCAACTCTGCATGAGGTGGCCAAAGTACTGGAGTACTCACTAGTCTGGGCCAAAAAAAGAGGCCAAAGAAATGAAAACATCTTCAAAGTTAAGTCCCATACAACTCATGATTTTGAGGATCACCATTGACGAGCTGTGTAAGCTGGGACAAGTTATCACAGCTCTGAATCACAGTTTCCTCATATGTAAAATGGAGCTTATATTTGTATCCACTGCACAGTGTGATGGTAAGGATTAAACAGGACTGAGCATTTAGAACAAACAGCTCACCACCTGGCGCAGTGACTACCCACTAATAACTGGTGCTTAGATGTACGCTTGAAAGAAAAGTTGAAATAGAACCAAGAAGTGATTATTGCTTTTGTACAGCTGGTGAATATTTCATCTTTTCTTCTATGCTTCCCACATCATTTCGGATATTTATCCACGTATGTACCTAACTCAGTTGCATCACCAACTACTGTCTATATTTAAATGATAAACTTCTAAAAGGCAAAGATGCCTCATGCGCTATTTGTTTGAGTAGCATGATTCCAGGAACACACAGACACAATATATTCTTAGCTCAGTGGTTTCTAACTGTGCGTCAAAAATCAGATTGGACTGCAGTGGTTTTTAAATGCTTTTGGGGTCATGAAAGGTTGTTGAGAGTGAAATGAGTGCGGTGGACCGACTCCCAGAAAAACGCACAGTCAAGCAAGGTATCCGTCACTGCATCCCTCCCTCCCCAAGCGTGAGGCTCCCAGATTCAAGCCTTTAAAGTGAACCAAGCGAAAACAGCTCACAAACACCACCATATGCCAGAGGCTTCATAAACTACATCTCATCTCATCTTTAGAGAAAGGCCTGGGTGAAGGGCCCACTCACGCCTTCTCTAAAGGTTCAGAGAGGCTGGGTGTCCAGCACATGTGAGGGCAGACAGCTGAGCAGTTTCTCTCCCAGCTCAGTAGCCCTCCTTGTTTCCTCATGGGCCCAGCAGAGATCATCCATCGATCCACAGGAGGGAATCAGCATTTTCATGCCTGTTCTGCCGGTGAGGACCCTGGGGCATCCTGAGAAGGCCTCGTAGGAAGTGAAGGTGGTAAAATCGAGACACCCCAGGTCATCTGAGCCTCAGGAGGGTTTCCTCCATTCTGGCAAGTGTCTGAGCATGGTATGTGCCAGGCCCCGGGCCAGGATCTGATACATACCAGCTTATAAAGAAGCCCATGGCCTGGGACTTCCCTGACAGTCCGGCAGTTAAGCCTTCGAGCTTTCAGTGCAGGGGGCACAGATTCCATCCCTGGTCAGGAAGCTAAGATCCCCCATAGCTTGTGGCCAAAAAAACTAAAATATAAAACAGAAGCAATACTGTAACAAATTTATTTTAAAATAAATTTTAAAATGGTCCACTTAAAAATATTTTAAAAATAAAGAAAGAAAGAAAAGGGCCTAGAGGCAAGTAGGCCTAGATTGGGATTCTCGCTCTATCAGTTTTTTGCTGGGTGACCCTGAGGAAGTTAATTCATGCCTCGAGCCTCAGTTTCCTTATCTGTAATGTCAGGTTAGTCCACTCTTCATTGGGAAATTATCTTACAGGTCAGGGGGGCCGACGTTAGGAGAGCAGCCTGCCGGGGCCTGTGCAGAGTGGGTACTGTTCGAGGTCACTTCCAGATGAATTGGACCTGTTTTCGGTAGTCAGGCAAGAGATCCTTAGAGAAAAACAGAAAGTCCTGCCCTGGAGAGGAGCCCCGTGAGAAGGGCGGAGCAGGGCCCCTGCAGGAACACTGACTTCCTATTCTGTCCAGACCACTCGGCTGACACGCCTCTTTGTTTTCATGCTGAAAAGAGAAAAATATTTTCCTGGCAGTTGGAAGTAGAGTTTTTCCATTAATCTTCCCTCTGCGTGTTGTTTCACCAAGATCGAAAGGGATACAAAACAAACCCCAGAATGTCACCCTGAGGAGGAAGGGAAAATGCATTCCAGGCTGGACACTATTGAGCCCAGGCACCAGAGCCAGGGGACTCTCATCAGGGGGTATGCTGGTCACCCCCAGTTGTACCCCCAGCTCACACACAAGAGCAGCTTCCCACGGATCTCCCCAGATATTTGAACGCAGCCCTGAAAGCGTATTTTAAAACATTTCTGGACCTCCAAATAGAAAGCCAGCCAACGCCCTGTCTCCTGCCCCAAAGCCTCCAGCAAGGACTAAACCTCAGCTTTTCAGTTCAGGGGCTTGTCAGTTTCCTTTCAGCCACGAGGGATGATCTTTAACATGGATTTCATCGGCCAGTCCAGCCTGATGTCCTGTCCAGATATGGGCACTCACATATGAAAAGCCTCCTTCCACACTTACAGAACAATAAACAAGGCTAGAGAATCGAGCCAGCTCTGCCAGCCCAGAAACCAGCCGGGCTTCAGAGAAGCAGCCCCTGCCTCCTTCATCAATGGGGTGCTTGTTTCGCCACCGAACAGCTAGCTATTGATTGTGCAACTGCCCTTTCTTTCACACCAGGGTGTGGCTGGGGTTGGGAGGGTCAGCCTGTCATCTGCATGTGAGCCTCTTGGCTCTGGACATGTTCCTGCTGCTTTGAGGCTGCTGGGCCTGCAGGGGAGGGCGTGGAGGGAGGAAGATGCTCCTGGGGATGGATCCTTGGGGGCGGGTTCCTGTTGAGCCTCTACAGAGCATGGCTGTGGGGTGGAGGTGAGGCAGGCAGCACCCCAGGGCCTCTCAGTTCAGTCTCAGTCACGCCGGACTCTCTGCGACCCCATGGACTGCAGCACGCCAGGCCTCCCTGTCCATCACCAGCTCCCGGAGCTTGCTCAAACTCATGTCCATCAAGTCTGTGATGCCATCCAGCCATCTCATCTCTGTCCTCCTCTTCTCCTGCCTTCAAGAGCAAATTGTTGACTTGATCTGATTGTTTGGCTTTTGCCAGGTTGGCAGGTGATCGGTTACCAACAACCATCTGGATTCCAGGCACTGAGGCTGGTAATATACGCACATATCCCTTCTGATCTTCTCATCAACTCTGTAAAGAAGATTCTTTTCCTAAACTCATTTTGTAGCTGAGGAAACTGACCCAGAGAGTTAAAGTGATCTGTCCATGGTCCCCTGAAAACTGAACGTAGAGCTGAGGCTCAAATCCAAGTCTTTCTGGTTTCAAAGCCTGTGATGCCATAAGCTTCACTCAATGATTCCGTCTTTGTAAGTGCAATGGTGGGCGTTTGTCCCCCCTCCTCATGGACATGCTTGGAGCATCAGATGAGTTATAAATCCAAAAGGGGAGGCCTGGAAGGGCCTGAGCAGTCACTTGGCCCAATTTCTTCACATTACAGATGAAGAAACTGAGGTCCAGAGAGGCAACCTACCCAAGACCCCATAGCTACTGGCAGAACCTGGAGCTGTAGGTGTCTGAACACCCCCTTGTTTCACTGTGAAAAAGAGCACAGGAACAGAATGGCTTAACCCAACACTAAAAAATGAACAGCTTTGTAACCACCAGTCAGATCAAACACTGGAATATTCCAGAGAACCGTAGGTTTGCTGGTTGGAGCCAGAAGTAGGTGGGGCAGAGAGGAGCACTTCCCTGGGCCATCTCCTCATGTCATGGGGAGACGGACCCTGCTACCTGTGAGCCTTGAGCTCTGGTGGTGAGGAGGAAGAGAGGAGCCAGACCCAAAGAAAACATAGTAAGTCATCTAGAGAGTTGCAGGTAAGTAAATTGCAACCTGTCCTTTTAGCATAAGCAGTTTTGGGAGATGGTTGCTTTTAGATAAAGATGGTGGAGAGACCTGGGCAGTCAACCACATTCTTCAATAAGATCTTCCACTGAAACTTAGACTAACCAGGCACCATCATAAACACTTACAGCCCCATAAGCTAGTTACTGTTAATCCCATTTTACAGAAAACGATGACAGTGCAGAGAGGTTAAGTGCCGTGCCTTAAATCCCACCACACAAAGGGGCCTAGTCCCAGTCAGACCCAGTTGTGTGTTTGACTTGTTTCTGTTTTTTAAAGTGGATTCCTCATCGTGTCTCAGGTTGTGTGTGTGTTAAGTCACTTCAGTCGTGTCCGCCTCTCTGCCACCCCATGGACTGCAGCCCGCCAGGCTCCTCTGTCCATGGGATTCCCCAGGCAAGAATACTGGAGTGGGTGGCCTTGTCATCCTCCAGGGGACCTTCTCAATCCGGAGGGGAGGGAGGAGTCTTTACCTCTAGTGCCACCTAGAAAGCATGTCTCAGTTTCCCTTTCAGCAAAAGAGAAGTAACGATTACACAAAGCGTAGCGCTGAATGAAAGCGCCGCCCACCCAGACTTCTTGATGCCAAGTGCTGTAACTTACCAGGATACCTACGCAGTGAGGGATCCGAGGAGCACTAAATCCTTATGTTTTCAAAGAAGCACAGATATTCAGTGGGGTATGAATGGAACTTTTCCTCACAGTGGAGTAGGACATTTCTAATTTTAAATTTAGGAGGACAAAGTAAGACCAATTTAAAGCACAAGGGCTTAAATTGGATTAACTTTACAATTGTTGTAACACAAACCAAATGATTGGGGAGATTGGAATAACTTAGTTCTCAGTGGGTTATTGTTGCTGTCGCTGTTTAGTCGCTAAGTCATGTCTGACACTATTGCAGCCCTGTGGACTGAAGCCCGCCAGGCTCGTCTGTCCATGGGGCTTCCCAGGCAAGAGTACTGGAGTGGGCTGCCGTTTCCTTCTCCAGGAGATCTTCCTGACCCCGAGATCGAACCCGTGTCTCCTGCATTGCAGACAGGTTCTTCACCACTCAGACACCAGGGAATCCCTCCCAGTGGGCTGGCCTATACTATTTGCGAGAGTCTATTCTGTATGCCCCGTTCTTGGGTCACAGCCTTGTCATGGTGAAGGCGCTTGTGTAACTCAATGAAGCTATGAGCCATGCTGTGCAGGACCACCCAAGGTGGACGGGTCATAGTGAAAAGTTCTGACAAAACATGGTCTGCTGGAGGAAATGGCACCCCCTTCCAATATTCTTGCCTAGAGAACCCTATGGAAAGTATGAAAAGGCAAAAAGATATGAGACTGGAGGATGAGCCTCCCGGATCAGAAGGTGTCCAGTGTGCTACTGAGGAAGAATGGAGCGCAATTACTGATAGCTCCAGAAAGAATGAAGCAGCTGAGACAGAGGAAACAATGCTCAGTTGTAGATGTTTCTGGTGGGAAAAGTAAAGTCTGATGCTGTAAAGAACAATATCTCATAGGAACCTGTAATGTTAGGTCCATGAATCCAGGTAAATTGGACGTGGCCAAGCAGGGGATGGCAAGAGTGAACGTTGACATTTTAGCAATCAGTGAACTAAAATGGACCGGAATGGACAAATGTAATTCAGGTGGCCATTATATCTACTACTGTGTGTAAAAATCCCTTAGAAGAAATGGAGTAGCCCTCATAGTAAAAAACAAACGAAAAAAGAGTCTGAAATGCAGTACTTGGGTGCAATCTCAAAAACAGCACAATGATCTCAGATCTTTTCCAAAGTAAACCATTGAACGTCACAGTAATCCAAGTCTATGCCCCAACTACTGATGCTGAAGTTGACTGGTTCTATGAAGACCTATAACACCTTCTAGTCTTACACCTGGCGTGCTGCAGTCCGTGGGGTCACAAAGAGTCAGACATGACTGAGCGACTGAACTGAACTGATCTCTGCTTTGGTGAAGGAGCTATTCAGATTTTTTGCCCATTTTTTAATTGGATTGTTTGTTTTCTTAATGAATCTTGAGAGTCTTTTGTATATCCTGGATAAAAACTATTTTCAGATACGTCATTTGTAAATATTTTCTCTTAGTCTGTGACTTGTCTTTATTTTCTTTTGCAGAATAGAAGTTCTACATTGTGATTAAGTTCATTTAATTAGTTTTGTGGTTCGTGTGTTTGGCATTCTGCCTGACCCCAAATCAGGGACATTTTCTCCTGTTTTACTTTTACATTTTTATGTTTAAAACTATGATCAGTTTTGAATTTGTTTTGTATAATATGTGAGATAAAGGCCAAAGTTCATTTTTGTTGCTACTGCTATATTTTTGTTATATTTTTAAAACAGGGCTCAATATTACCTCTTTCTTCAGAGGAGCCAAACCAAATAGTAGTTTATTTTAGTTTTTTCATGGGTTACATCTTCATATCTTACACAATTTGGAGTACACAATGAAAAATAAGTCTCCCATGTTGGTCCTGAGGGCCACCCAGATACCACCATTCCCCTCTTCCCCCTCAAGACAACCATTGTTATCTGTTTTTTATTTGTCTTAACAGGAATAATTAACACATTTATAATTCAACTGAGTTCAGTTCAGTTGCTCAGTCATGTCCAACTCTTTATGACCCCATGGACTGCAGCACACCAGGCTTCCCTGTCCATCACCAATTACTGGAGCCTGCACAAACTCATGCCCGTTGAGTTGGTGATGCCATCCAACCATCTCATCCTCTGTCGTCCCCTTCTCCTCCTGCCCTCAATCTTGCCTAGCATCCGAGTCTTTTCTAATAAGTCAGTTTTTTGCATCAAGTAGCCAAAGTATTGGAGCTTCAGCTTTAGCATCAGTCCTTCCAAAGAATATTCAGGACTGATTCCCTTTAGGGTGGACTAGTTGGATCTCCTTGCAGTCCAAGGGACTGTCAAGAGTCTTCTCCAACACCACAGTTCAAAAGCATCAATTCTTCAGCACTCAGCTTTCTTTATGGTCCAGCTCTCACATCTGCACATGACTACTGGAAAAACCATAGCTTTGATTATATAGACCTTTGTCAGAAAAATAATGTCTCTCCTTTTTAACATGCTGCCTAGGTTTGTCATAGCTTTTCTTCCAAGGAGCAAGCATCTTTTAATTTCATGGCTGCAGTCACCATCTGCAGTGATTCTGGAGCCCAAGAAAATAGTCTCTCACTGTTTCCATTGTCTCCCCATCTATTTGCCATGAAGTGATGGGACTGGATGCCACGATCTTAGTTTTTTGAATGTTGAGTTTTAAGCCAGCTTTTTCACTCTCCTCTTTCACTTTCATCAAGAGGCTCTTCAGTTCCTCTTCACTTTCTGCCATACAGGTGGTGTCATCTGTGTATCTGAGGTTATTGGTATTTCTGCTGTCAATCTTGATTCCAGCTTTTGCTTCATCCAGCCTGGCATTTCACATGATGTTCTCTGCATAGAAGTTAAATAAGCGGGGTGACAATATACAGCCTTGATGTACTCCTTTCCAAACTTGGAACCAGTCCATTATTCAATGTCAGATTCTAACTGTTGCTTCTTGACCTGCATAGAGATTTCTTAGGAGGCAATTGTCTTTTAAAATAAATTATAAACTGTTCTCCCCAAAAATAAAAAGAAAGAGAACATTCCAGCATGCCAGAAACCCCTCTCATGCCCACTTCCGTCTCCTCCTCAAGGTCACGACCGTTCTGAATTTTATGGGAATCATGGACTTGCTTTTTGCTATGGTACCATCATTGTCCCTGAACACTACAGTAAACCTTGAACGTCATAGCATAATATCACAGTACATATTCCTTTGTGTCTAGCTTCTTTCATCAAATACTGGGTTTGAAGCTTTCATTCACACTTTGCATGTGGCTATAGTTCAGCCAGCTTCACTGTTTTGTGGTATTTGTACTGGGTTGGACAGTGTCTCTCCGAAATGTATGTTTACCTAAAACTTCAGAATGTGGCCTTCTTTAGAATAGGGTCTTTGCAGATGTGATCACTTAAAATGAGATCATACTGGATTAGGGTGGAGTCTGAACCCTATGGCCAATGTCCTTACAAGAAGATATTGAGAGGAGAAGGTCATGGTAAGACAGAGTGATCCAACCACAAGCCACAGTGGTTGCAAGGCAAGCCCCAGAAGCTATGGGAGAGACAGAGCAAAACCTCTGTCCAAGGAGCCAGGAGGAACCAGCCTGGCCAAAATCTTGATTGTGAACGTCTAGTCTGCTGAATCGGGAAGAATACATTTCTGCGATGGGAAGCCACCAGTTTATGGTAATATGCTATGGTAGCCCAGGAGTCTACTACAGTATTCCACTGAGAAAATCAGCCACCATGTGCTTATAAATAAACCTCCACTTCTGATCCATTCTGCAGCGGAGGTAGTTTGGTTAGTTTCAGGCTGGTAGCAACTCTGAGCAATGGTTCTGGGAACGCTGTGATCACATGTCTTGGAGCAAAAGGCTGACACGCCTCCTCTATACCACACTGCTTCCTGAGTGCTCAGCCTCTGATGGCTCTGCCTGTAGAAACTCCTGGTCCTGTCATGAAGCAGACTCAGAAGAAGGGACAAAGGACAGCAGTGCAATTGGCAGAACCCTGGGGATGCCTCTCGACCTGCCCCAGCTCCAGCTCAGGCTGCAGAATCAGGGGCCCCTCACCCTCTCCTGCCTGAACCCTCCTCCTTGCTTCCATCTCTGGCCTTGCTGTGGACCTCCCCCCAGCCATCACTTCCTGTTTACAGGACCCCCTGCACACACACACACACACACACACACACACACACACACACACACACACACTGATGTTGACTTTGCATCTACCCCTAGCCAGTCTCTGATCCCCCTTTCAGTCCCTTTCTTCCTTTGCTGGTTGACTGGGTTCGGGACTGGACCTGCTCTATTCTGTCTTGTGGACTCAGCCAACGCATCTCAGGCGGAAAGTCCTTAACAATGCGTCCCCTCTTGCAAGGATAAGCCTTTTGAAGTATTTTCTTTCCCCCAAGGAGGAAATCCATTGGCAGTAGAGAATGGTCTCTCCCAAGGATAGCAGAAGGTTGGGGGCAGAGCACACAGGCGTCTTGGGGAGGAAGAGGTGAAGGGCATTTCAGTGGAAACGGAGACGCTGGTGCTTACGGCTGCAGCGCACCTCCCAGAGACAGCGTCACGGGGAAGAAAGAATGTGCCCGTCAGCTGCCAGAGGGCTGAGGCGAACGCCTGCCTCCCCGCCTTCAGCGCCCGCTCCTCAGGATGACTCACTTTCTAAGCTTCCAGAGTGGTGACGACGATTGTTTATCTGACACAGACGTCAAACTTGTTTTCATGACTGCAATACTAACCCAAAGCCCGCTGGGTTGCCTTTTTCCGGAGTAACAACATCCTCTTGTTATGAATTCTGTGTTTCACTTGGACCTATCTTCATAGCATTTGTATTTTTCTGTACAGCTCGTTCTGGGAAATTGGGAAAATAGCAATACTGATGTAGATAGAATTCCTTTTTTGTTTTATTCTTAGGGATAATCTACTGCTTTGATTGTGAAATACGATGACAGACCGGTGGCTAACCCCACCCATCAGTGCTCTGAAGCCAGGAGTGGAATATTTGTTTCATGAGGATTTCAGCAGCCAATATTCATTCACGGCTGCTCAAAGGTCTCCTACAGAAAAGTCTAGGGAGATGGGGGGTGAGGGGCTATAGTTGAGAACCGAAATGTTTCGGGTTATGGGAATGCAAACTTTTTTTGGAAGAAATCCTAAGTTTTCAATCATGCCACATCTTCTCTCCCAACTCATAAGTTAATGTTTCAGAGGTCAGGATATTAGTCAAGGTGTGCTCAGGGAAGCATGCTGAGTAACGTGGGAAAACACAGATCTGCTATGGAGATGAGATGGTGAATAACGGTGGGAGCTGGTGAAGAGGGCTGTTAACTCTGCGTTTGGTGGGGGTCAATCCTGAAGTCACTGTAGGTTGGCAGGCCAGGCGGTTAGGAAGAAATTCTGGGAAATGGAGTTCTGATAGCTAAGTTAACATGAAAACACAAGCATCCTAATGGTGGACTCAGAAGTACCAAGCGGCAGTTGTCTGGAGCTCCATCATGGAGGCACCACTAAGCTAACGTGCGTATTCCACTTCACATGCGCCGGACACTCTTCTAAGCTCTTTGTATGTGTTCCACTCATTTAATCCTCGCAAGACCCCTATGAAGTAGTTGTTTCCATTCTTCCTATGTCACAATGAGAAAACCGAGAGATCATGAAGGTCCTAAGCGACAGGCAAACCCTAGTTCAAGAGCAGGAATGCTGGGCAGTCTTTCATTCATCTTCTCGTCTCTCCTTTTTTTAGCAGCCTGCCGTTCAACGCGGAAGCTTGCTTTGCTTTGCTCTTCTGTTTTGGATCTCCTTGCCCCTCTCCCTATGAGACTGGAGAGGCTCTGGCTGGATTTTCCCGTGAGTGCTTTTTCTGGTATGCCCGTTGTTCCTTTCTTCCCTGCAAATCATTTGACTTCCCTGCGAGTCAGTTTTCACTGTGGACCAAATGAACTCAAATAGTGTCTGAACAGCATTCATTAATTCTTGCTTTGTCTCTGAGGCTTGGCTGAGGGTCTGCTGATCCAGGCTGGTATTACCTGAGTGGTTCTGCTTCAAGTTACAAGTCCAGATGGGCTTGGCATCTCATTGACTGGGGGCTCACGGCAGATCCATGCATATTGATTGTTGCTAGAAGGCAGTGCCTACACAGGACTAGCACTTCTCATGATGATAGAAGAGGCAGAGAGACAGACAGGAGAGCCAGCGACGACTCCTAAGACTAGGCTCAAATCTTTGTACCACATCCTACGGGCCCAAGACAAGTCTGGGTCAGGGAGGTATAAATATATGACGTAGTGTGTCTCCAGAGGAAGGGGAGAATTGGAGTCAATCGCATACATTATTTAATAACACTGCTATTATTTAAAGGCAAGCAACTATCCTGAGGTTCTCCTTGAAATACATTTCTAGATCTCAGAAGATTAACTTTCAGAAGAAAAACAGAAATGAGTGGATATTTCAGATCTGGAAAGTTGACTAAGTGGTCAACAGCCAGAGGAAAACTTTAGGCATGTTCTCTGCTCTCCTCCGCACACCTCTAAGGTCAGACCTCACCCTTTGATATTCCATCCCGCATCGCTGTGACCCTCAGGCATAGGTCCATTGATTGATGTCATCAACATATTGCTATCCCTCCAGCATCAATTCTGGTGTGTTTGTAGCCTGACCATTCTAGGTTCTCACCATCTTCCATTTCCCTTCCAAACATCTCCAAAGACATTTATCCTCCACGCATAGAAGTTGGACATGATTCTCAAGGATTTAAGGAACAGACTGTGCCTCTAGGGAGAAAAATCTGCCCCATCCTTATGACTCAGGTGTGTCAGAAACTCAGGTTGAATTTTCTTGCTTCCACGTATCTGCATCCTGTATCCTCTTATTTATTTGTTCATGCATCATTTGTTTTAAAAAAATATTTTGTGTCCATGGTGGGGCATGTCATCCACATTTCTTCTCTTTGGTGAGCTTTATGCCTGTTTTTTCTTCTGGGAAAAAATTAAAAACATTTTTTTGGAGCTGAACTCATATTGGTCAGCTGAGTTCCCTGCAACAGGGGGCAGCCCTCCTCCAAAAGAACTTCATCCCTGTAGAAGTCTTAACAACAACAACCATAGCATCAAATCAAAACCCAACCCCGTTACCAATTCCCCAGGATACTACAAGCTCCTGGAGGAAAACAACGCAGGCTGTCTTCACATTTTAACATGCACTAGGCCTGGCACAGCTGGAATTCAAATGATCTTTGTTAATTAAATGAGTAAATTCCAAACCTCCATGACACAGAATCCATTCTGGCAACACTTCTGAAAACAAGAACACTGCCAGGTTGAATCGCTGTGGATGTTATTTTCTGAGTAAAGTTCAATTCTAGGCAAAATTACGACATGGCTAAACAATTCTCTGGATTTCAGAATCTTGACTCTGTAGGTCCCCCTCTTAAAACTCTATGTCCCTATATTCCTCTGGGTTATTCCCAGGGTGCAAAACAAATGTAAAGAAGCTTTAGAGCTATTTGTTTACTTTTTGTCCACAACGATTTATCTAGTATCTATTATAAGTCAAGTACTATGCAGGTTTTAGCAGTTAAAAAGTCAAATACAGCAGGGTAACTGCCTTGAGGCAGTTAATGGGGGATATGAACAGTACATACATGTAAACATATAATGATTACACATCATGACAAATTACCAAATGCAATGGTGATCCAGGGAAGGCACCCCTAGTCCTTCCTGGAAGAGGTGACATCTGAGCTGATTCCTGGTAGATAAATAAGAACTGGGGTGTGGTCCCAGCAGACAGAATGGCATGTCCAAGGACTCATGCTGGAGAGCAGTGAGCATTCTTGGAACACCAGGAGTTCACCATGACGGGGGGACACAGTGTTAGTGGGGGTGTGGCTGAGCTGTGTGGTCAGAGAAGGAAGCAAAGATGGATCATGCCTGTACCACTTTAAGGTGACTTCTGAAGCGCTGATTTGTCCTGAGGGCAATGCAGAATCATTGAACATTTGTAAACAGGAAGATGACCTGATAAAACTTGTGCTTTAAAAAGACACAGAGTCAGGGAGACCAGTTATGAGACCATCGCAGTGATCAGGCAAGAGGTAAGTGTCCTTGTCTGAAGGACCCAGTTTGGTGGCAGGTCCCTGGTGACAGGCTTTCACCGTCCAATGCGCCACACAGGCTCTGGTCTACATGCCTTGAACACGTTACAAGCTTTGGCTACTTGATTCACACTTGACTTGAACTTCCTTCTTTCACGACCATTTCATCCTGCCAAGTTTGGAGTTTACAGACTACAACCTTTAACAGCTTTTCAATACATATTTCTCAGACTTTTTATTTCTTTTTAAGTAAAAAACTGTGGGGATTTTTCATGCATGAAACCCGAGAATGCATGAATGATTTGGTTCAAACTTCTTCCAAAATATTGACTTTGGATAAAGAACAAATAACCAAATGTTAGGCTGGAGCTCAAGAATAGGTTGGACATCTTGCTTGCTTCTTCTCCTAAAAAAAAAAAAAAAAAAAAGAAGAAGAAGAAGAAGAAAGTGAAGAGAAAGGAAAAGCAAATGAGATTTCTCGTTTCAGGAACTATCTGTACACACACAGCCGATTCACTTTGCTATAGACTGAAAACTAGCATGATACTGTACAGCAACTATATGCCAACGGAAAAAAAACAGATTTCCCATTTCATCATTTAAGAATTAGTATCTGAATAATACAGTAATATCCATGTGAACGTCTCTAATTCTACAGCAAATGGCAGTATCACATTCTAGCCCTCAGATAAATGTCAGGCTCAGCACTGCCCATCATGCTGAGTCCTCCCCTGCCCTCCAGGCTGTGCCTACATCCTCTCCCCAAACTGCCAACACCGAGTAGGCAAGGTCCCAAGCAAGAGTGGCCTGGGCTTCTTGTCATTAGGATATAAAGGAGTTCTGTTCTAATGATTCCTCAAAACAAGCAATGATCAAGTAAAGTGAAAATTTTGCTTTTCATTTTCCCAGGCCTGGCTACCTGTACCCGACTCTGAGGTTCCATAAAGTCACATGTGATGCAATGGGATATAACCCATTTTCTGTCCTCATCCAACCCCCTTATACTCAGATTCTGGATGCTGTAGAAGCTCAGGAGCTGTTCTGCAAAACACCGCCATAAAACATAGGGACATAGAATGAAACGGTTCATTATTCCTCACAATGCTGTGGATTGACTGGGTATTCAAATGCCTTGCAGGTACTGGCTGGGGTGTTGGGTGGTTACAAAGTCTTTGGTGGCTTCAGGCATGAGATTGGCTAGCTCAGCAGGGCTGTTAGTTGGAGATCTCCATTCTTCTCTTTGGGGGTTTTTCTCATGGATAATTGGGCTTCCTTACAATGTGGCAGCTGTGGCCCAAGGAGGGATGTTCCAACAGGTGAAGATGGAAGATGCTCTTCTCCTACACAGAGTACTTCCACTACGTTCCCTGGTTACAGCCACTCACACAGCTAGCACAGATTTGAGGGGAGAGGAAATAGACGCTAGTTCTTGATAGAGAAACGGCAGGATCTGTTGTGTAAGAGCATGTGGGGAGGGCGAGAGAACGGCGACGTCTTGAGCAGAAACAGGAAGAACCCAGTCCTTAGAGGCTGTGTGGACGACTGACTTAGCAGTGCTGAGATCCGGATGCTGAAGGGCAGACTTTCCTGGGGTAGGACCAGTGAGTAGCTAAGCACTCACCCTTTGTGGAGACTTTTGTTAAAAACAAACCAGCTTTTAGGCTTGTTTCTTGGATCATGGTTGTAAATATCCTTCCTATACAAAGGCTGTCAGTCTCTTTAAATCTGGCCCAGCGCACAGTCTGGTCCCGAGGGAAGCAGTCATGATAGCATCCTTCAGATGAGACTGGGCACGTTCAGGGTGGGGTGGCCGGAGACTGCACTTTCCTTCAACATACACTGCCAAGCTCTGGGCGGTGACAACCTGGTCACAGCAGATGGACCCAGGGTCCAAGCCAGGGAAGCTGGCCCAGGGGAGACAGCGGGTAATGAGAGGCCTCGCCTGACACCCCACCCACCAGAATCACGGCACACTGATGGTGATTCCCCAACATGCTCCAGTGGAAACAGACATGCAGAAATGAGCAGAGAGAGAAGCAGAGGGAAAGGGCAGCTGAGTCATGAGGGTGGGGTCAATGGGACAGAAAGAAATAGATGCCCATTCCTGGGGAAAGAGGTGTTCAGGACACCAGAGCCACCGCTGGCTCCAACAGTGGACCTGTTACAGCTTCCGCTGCATCTGGCCTGATGAGGAATACCCGGGGCTGCCCCTCTACCCTCCATGCTCCCGCCTCACTGGCCTCCTGTGTATTCCTGAAACTTACCAAGCTCTCACGTAAGGGCCTCTGCACCAACCGATCCCTATGGCTAGAAGATTCTGCCCCAAGATCTTCCCCACCTGGCTCGTTGGAGCCTTCAAGCCTCAGTTACTTCTTCAGAGAAGTTTTTCTGGACCATGCAACCTGGAGTAGCTTCAGACCCTTCTCCCCTATCACTCTCAGGCATATCATCAGATTCTTTACTTCCTAGCACTTAAGCCATCTGAAATTACCTTGCTCATTTACACATGTTTTCATTGTTTATCAACCCTCCCTTGAGTGGAAGTTCCACGCGGTCAGGAACCTTGTGGGTTTTATCCACCACTAAAGATTGAAGGCAGGAGGAGAAGGGGACGACAGAGGATGAGATGGGTGGATGGCATCACCGACTCAATGGACATGAGTTTGAGTGAACTCCGGGAGTTGGTGATGGACAGGGAGGCCTGGCATGCTGCAGTCCATAGGGTCGCAAAGAGTCGGACACGACTGAGGGACTGAACTGAACTGAACTGAGACTCCCTGGAACCTGGAACACAGTCTGATACACAATCGTGCCCAATGTTTGCTCCAGTGGGTATCCCTCTTCATTCCTCATAAATTGAAAGCACCTCACACCAACAGAGCAAGGGCCCTGAAAACCTTTGTGGTAAATGACTTTGTGGTGAGAAGCGGCAAGGTGGCCAAAAGCCCCAGAAGCCCTCTGCACTGAGGAATATTTAAGTTCCCTAAAGGGCTTCCCTGGTGGCTCAGATGGTGGAGAATCTGTCTGCAATACAAGAGATACAGGTCCAATCCAAGGGTCGGGAAGATCCCCTGCAGAAGGGCACAGCTACCCACTCCAGTACTCTTGCCTGAACAATTTCATGGACAGAGGAGCTGGTGGGCTACAGTCCATGGGACTGCAAACAGTCAGACATGACTGAGTGACTAACACTTTCACTCTCAAAAATAGAACAGAAACTGTTCCTCAAACAACAGCAAAACTAAGGACATTTTGCTGCTAAGTTGCTTCAGTCGTATACAACTCTTTGTGATGCCAGGGACTGTAGCCTGCCAGGGTCCTCTGTCCATTGGATTCTCCAGGCAAGAACACTGGAGTGGATTGTCATGCCCTCCTCTAGGGGATCTTCCAAACCCAGGGATCAAACTCACCACTCTTAATGTCTTCTGCATTGGAAGGCAGGTTCTTTACCACTAGCGCCACCTGGGAAGCCAAGGACATTTGATCCCCTGTAATTAACAGTATGGTGCTGGAGAAAACTTGAGAGTCCCTTGCACTGCAAGGAGATCAAACCAGTCAATCCTAAAGGAAATCAGTCCTGAATATTCATTGGAAGGACTGATGCTGAAGCTGAAGCTCCAATACTTTGGCCACCTGATGGGAAGAGCTGACTCATCGGAAAAGACTCGGATGCTGGGAAAGATTGAAGGCAGGAGGAGAAGAGGGTGGCAGAGGATGAGATGGTTAGATAGTACCACTGACTCAATGGACATGAATTGGAGGAAATTCCAGGAGATGGTGAAGGTCAAGGAACCCTGGCGTGCTGCTTTCTGTGGGGTCACAAAGAGTTGGACACAACTTGGTGACTGAACAATAACAAGAATAATTAACAGTGATACATACTTTTCACTCACACCCAAGGACAGCCAAGATGAGTCAAGAAATTTCTGGAAACTTTCTAAGACCTTCCTTCCTTCAGTGGCCCACTATCTGCCTCTCACTACCACAAACATAGTAACACTTATCAAGACATCTAGATTTGCAGATGATCTGCCAAAGCTGTATGCATGTTTCTCTGTGTCTGGTCCTCTAAACAAACATCCAGTGTCCAAGGCATTTTAGCCACTGGATCCTATAGACAGAGCATCTGAGGTCAAAAGCTTTTGAATGGTTTCTGAAATGCCTGAGATCTGAAAAAAAAAAAAAACCCACGAAGAATATGGTATCTCAGACAGAATAAATATAATTCAATAAATGTTTAAGTAAAATGCGTGTGGAACAGGGTTTTTTCTCAACAGTAAATACTCAGTACTATAATCTGAGGTTGGCCAAACCTGCGGATGTGGAGGGACTGGGGAGACAGGGGAAAGACTATGAAGTCTATGTGGGTTAGCCCCCACGTTGTTCAAGAGTGAGTCGTCCCTCTTAATATCTTTGGGGTGGTGGGGATATTATCAAAGCCGGTGTGCCAAGCACTGCTGACCATCATAAAACAACTCTCACACTATTTGGTGTCCCTAAGCCATGGAGATGTGGCCTCATCTACACATGAATCCATCTGTACGTGAAATCTTTGCCTCACTGACAAGGTCTAGAGAAGCCAACAAGTTTGCCCCTGATTTTGTGGTTTAGGGCTTACTTAGTGCGTGACCTGAGACCAGGATTCCCAGTTCCGGTCTCAAGGATATAATGTCCCAATTTTCCCCATACGTACACCTGTCAGATCTCGTGTCCTTGTTTTGGTTCAGAAACCAGGGCTGGTTATGGAGGACAGGATTCAAGGATGACTGAGAGAAGGAAGAGGAAAGTGGGAGGCGTCTCAGGGCCAAGGTTCCCCTGATTGCTCCCCAGGCCACCTCTCTCACCCCACCCTCCCACCTCCATGTTTCCCAGTTAAAGCTCAAGAGAAGATTCAGGATCCATCCAGAGAGTCTTTTGGAAGTCTTGGAAACCAGATTAGGAAGGATGGATGTGAAGAAGGAGTCTGGGGGAAGGGTGCAGAGGTCACAAATAGTGGAGGTGAAAGTGAAAGTGAAGTCGCTCAGTTGTGTCCGACTCTGTGACCCCATGGACTGTAGCCCACCAGGCTCCTCCATCTATGGAATTTTCCAGGCAAGAGCACTGGAGTGGGTTGCCATTTCCTTCTCCAGGGGATCTTCCTGATCCAGGGATCGAACCCAGGTCTCCTGCGTTGCAAGCAGACGCTTTACCATTTGAGCCACCAGGGAAGCCCCAAATAACAAATCTGAACTATAACAAATCTAAAACTGCTTCGGATCCAGGGTGGGTGTAAATAAAGAGCTTTGTGGTTGCCATGGTTTTAGTTTCTTCAGGGGCTGTCATTCCAGTCCATGGCAGAGTAGAGACAAGTCATTGTATTTTTTTTTAAAGATCTCCAAAGTGTTTCCAGGGTCCTCTGTCACAGTGTTCTGGATGTCTGCAAGCTCTCAAGGCTGGCGACTTCTTGCTGCTGCTGCTGCTGCTACTAAGTCACTTCAGTCGTGTCCAACTCTGTGCGACCCTATAGACGGCAGCCCACCAGGCTCCCCCGTCCCTGGGATTCTCCAGGCAAGAACACTGGAATGGGTTGCCATTGCCTTCTCCAACGCATGGAAGTGAAAAGTGAAAGTGAACTCTCTCAGTTGTGCTGACTCTGTGCGACCCCATGGACTGCAGCCCACCAGGCTCCTCCGTCCATGGGATTTTCCAGGCAAGAGTACTGGAGTGGGGTGCCATTGCCTTCTCTGACTTCTCCTTGAGATCTAACTAAATCTTACCTGCAGAAGCTCCGGCCATCCAGCATGGGAGCCAGAGGAACCTTCCACCTGTTTCGACGTCTTCTTCGAGATGGTCAGGAAGCCTTTGGAGGCCTGATAGTCCTAATCCCCACCATCTCCACTGTGGCTTGTGGAGTCGCTGGTTCTAGGACCTCAGCGTTCACTCTGCCCCTCCCTGAAGAGGTCTCTTCGCACCTGCCCCCCAGGGAGCAGCGACGGCAGCTCACAGCAGCAGCGAGAGGGTGTGCACGGGTGAGTGAAACGGCAGCCCACTCAGGCCTGGCCCTCTCCCCCGGGCCTGCCGGCGGCCCACTCAGGCCTGGCCCTCTCCCCCCGGGCCTGCCGGCGGCCCACTCAGGCCTGGCCCTCTCCCCCGGGCCTGCCGGCGGCCCACTCAGGCCTGGCCCTCTCCCCCCGGGCCTGCCGGCGGCCCACTCAGGCCTGGCCCTCTCCCCCGGGCCTGCCGGCGGCCCACTCAGGCCTGGCCCTCTCCCCCCGGGCCTGCCGGCGGCCCACTCAGGCCTGGCCCTCTCCCCCGGGCCTGCCGGCGGCCCACTCAGGCCTGGCCCTCGCCCCCCGGGCCTGCCGGCGGCCCACTCAGGCCTGGCCCTCTCCCCCGGGCCTGCCGGCGGCCCACTCAGGCCTGGCCCTCTCCCCCGGGCCTGCCGGCGGCCCACTCAGGCCTGGCCCTCGCCCCCCGGGCCTGCCGGCGGCCCACTCAGGCCTGGCCCTCGCCCCCCGGGCCTGCCGGCGGCCCACTCAGGCCTGGCCCTCTCCCCCGGGCCTGCCGGCGGCCCACTCAGGCCTGGCCCTCTCCCCCGGGCCTGCCGGCGGCCGGCGGCTGCTCCCCGGCACCCCGCGCGCCCAGGCAGGGCGCTCACGCACCCCGCGCCCCGAGCCGCAGAGGCAGACGCGACGGGGGAGGGTGGCCTCACCCAGAGGAAGAGGCCTCTCTGCAGCCGGCCAGAGGGCGCGGGGCCGCAGGGGCGGCCGGCACACCCGGCCGTGGGTTTCTGAGGAAGGAAGGGAGGGGCGGAAGCAGGGCCCGCAGGCCTTCTGAAGGCCGCCCAGCCCCCGCGAGGGGCCCCCTCGCGCCTCAGGTCGCCTGGAGTGAGGCTCGAAGCCGACTGCAGCTTCTCTTCCAGCCCAAGGCCTGCTCGACTGTCGGGGCTACTGAGACACAGAGTGGAGGCGAGCCCTGCCCCGCGGCTCCAGGGCACGGGGCGCCTTGAGAAGGGGCCCGTGGGGGCGGACTGCCGCTGTTGGGAGCGTGTGCCTTGCACGTGCACAGCTCCGGAGCTCGTGGACACCCGAGGCCTGGTGCCCGAGGCCCCCCAGAGGGAAAGGCCTACCGACGCGCCACTGTGGGCCGCAAGGGCCCTGGGCTTGGAATGAGGGCCTGGTTCTGCCGCGGTCTCTGGACGCCACTCGGGGTCTTAGGGGTTCCTGGGCTCCATCAGCTGAGGCTTAAATTTGTGCCCCAAATGTTCCCAGACCTCCACGTGCCATAATTGGTGAGCTGGGTTCTAAAGATAAAATATAAAGTGAGACCATTGTGCATACAAAGAGTCCCCTTTAAAATCCCTTAAATTATTCGTGAACACAGAGACACATTTTGAGAGGCATTTGTGAGGTCAGAGACCCACCGAGAGGAAGCAGTCATATCTACCCATCCCTGCTCAGCCCAGGCATCCAATCCCCTCATTCAGAGGAATCACAGGAACCAAAGAGCTAACACTGCTAAGTGGTTATGGGTTTGGATTGGCTGTTTGTGACTCTGCTAAGCCCCTGTTGTCAAATTTGCGTAGGTTCTGTATGCTTGTTTTGCAATTGTAAGTGTATTTTGAATTATTTGCTAGTTTTAAAAATACACTTTGACTAGAAACTAAGGAAAGCTATTATATGATTTTGTTTTATTTATTGCAATGATATCTAGGCACATTTGGAAAAATTTTTCTAAACTATGAACAAGTGTGATGAAATACGCGGATTATCCATGACATTAGATGCAGATGGACTAGGGGGTCCCGGCAAGAAGGCTGACATGGTCAAGTGGAAGACAAGTGAATGAGAAGGTCTAAACCACCCCCATGGAGAAGGCAACGGCACCCCACTCCAGTACTCTTGCCTGGAAAATCCCATGGGTGGAGGAGCCTGGTAGGCTGCAGTCCATGGGGTCGCTAAGAGTCAGACATGACTGAGCGACTTCACTTTCACTTTTCACTTTCATGCACTGGAGAAGGAAATGGCAACCCACTCCAGTGTTCTTGCCTGGAGAATCCCAGGGACAGGGGAGCCTGGTGAGCTGCCGTCTATGGGGTTGTACAGAGTTGGACACAACTGAAGCAACTTAGCAGCAGCAGCAGCAAACCACCCCCAACTTGAAATCTCCAGATGTCTATGCTTCCTAGGCAAGACCGTGCTGATTGACCCACAGGGATATTTTTGTTTTCAACCCACATAGCAAAACACTAATTTTGAACAAGAGTGGTTGGACTTATTTTTCTTTAGCCCCTGGATTCTGCTTACACCCCACATGTGGCCTTGCCATTTTTAAGATGTTCATTATTAAACTGTGCTTGGTTGCTTGTGGACCTCAGAACATCCTAGGGAGGTAGGAAAAATGAGTACACGTCCCATTTTCCAGATTAAGAACCTAAAGCTCCCAAACCCAAGGGTCTTGTCTGAGATCCAACATGCTAAATGGATGTTAAGAGTTGGAACTAGAATCCAAGCTTTCTGATTTGAAGATGGTCCAGGTTCAAAAAAATTAAAATAGAGCACATATTTTTATCACTGTGCTTACCAGGAAGGGTTTGTTTGTTCTTGTCTTAAACAGAGGAATGGCCTGTGTGCCCAGTGAACTTCCCTTTTGGCTCTAGAATAGGTCTTTGAATTCTCAGCCTGAATCCTTCCAGACGGTGCTGTTCTCGGGACCCTGCTCGCCTGCCCCCTCTGGTGGCTGTTACACACATAACAGGTCGCTGGACGGCTCCTAGGGCAGCGGTGGATTTCCCTTTCATCCGTCCTGCATTCACCCCTAGGCGTGCAGGCTCTACACCAGCGCCGACATACACAGGTAAATATAATGGAGCGCTGTCTCCTAGGTGCACGACAAACAAGTGAATGCCCCACGACAAAACAGTGGGGCAAATGTCCTGGAGAAGTGTGCAGAAAATGCTGGCGATACGAAAGACACGTTTGCAGGGAAAGGAGCAGAGAGGGAAGGGAAGGAAGTGGCCCCTGAGCCGAGTTCCAGAGGCCGAGGAGGAGGAGGCATTCGGAATTCAGTGAGCGGCCAGGATCAAGTTCAAGACGGTAGAATTCAAAGCACAGGTTGCAAGGAAGGAGGGCAGGAGATGGGTCTGAGAGACTGACTGGGGCTGGATCATGACAAGTTCTCCAGGCCACGCTAGCATCTGAGTTCATATTCCCTGGGCTAATGGCCTCCAGACTTTTTTGATCATGTTCCCCGATAAAAATGTTTGAGTGTGCATCCCCAACAAACAGATATTTACTCATTTATATATCTTATGCCCAAGTACGCGTGCTAAGTCACTTCAGTGGTGTCCGACTCTTTGCGATCCTATGAACTGTGGCCTGCCAGGCTCCTCTGTCCTTGGAATTCTCCACGCAAAAATACTACAGTGGGTTGCCATGCCCTCCTCCAGGGGATCTTCCTGACCCATCTTTGAACCCGCGTGTTTTACATCTCCTGCGTTTAGCGCCCCCTGGGAAGCCCTATGCCCAAGCAATGCAGCATAATAGTTAAAAGCTTGGGGTCTGGAGCCAAACAGACTAGGTCTGAGTTCTGGTCTTGCTGCTTATTAGCAGATGACCAGGTGGCGCAGGTTGTAAAGAACCCTCCTGCTAATGCGGAAGATGTAGGAGGTGCAGGCTCGTTCTTTGGGTCAGGAAGATGCCCTGGAGGAGGGCACGGCAACCCACTCCAGTATTCTTGCGTGGAGAATCCTATGGACAGAGGAGCCTGGCGGGTTACAGTTCATAGGGTCTCACAGAGTTGGACACGACTGAGCGACTTGGCACCCTTTGATCACATAAGGTCTCTGGTCCTCAGCATCCTCATCTGTAAACTGAGGATAACAGCAGATCCACCCTGTAGGGCTGTGGAGAGGATTAAATGAATTAATTTGGAAGAGTTTAGAACAATGCCTGGCATATCAGTTCAGTTCAGTGGCTCATTCTCAAGCTCAGCAAGAATCTGTTACGTTTAAGCAAATTGTATGTGCAGTATGCCTATGTGCGCTATTGATGTGACTTTAAAATTTTTATTTTGTGATGAAAAGCCCTAAAGACCTTTTGAAGAAAAACACAAATAAATGCAAGAGAAATAATAGATAAGCTAATAATGATAAGGTCCCTAACCAGCCCACACAGGAAAATTAAGGGAAAAAATTCTAATGTATCCCATTCTGGTTCTCCTCAGAGAGCTGAGATAAAGCGTGAGTGTGTCTAAATGTGGGGGCACAATATGTGTGGGGGTGTGAGTCACATAGTGTGAATGTGTGTGTGTGGATGTAGGTGTGAGCATGTGGTCATGAATGTGAGTGTGAATGTGGGTGTGCACATGGGAATATGTGTGTGGGCACTGACTGTACGTAAACACGACTGCATGTGTGTAAGAGTTGTGCATTTCAGAGCTCAGTGTATGAGTGAACATGAGTGTGTATGTTACTGTTCAGTCCCTGAGTCCTGTCTGACCCTGCGATCCCATGGACGGCAGCATGCCAGGCTTCCCTGTCCTTCACTATCTCCCTGAGTTTGCTCAAACTCATGTCCATTGAGTCGTTGATGCCATCCAACCATCTCATCCTCTGTCGTCCCCTTCTCCTCCTGCCCTCAATCTTTCCCAGCATCAGGGTCTTTGCCAGTGAGTCGGTTCTTCACATCAGATGACCAAAGTATTGGAGTTTCAGCTTCAACGTCAGTCCTTCCAATGAATATTCAGGACTGAATTCCTTTGGGATGAATTGGTTGGATCTCCTTGCAGTCCAAGAGACTCTCAAGAGTCTCCTCCAACACAGTTCAAAAGCATCAATTCTTCGGCACTCAGCTTTCTTTACAGTCCAATTCTCACATCCATACATGACTACTGGAAAAACCATAGGCTTGACTAGACAGACCTTTGTTGGCAAAGTAATGTCTCTGCTTTTTAATATGCTGTCGAGTTTGGTCATAGCTTTTCTTCCAAGGAGCAAGCGTCTTTTAATTTCATGGCTGCAGTCACCACCTGCAGGGATTTTGGAGCCCAAGATAGTGATTTTGGAGCTCAAACCTGGCACATAGTACATGTTCCATCAGCCAGTTTTATTACATGCCTTTATAATTTGGAGCTAGTTTAAAATTGGAGTTGGGATTTACACCAAGTAGGGGATCTATTTACTCCAAAAAAAGTCTGTTTTAATATAAATTTACTTCAAAATGTCAGGAATTATTCTAGTCTTCAAAGTCTCCAACGAAGAGCAGACCACTCCTAGTCCCTCACCCACACACCTGCCTAAGATGAGCTATCGTTGTCATCCCTTGATACTATGTCTGCAGAATTCACACGTGTGGGTAATTCCTCGATTTAGCCTGAAGCAGCCAGGCCGGGCTGAGGGTGGGGCCTGAGAGGTCCAGGCGACGCTGATACTGGTCTCGGTACCACCCTTGGGAATTTTAAAAGGAAATACAAATATCAAAGAAACAGCATTTTAAAAACATTTTCACTTTGATAATTAGGACACAGCATATTTTTGTTCTCACTAAAAAAAAAAAATGTCTTTTAGCAATGATAAAATGTGCTTGATTTTTTTTGACATCTTGGTGTAATACTTTGTAGTGTAGCCATTTGAAGTTCTGGTTCTAAATTCAGGTTATTCTAGTACTCGGTTTTGAAATAACTGAAAAGGAGCTTCACCAGCATAGACACCAAAAGAAATAAGTGCTTGATGGACCATGCCTAATAAATAGCGATACTCATTTTCCAGTCTCATCCACCAATTATACAAAGGTATTTGTTGAAATTCAGCTGACAGTTTCCACTTTTCCTGAAGTCATGCACTTGTTCTTGCAAAATAATTGAAAGGTTTTACCTTTTCCTATTGTTAAAAAGTTAGTTGGTGTATAAGGTTAGAATATCCTGTTTCTAAGTTTTGAAAGTAAGCAGATATGTGAGTTTCTATAAGTGGCCCACTTACATAATTTTCAGCCTCAAAATCACATAACTCTAGAGAAATTTCTGCTATACATTTCAGTATAAACTCACGTTCTCGAAAGCATGGGTTTATTTTGAAAAGCTGTTACTGGCTCACACTTTGTTATAACATAACCTTTGCCTCCAAAAGACGAGTGTATTTATTTTTCCCAAGTATCTTTTAGGTACATTTTACTGACACCACTTTCATCACGGAAAAGGTCAGCAGATTTAGAGCACTGTCTGTTTATAAAAGAAAAACTTATAATATGTTTTAGGTTGACAACTTATTTAAATACTTTGCCACAGGAAACCCTTTTTACTTGATCTAGTACTGATTGGGAGGCAAACTGTATTCCTCATGGCCAGTTCTCTACTTCTAGGTAGAGAGTTGTATACATAGACACGTGTATAAAACCAAAAGCCTTCACTGGGGCCCACAGATGAAATCACTTCCACCCGCATAATTTTAATCAGATGGTGTGCTGTTACATGTTTAACCATCAGCAATCTGAAAAGAAGTCAGGACCCCGGAATAAAGAGTCTCACCGTGGTCAGTTTCAAGCTCCCAACATGATGCCACTGACAGGCTTCCCTGGTAGCTCAACTGGTAAAGAATAGGCCTGCAATGCCGGAGACTCCAGTTCGATTCCTCGGTCAGGAAGATCCCCTGGAGGAAGGCTTGGCAACCACTCCAGTATTCTTGCCTGGAGAATCCCTACGGGCAGGAGCCTGGAGGGCAACAGTCCATGGGGTCACAGAGAGTCGGACAGGACTAAGTGACTAAGAACAACACAGACCATTACACATGTGCGTCACCCAGATGCACGAGCCGTAGATGACCTCCAGAGCATACGTGCTGTCAAAATATAGTAAAAATAACTAGAAAGCAATGAGTGTATTTAAGAATGCATTACTTTTGTTTTTAAAATAGCTTATTTTATTTTTATAATAATGCCCGTGCTTATCAACCAATACACAAAACTCCTAAAAATTTAATAATATGCTCTCGTGATCTGTCATAAACCTCTCCCGCACTTGGACAGGTACACTCAGAGAGCAGTGTCCTGCCCAAGTATCCCCGTGTGCGCATGTGTGTGCTGTGTGCATGTTTGGGTGTATGTCCCAAACTATTAATGGTATTTACTTCTGAACATTTTATATGACACAGTTCTGACTTTTAAAATATAATCAGTCTTTGAAATTCAGTATTTTTCTTACAAGAATAATTCGGTCAGGTATGGACAAAAAAGAAATCATCTGTCTGGAATTTACGTCGTGTTTATAGATTGATTGCTTTGGGAATAATCTGGATCTTTTCAGTATTGATTTCTAAGCTATAAATGAGCATGCCTCCACATTCAGTCATCTTCCCTTTGTCTCTCAGTAAAGTTTTAGAGTTTGCCTCCTATTAGTCTTCCATAAGCGAGCTGCCTGGTAATACCTAGTTCTGGTTGTCATGGTTAATATAATGGTTCCCCCCCCCCAATATTTCCAAGTTGGTAATTGATGTTATACATAAAAGCTGCTGATATTTTATAGAATGGATGTTGCTTTTTAATATATTTATTATAGAAATAGAGTTCTTATTGAAAAGTGCCTTTGGCTTTTAAATAATGTGTAGCAGGACTCCAGGTCCCATGAGCAGAATCTCAGGCAGGCTCCAGAATCAGATGGCACAGGCCAGGATCCGGGCTCCACCAGTCACCACTGGCCACCACGTTAACCTCCTGGAACTTTGCTTCCTCACCTGTAAATTAGAAGCAATGATAAATATGCTTCAGAGTGTTCCTAGTAAGAACTAATGTTATTTATAAAGCACTTAGTAGAAAGGCTGGCAGGCAACGAGGACTTGGAGTATAAAAGTCACTAAGATTTCTTCTTGAGCCACCAAGATTTCCCATTTAGATTAGCACATCTTGAAAGAGTAATTTCACATGATAGCAAGGTAATGCTCAAAATCCTTCCAGTTAGGCTTCAACAGTACATGAACTTCCAGATGTACAAGCTGGATTTAGAAAAGGCAGAGGAACCAGAGGTCAAATTGCCAACATCTGCTGGACCATTGAAAAAGCAAGAGAATTCCAGAAAAACATCTACTTCTGCTTCACTGATTACACCAAAGCCTTTGACTGTGTGCTTCACAACAGACTGGAAAATGCTTTAAGAGATGGGAGTATTAGACCACCTTACCTGTTTCCTGAGAAACCTGTATGCAGGTCAAGAAGCAACAGTTAGAACTGGACATGGAACAACAGACTGGTTCCAAATTGGGAAAGGAGTCTGTCAAGGCTGTATATTGTCACCCAGCTTATTTAACTTCTATGCTGAATACATCATGCAAAATGCTGGGCTGTATTGCTGTAAGAAATATCAGTAAATCTCAGATATACAGATGACATGACCATAATGGCAGAAAGTGAACAGGAACAAAAGAGCCTCTTGATGAGGGTGAAAGAGGAGAGCGAAAAAGCTGGCTTAAAACTCAGCATTCAGAAAACTAAAATCATGGCATCTGGTCCCATCACTTCATGGCAAATGGATGGGAGGAAATGGAAACAGTGATAAACTCTATTTTCTTAGGCTCCAAAAACACTGCAGATGGTGACTGCAACCTTGAAATTAAAAGATGCTTGCTCCTTGGAAGAAAAGCTATGACAAACCTAGACAGCGTATTAAAAAGCAAAGACATCACTTAACTAACAAAGGTCATGTAGTCTAAGCTCTGGTTTTTCCAGTAGTCGTGTAGGCAGATGTGAGAGTTGGATCATAAAGAAGGCTGAGCACCAAGAACTGATGCTGTCAAACTGTGGTGCTGGAGAAGACTCTTGATAGTCCTTGGACAGCAAGGAGATGAAATCAGTCAATCCTAAAGGAAATCAACCACGAATATTCTTTGAAAGGACTGATGCTAAAGCTGAAGCTCCAGTCCTTTGGCCACCTAATGCAAAGAGCCAACTCATTGGAAAAGACTCTGATGCTGGGAGAAATTGAGGGCAGGAGGAGAAGGGAGGGACAGAGGATGAGATGGTTGGATGGCATCATAGACTCAATGGACACGAGTTCAAACAAATTCCTGGAGATGGTGAGGGACAGGGAAGCCTGGCAGGCTACAGTCCATGGAGTCACAAAGAATTGGATGCAACTGATTGAACAATGAGCAACAACAACCCAACTTTTCCAACACCATTTGTTGGAGAGACTGTCTCTCCCTCATTGTATATTCTTTCCTCCTTTTCTGAAGATTGATTGTTCATAGATGTGTAGGTTTATTTCTGGGCTCTCTATTTGGTTCCATTGATCCGTATATCTGTTCTTATGCCAACACCAACTGTTTTGATTACTGTTACTTTGTAGTATTGTCTAAAGTCTGGGAGGGTTATGCCTCTAGCTGTGTTCTTTTCCCTCAAAATTGCTTTGGCAATTCTGAGTCTTTTATGGTTCCATAAAATTTTTAGGATTGTTGTTCTTGTTCAGTTGCTAAGTTGTGTCAGACTCTTTGCAACCCCATGGACTGCAGCATGCCAGGCTTCCCTGTCTTTAACTGTCTCCCAGAGATTGCTCAAACTCATGTGCACTGAGTCGGTGATGTATATCCAAGCATCTCAACCTCTGTCGCCTCCTTCTCTTCCTGCCCTCAATCTCTCCCAGCATCAGGGTCTTTTCCAGTGATTTGGCTCTTCACCTCCAGTGGCCAAAGTACTGGAGCTTCAGCTTCAGGTACAGTCCTTCCAATGAATATTCAGGGTTGATTTCCTTTAGGATTGACTGGTTTGATCTCTTTGCTGTCCAAGGGACTCCAGCAACACAGTTTGAAATTATCAATTCTTTGGCGCTCAGCCTTCTTTATGGTCCAGTTCTCACATCTGCCTACATGACTACTGGAAAAATCATAGCTTTGACTATATGGACCATTGTTAGCAAAGTGATGTCTCTGCTTTTTAATACACTGTCTAGGTTTGTCATAGTTTTTTTCCAAGGAGCCAAAAGTCTTTCAATTTCACACCTGCAGTCACTGTCTGTAGTGATTTTGGAGCCCAAGAAAATAAAATTTTAGGAGTATTGGTTCTAATTCTGTGAAAAACATCATGGGTAATTTGATAGGGATCATGTTAAATCTGTTGATTGCTTTGGGTAGTATGGCTGTTTTAACAATATTAATCCTTCCGATTCAAGAGCATGGTATGTCTTTTCATTTCTTTGAATCATCTTCATCTTAGTTTACTTTATCCTGTTTACTTACTTTGCTTCATCTTTAGTTTACTCCGTTTTGTGGTGGTGTTCAGTCATTAAGTCATGCCCGACTCCATGGCCCCATGGACAGCAGCGTGCCAGGTTTCCCTGTCCGTCACTGGTTCCCGGCGTTTGCTCATGTCCATTGAGTTAGTGATGCTGTCTAGCCATCTCCCCCTTTGTTGCCCCCTTCTCCTTTTGCCTTCAATCTTTCCCAGCATCAGGGTCTTTATTAAAGTTTTGTAGTTCTCAGCATATAAGCCTTTAACCTCCTTGGTCGGATTTATTCCTGTTTTTTTTTTTTTTTCATTTTGCTGTGATTTTAAAAGGGATTCGTTTGCTTACATGCTGTTTCTGACATTTCATTGTTTATGTAAAGAAATGCAACATATTTCTGTATGTTAATCTTGCATCCGGCTACCTTGCTGAATTGATCAGTTCTGGTAGTTTTTGTGTGGAGTCTTTAGGGTTTGCTACGTATAGTACCCTGTCATCTACATATAATGACAATTTTACCTCTTCCCTACCAATGTGAATACCACTTTTTTTCTTATCTGATTGCTGTGGCTAAGACTTCCAATACTATGTTGAATAGAAATGGTGAGAGTGGACATTCTTGCCTTGCTCTAGATTTTACCAGAAAGGCTTTCAGCTTTTCATCATTGAGTATTATATTGGCTGTGATTTTGTCATAAAAAAATTCTTATTTTGTTCCCTGTACACTCATTTTGTAGGAGTTTTTATCATGAATGGATGTTGAATTTTACCAAATGGTTTTTCTACGCCCATTGAGATGATTATGCTATTTTTGTCTTTTCTTTTGTTACTGTGATGTATCACATTAACTGATTTGCATATGTTGAACCATCCTTGTGACCCTGGAATGAATTCAGCTTGGTTGTGGTATATGATCTTTTTTTGTATTGTTGGATTCAGTTTGCTATTTTGTTGAGAATTTTTGCACCTATATTCATCAAAGATATTGGCCTGTAATTTTCTTTTTTGGTAATGTCTTTGGTTTTGGTATTAGGGTGATGATGGCTTCATAGAATGTCTCTGGGAGTATTCCTTTCTCTTCAGTATTCTGGAAGAGTTTGAGAAGGATCAGTATAAGTTGTTTTTTTTTTATTATTTTATGTTTGGAACAATTTGCCTGTGAAGTCATCTGCCCCTGGATTTTGTTTGCAGTGAGGTTTTGCACTTCTTCTTGATCCTGTATTGGTGGGCTGTACATGTGTGGAAAGCTGTCCTTTCTTTCTGAGTTCTCCAACTTGTTGGCATACAATTGTTCACAGTATTCTCTCTTTCTTTTGTATTTCTGCAGTGTCAGCTGTGATTTCTCCTCTCATTTGTCATTTTATTTGGGTCTTCTTTCTTTCACCTTGGTGACCCTGGCCAGAGGTTTGTCAATTTTGTTTATCATTTCAAAGAAACAGCTCTTGATTTTATTCCTGTTTTTTTAAATTTCTGTTTCATCTCCTTCCTCTCTGATCTTTATTATTGCCTTCCTTTTTGCTGAGTTTAGGTCTTACTTGTTCTTGTTTTCCTCATCCTTTTAGGTGATAGATCAGGTGTTTAGCTGAGATTTCTCTTGTATTTTAAAGGCCTGTCCTGCCATGACCTTCCCTCTAAGAGCTGGTTTTGCCACATCCCATAGACTTTGTATGGTTTTGCTTTCATTGTTATTTGCTTCAAAGTACTTTTAAATTTCTTTTGATTTCATCATTGACCCATTGATTTATTTTTTTTCTTTTCTAGCATGTTTTTTGGTCTCTGGGTGATTTTTTTTTTCTTGTTTCTTTTCTGTGATTGATTTCTAGTTTCATGCCACTGTGGTCAGAACAGGTGCTTGAAATAATTTTTATATCTTTAAATTTATTGATGCTTACTTTGTGCCCTAGTATGTGGTCAGTCCTAGAGAGTGTTCCACATGCAGTTGAAAAGAATGTGTATTATGTTTTTTCTGGGGTGTAACACGTCCTGAAAAGATCAGTTAAGTCTAACTGTTCCATTGTTTCATTTAGGACCTGTTGCCGTATTGATTTTCCGTCTGGATGATCTGTCCATTGACGTGAGGGGGTGTTAAAAGTCTGCTCGTATTATTGTATTCCCATCAATTCCTCCCTTTATGTCCGTTAGTATTTATGTTATGTGTTTGGGCTCTCCTAGACTGAGTGCCTATATGTTGATGAGTATAATATCCCCACCTTATAGTGATCCTATATCATTATGTAGTGCCCTTCTTCGTTTTTCATTATGGCCTTTGTTATAAAGTCTATTTTGTCCAATATGAGTGTTGTGACCCCTGCTTTCTTGCAGTTTCCACTTAATGAGATACCTTTCTCCATTCCCTTACTTTCAGTCTGTGTGTGTGCTCTGTCGTCTCCTCCACCGCACTATATGATTTTGATGTCCTCTTTCACATCTTTCTGTCATCCTTTTGCTGTTTGTTGTGGTTGCCATTGTTTTCGCAGAAATTTATCTTTTTTAATCTGGATACTGGCTTATTTAATTATGATTTTCTCTTTCTTATAGACTCTTACTTCTTTGCTATTTAGAGAAGACCTTTCAATAGCACCTTTAGGGTGAGTTTAGTATGTTATATTCTTTTAGCTTTTGCTTGTCTGAGAAATTCCTTCTAGTCTAAATGATCTTGCTGGGTAGAGTATCCTATGTTGCAGTTTTTTCCCCTTTCAGGACTTTAAATATATCTTGCCAGTCTCTTCTGGCCCATAATGTTTCTGTAGAGATAATCAGCAGACAGCCTTATGAGGATTTCCCTTGTAATTAACTCTTTGTTTTTCTCTTGCTGCCTTCAAAATCCTCTCTAACTTTTGTCATTTTATTTATAGTATGTCTTGGTGTAGGCCTATTTTAGGTTCATCTTGTTTGAGACTCTTTGTGCTTCCTGTACCTGGATATCTGTTTCTCTCTTTAGGTTTGAGGGGGTTTTAGCCATAATTTCTTCAAATGCACTTTCAACCCTCCTTTCTCTTTCTTCTCCTGGAATACTCGTGAAGCGTAGGTCGGCACACTTTATCCATGGATCGCTTCTGTTGCTTTCATTTTTTTCATTTGGATTTCTGTCTGCCATTCTGACTGGTTGATTTTCATTACTGTATCTTCCAGATCATTTATTTGTTTCTGCCGTATTCATTCTGTTAGTCACTGCTTTTGGCTCATCTTTCATCTTAGTGAATGCGTTCTCTAGTTTTTCTTGGCTGCTTTTTATAGTTTCTAGTTCGTTGTAATAGTAATCTGCATTTCTATCAATAGCCCTTAATTTCTTCAGTATTTTCATTATCTCCTTTTTTCCCCTTAGTGTTTATTAGATTGAAGAAGTCTGTTTCATTGTTGGTTCTTTCAGGGGAATTTTCTTGATCTTTTAATTGGGAGAGCTGCCTCTGCTTCTTCATTTTGCTTCTATTTCTCTTGCTCTATGAGTTTAGGAGGAACAATCATCTACTATGGTCCTGAAGGGCTATTTTTATGTGGGAGCATCCCTATGTAGCCTGTGTGAGTTTAATGTTTTTCTGGTTTGAGGACTGTTTTTAGTTGGATGCCTGCTGCTCTTTCCTCAGTGTATGGTGGCTGTTATCCCTTTGATAGGAGGTGTAAATGGTGTTATGGTGGCCAGAACCTGCACTGGATATTGAACAGGGCCTCCTCTTTGCTCTGTGGTTGTCACTGCCTGTCAGGTTCAAGGTCTGTTCCCTGTGTGTTGGAGTAGAAGCCCCAAGAGCTGTTTCTAAGCTGCATTTCTGAGCTGCAGTATAAAGTAGGTGGGATTAGAACGCTCCTACTGGGAGAGGAGCCACCAAGGGTTCCTCTGCCAGAGCCGCTCACCCCTGAGTGTGCTCTGTGGTGTCAGCTGTCACTCATTGTGCAGGCTTGCCAACTACACTACTGTTGGCACTGCCCTTGGTTCCACCTCAACCATGGGAATGCTGGCAGTGGACCCTGGTGTCCCGTAGGCATTGTTTCCACAAGGCCACCAGCATGAAGTCACTAGAGTCAGGTCCTAGGTCCACAGTAGTCACCCACGTCAGCCTCCTTTGGGAGCTATGGAGGCAGCTCAGACCCTGGTCTAGCCCAGGCCGCAGGCATATGTGCCCACAAAGCCCACAGCTGCTAAGGTCAGACCCACCCCTGCCTTGGGAGCACTTGTTGCTTACTTGGATGTCATGCATGTACCATTCACAGAGCTCACAGCAAAGGTGTAAATCCATGGCTTATGATGTTGTGGGGAAAGATTTTAGTCTTGCTTCTTAAGTTACCTGGGGCTTAGCTGTGATTTCATTCCCATCTCTGTGCCTGGGCAACTTGCTGGCATCTGCTCCCAGAGCCCACTGAGGCAATGACTGGGGTGTGGGAGCTCTCTGGGGCAGGAACCCCCAAGTGGTGGCTGGGGCATGCTCTTCTGGAGCCCGTGGAGGCAGGGGCTGGGGTGTGGAGAAAGGGGTGCTAGGGCAGCCTCCCCACTGCCCTGCTTTGTGCTCCACTTAACAATGGTGCTTTGCTTGTATGGTGGGATGAGCTTCTTCCACGAACACCCCTGGTTATGGCCACACCACACTCCAGCCCCTTGGCGCTGTCTCTGAGCAGCCAGCTCAAGTCATCTCCAGGTCTGTCCTCTAAACCCCAAGCTTCAGCTCCCAGCCCCCATCTGTGCCGGTGGACGAGCATCCCAGGCTGGTGGACCAGATCACCTGTGCAGGTCTCTCTCTGTTCTGCCTGCAACAAACCAGTTGTTGCGTTTTCCTCTGAGTCTCTGAAGCTCCCTCTCTGTCCTCGCTTATCACCCCACTGGTTGAGGGAGCTTTCCTTCCAGAGCATGAAAAATTTACCTTTTTCCAGCTTTCTTTCAGGGCACAAGTCCTGTCCTGCTTCCTGCTTTCGTCTTTCTTTCACCCGACCTGGCTATGTGGAGATTTTTCTCATCCTGCCAGGAATTTGAGGTCTTCTGCTAGTATTCAGTAGATGTCCTTTGAGAATTGTTGCCTTTGTAGACGTATTTTTGATGTGTTTGTGAGACGAGGCGAGTTCCACGTTCTTCTACGCCACCATTGTGATGGGAACCCTGAGTTTCATTCTTGACTTTGCTAAGTAATAATTAAATCTTTCACTGTTAAGTATGATGATGACTGTTAGTTTAAGAAAGATATTACTGATCCTGTTTGTTTAAAATGTTTTCTTCTTTTCCTTATTTACCATGTTTTATTAAGGAATAAGTAGAATACGAAGAAGATAGCCTTCCTCATTTGGCTATTGATGAGATGAATTATCACAACATATTTAATAGCATTCTTTTATTATTTCAGTTACTCAAGTAATATTTGATTATATTTTCATTGTAAAAATGTTAAATGGTATAGAAATATACAGAAGATACAAAAGTTCCATATTTTGGCAGCTATTGCTATCTCCACTGACCCCATTTCATCCACAAAATTATAACCTGGATATCTTCCATAAAAATATATTTATACTAATTTACAGGTGCACATGTAGATACGTAAGTATATAGTTTTGTTTTTCAATATGAATGGAATCTTTCTATAATATGATTTAACCCACAAATTTTTTTGTTTTTGTTTTGTTTTTACTTAATGTGTGTCAAAGATTTTTTTCCAGTACATATACTATAACATATTCTTTATTTAATTTTTATTGAAATATAGTTGATTTATACTATTGTGTTAGGTTCAGGTGTACAGCAAAGTGATTCAATTATATATATATATATATTTTTTTGATGTGGACCATTTTAACAGTCTTTATTGATTTGTTAAAATATTTGTTTCTGTTTTATATTTTGGTTTTTTGGCCACAAAACATGTGGAATCTTAGTTCCCCCACCATAGATCAAAACCACACACACAGCATTGGAAGGCAAAGTCTTAACCAGTGGACCACCAGGGAAGTCCATATATATTATATATATTCTTTTTCGGAGAAGGCAATGGCACCCCGCTCCAGTACTCTTGCCTGGAGAATCCCATGGACGGAAGAGCCTGGTGGGCTGCAGTCCACGGGGTCACTAAGAGTCGGACACGACCGAGCGACTTCACTTTCACTTTTCACTCTCACGCATTGGAGGAGATGGCAGTCCACTCCCGTGTTCTTGCCTGGAGAATCCCAGGGACCAGGAGCCTGGTGGGCTGCCGCCTATGGGGTCCCACGGAGTCGGACATGACTGAAGCGACTTAGCAGCAGCATATTCTTTTTCAGTTTATTTTCCTTATAGATTATTATAAGATATTAAATATAGTTACCTGGGAAATAGATGGGGAAACAGTGGAAACAGTGTCAGACTATTTTTGCGGGCTCCAAAATCACTGTAGATGGTGATTGCAGCCATGAAATTAAAAGACGCTTACTCCTTGAAAGAAAAGTTATGACCAACCTAGATAGCGTATTCAAAAGCAAAGACATTACTTTGCCAACAAAGGTCCGTCTAGTCAAGGCTATGGTTTTTCCAGTGGTCATGTATGGATGTGAGAGTTGGACTGTGAAGAAAGCTGAGCACTGAAGAATTGATGCTTTTGAACTGTGGTGTTGGAGAAGACTCTTGAGAGTCCCTTGGACGGCAAGGAGATCCAACCAGTCCTTTCTGAAGGAGATCAGCCCTGGGATTTCTTTGGAAGGAATGATGCTAAAGCTGAAACTCCAGTACTTTGGCCACCTCATGCGAAGAGTTGACTCATTGGAAAATTCTCTGATGCTGGGAGGGATTGGGGTCAGGAAGAGAAGGGGATGACCGAGGATGAGATGGCTGGATGGCATCACTGACTCGATGGACATGAGTTTGGGTGAACTCCAGGAGTTGCTTTTGGACAGGGAGGCCTGGTGTGCTGCAATTCATGGGGTCGCAAAGAGTCGGACACGACTGAGCAACTGAACTGAACTGAACTGAATAGTTACCTGTGCTATACAGGAGGCCTTTGTTGTTTACCTGTTTTGTTTATAGTAGTATGTATATGTTAATCCCAAATTCCTAATTTATTCCCCCTTTCTCCCAATACATATTTTTTAAACACTGAGATTTAGTCATTCTCTTACTGATAAATATTGGTTTTTTCTCTTTTTTTATAAAGAAACTCTGCTACAGTAAATATTCTTGCAGACATCCTTGTGCCTGTTATGAAAGTGTTTCTTTAGGACACAGATAACTATAAACGATATCGCTAAGCCACAGACTAGATGCATGTCTAAATGTAATAGATTCTACCAAGCTACCCTTCCAGAAAGTTGTGCCAGCTTACCCTCCTCCCCCAGTAATGTCTGTGATTTTTTTCATTGTTGAGCTACTTCTGCATTCTTAGGAAAAAACTTTACTCATTATGTTGTTCTTCTGATGGAATATTGTGCTTTACTTTTTACGATTCTTAGGACTATATTTGTACCTGAGGTGGCAGTAGATTTCTGCTACAAGTTTTATACCAAGATTATGTGAGTCATGTACACACTGCTGTACTTAAAACGAATAACCGACAAGGACCTGCTGTAGGGTACGTGGAACTCTACGCAATGTTATGTGGTGGGCTGGATGGGCAGGTAGTTTGGGGAGAATGGATACATGCATATGTATGGCTGATTCCCTTCATTCTTCAGCTGAAACTATCACAGCGCTGTTGGTTAATCGAATATACCCCAATAGAAAGTAAACAGTTATATATATATATATACACACACACACACACACACACACACACACACACGAATGAACTAAAAAAAAAATAGATTATGCTAGTCTAGTAAAATTAACTCCATCTTTTTCAGTGTTCTGGAATAGTCTAAATCCCATGGTAGTTATACGCTCCATGGAGTTCTAACGGAATTAGCTGATAAAATCTAGGCACATCTTGGGAGTATTTTGACAAGTTTTAAAATTTCTTCTATGGTTGTGAGCATATTTATACCTTCTTCATCCTTGATAAATTTTGATATTTTATGTGTTGTTATAAAATCATTCATTTTACCCAGATTTTATAACTCTTAGCTCCGAGTTCAACATAATAATCTACATATAAAACCTGTGAAGCTGTCCTTTATCTATGGTTATATTGCTTTCCTCATTCCATACTTTTTTTTTTCTTGATTAGCTTTGCAACAGTTTTTTCTATTTTTCTTGTATGTTAAGCAAATATCTCTGACTTACCTTACTTTTCTTTTCTAAAAGCTATTCTGTTTTCATCTTGATCAGTCCCTACTTCCTACTTTTCTTAGTCATATTTTCTTGGCGCTCTTCTGAACTTCTAGTTGAGCAGTTTATTTATGCTCTTTTTAACTTATTTAATTATAAAAGCTTTAAAATTCCTAATTGTTCTATGTGCGCAACCTTGACTTTGTCGCTTATGTAATGCTCTTGTTATTATTGTTTTCTAAATAATCTGTAATTGCAGTTTTGTTTTCCCTTTGATCTAAAAGTTATGTAGGAGTGTGATGGAGTTTTTTTCTTTCTTTTTAAAGTTTTGGCACTCACACATACTTTCTTTGTATTTTGGTCCAAGATTGTAGCCTGCGTGATTTCTTCTTCTTGGAATATGTTAAAATTTTTCTTGTGGCCTAATAGCTGATCACTCTTAGCACATGTTCCATGAGCTTAGAATAGAGAATAGATTCTCTGCAGGGAATAAAGTGTGACACATATCTGTAGATGGGAAAATATTTTGATACAACCTAATTCAAGTAAGTCCACTAAACTGCCAAATGGAATTTTTAACTCACAGCAAAGTAGGTTTTTTTTTTTTTTATTGCAAAGGTTTGGATTTGTGAAGCTCTCTGAAGAAGGAGAAGGAGGAGGAGGAAGAGGAGGAAAGGGAATGAAGGAAGTTAGGTTGCTCAGAATTCCAGAAACTAGGGCTTAAATATGAAGAGCCGATTCTGGAGGACTAGCTTACTACAGAGATTCATGCTGTGGACCCTCAGTTCAGTCAGTTCAGTCGCTCAGTTGTGTCCGACTCTTTGCGACCCCATGGACTGCAGCACACCAGGCCTCCCTGTCCATCACCAACTCCCGGAGTTCACTCAGACTCCTGTCCATCCAGTTAGTGATGCCATCCAGCCATCTCATCCTCTGTTGTCCCCTTCTCCTGCCCCCAATCCTTCCCAGCATCAGAGATTTTTCCTATGAGTCAACTCTTCGCATGAGGTGGCCAAAGTACTGGAGTTTCAGCTTTAGCATCGTTCCTTCCAAAAAACACCCAGGGTTGATCTCCTTCAGAATGGACTGGTTGGATCTCCTTGCAGTCCAAGGGACTCTCAAGAGTCTTCTCCAACACCACAGTTCAAAAGCATCAATTCTTCAGTGCTCAGCTTTCTTCACAGTCCAACTCTCACATCCATACATGACCACTGGAAAAACCATAGCCTTGACTAGATGGACCTTTGCTGGCAAAGTAATGTCTCTGCTTTTCAATATGCTATCTAGGTTGGTCATAACTTTCCTTCCAAGGAGTAAGCGTCTTTTAATTTCATGGCTGCAGTCACCATCTGCAGTGATTTTGGAGCCCCCAAAATAAAGTCTGACACTGTTTCCACTGTTTCCCCTTCTATTTCCCATGAAGTGATGGGACCAGATGCCATGATCTTCGTTTTCTGAATGTTGAGCTTTAAGTCAACTTTTTCACTCTCCTCTTTCACTTTCATCAAGAGGCTCTTTAGTTCCTCTTCACTTTCTGCCATAAGGGTGATGTCATCTGAATATGAGGGTATTGATATTTCTCCCGACAATCTTGATTCCAGCTTGTGCTTCTTCCAGTCCAGCGTTTCTCATGATTTACTCTGCATATAAGTTAAATAAGCAGGGTGACAATATACAGCCTTGATGGACTCCTTTTCCTATTTGGAACCAGTCTGTTGTTCCATGTCCAGTTCCAACTGTTGCTTCCTGACCTGCATATAGGTTTCTCAAGAGGCAGGTCAGATGGTCTGGTATTCCCATCTCTTTGAGAATTTTCCACAGTTTCTTGTGATCCACACAGTGAAAGGCTTTGGCATAGTCAATAACGCAGAAATAGATGTTTTTCTGGAACTCTCTTGCTTTTTCGATGATCCAGCGGATGTTGGCAATTTGATCTCTGGTTCCTCTGCCTTTTCTAAATCCAGCTTGAACTTCTGGAAGTTCACACTTCATGTACTGTTGAAAACGGCACTCCACTCCAGTACTCTTGCCTGGAAAATCCCATGGACGGAGGAGCCTGGTGGGCTGCAGTCCATGGGGTCGCTAGGAGTCGGACACGACTGAGCGACTTCACTTTCACTTTTCACTTTTATGCATTGGAGAAGGAAATGGCAACCCAGTCCAGTGTTCTTGCCTGGAGAATCCCAGAGATGGGGGAGCCTGCTGGGCTGCCGTCTTTGGGGTCGCACAGAGTCGGACACGACTGAAGCCACTTAGCAGCAGCAGCAGCAGCAGTACTGTTGAAGCCTGCCTTGGAGAATTTTGAGCATTACTTTGCTAGTGCGTGAGATGAGTGCAATTGTGTGGTAGTCTGAACATTCTTTGGTATTGCTTTTCTTTGGGATTGAAATGAAAACTGACCTCTTCCAGTCATGTGGCCACTGCTGAGTTTTCCAAATTTTGCTGGCATATTGAGTGTAGCACTTTCACAGCATCATCTTTCAGGATTTGAAAGAGCTCAACTAGAATTCCATCACCTCTACTAGCTTTGTTCATAGTGATGCTTCCTAAAGCCCACTTGACTTCTCATTCCAGGATGTCTGGCTGTAGGTGAGTGATCACACCATTGGGTTATCCAGGTCATGAAGATCTTTTTTTGTATAGTTCTTGTGTGTATTCTTGCCACCTCTTCTTAATATCCTCTGCTTCTGTTAGGTCCATAGCATTTCTGTCCTTTATTGTGCCCATCTTTCCATGAGATGTTCCCTTGTATCACTAATTTTTCTTTAAGACATCTCTAGCCTTCCCCGTTCTATTGCTTTCCCCTGTGGATCCTACACTTGAGAAGACATGAGACATTACAGAAAACAGTTTTCTGTATTTGAAGAGATAAGTGTGTGAGGTAGGAAGGAGAAGGATTAGAGAGGGGTAAGAGAGTGAGTGCAGGTGAGTATTACTGAATGCAGGCTCTGGTCCTGTGCCTCCTTAGCAACGAAACACTGAAAGAGGAAAGGCAAGAGTTAGGGTTGAGGATCTGAAGAAAGCCCTGCTCTCCCCCGGAGTGCTAGGAGGCAGGAGCTCTCCCAGTGTTCTGTGCCCATGTGGGGTGGCCTCCAGGGAGTAGAAACGGTGGCGGGGCTCACCTGGACAAAGCAAGGGCCCTGGGGGACTCCAGTGACAGCAGAGAAGGCTGGCAGGAGAGTTCAGCGTGGCGAGGGGTGCAGGGACCTGCATTCGACAGTGAAAGACTGGATGCTGCAAAGCCACAGCCAGGTGTCAGGAGAGCTGCCAGAAGGAAGGTGAGGCCCAGGCTCCCAGGGCCCTCGGGCACAGGTCAGGGCAAGGAAATGGACTAGTTACTACCCCTGGTCACCAAGAAAGGAGGCCGCCACCAAAGACCGAGCCGGACAAGGCTGTGCAGTAAGGCCAGAGCCAAGGTTACCTGAGGCTTTTAAACCTGAAAGGAACTCAGGAAAATGGGAAGGGCAGCCTTGGTAGAGAGAAGCTTTCTTCATATTTAATATCTCTGGGACGGGACGCAAGCCACAGCTGATGGCCTCTTGCAGTCTCAGTGGCCAGTTTGTAGTCATCACAGTCGTCATTGCCTCTTATGTGAAGATCAAAAGTACCAGCTTCAAAACTCGCAGAATGATGGCTGTCCACAGCTTAGAAGAAAATGTCAAAGTAATAGAAAAACAGTGACCACCCTTTGGAGGAAAGAATCTGTCAATTATGAGCCAAGCACGAACCAGAAGTGTTATCAGTCAGGTTCACCGGGAAGCAGACTCTGACATGGGAGATAAGCATGCAGAAGGTTTATTAGGAAAAGCCCTTGGGTCAGACCCATAGACGGGAGCAGAACTGGGCAGAGAGAAAAACTGGGCTATGAAGGCCTCAGTCCAACCCACAGGGAGTTCTGAAGCTGAGAAAACCTTTTTGATTAGTTCCAAGTTGGGGCAGAGACCAAGGCTTTCCACCCCTGTGTCAGCCAGCTTTTAGAAAGAGACACAACTTTGGGTGAGGTGGCCTTCTTCAAACAAGGCAATGCCCAAAGGGGACTAACAGGTAAGGGCTGTCTGCCAGCAACATTTCTATCAGCTGAGGATATAAGAGTTTCCTTACTGAAGGAGAATTGGGGCGGCAGACCATCCTTTCCACCCAAGAAGGTCAATTCAGCCTAATAAAGCCCAGCCCCAAAGGCTTTGGGATTTCTTATGGATTCATTTGAAGAACCATAGCTCTTGATGGCATTAGTGGATAATATTATGTGGAAAACACAACACCAATGACTTTAAAAAAAAAAGATGCCCCTGGAAAATGGTGCTCCATGAGGCTCTGAGGGTATGAAAGGCACACCCACACCCAGAATAGGGTCTGTTGTTGTGAGGACAGGTTGCCATCAAGCGGTCAGTCGGTCTCCTGAAGGAGCAGTGCTGTATCAGAGGCTCAGCACCAGCCTCTGTGCCGGAAGGTTGGACTTTCAGAGAGGGCGGCAACTGCACCAGTCTTTCTACAATGTCAGTGTCCATAGGAATGCATTTTTCCTAAGAATTATTTTAAATTGTTATTGTTAGGTCTTCTGAAGCAAGGGAAACATACATTAGTGATCTTGAATATATCTTTTAAAATTCAATTTTAAAATTCATTGAGGTTCTTCAGAATTCAGAAAGTTTGTAAAGTTGGATGGGAAAAGGTACACCTTTATCTTTCAGTTCAGTTCAGTTCAGTCGCTCAGTCGTGTCCGACTCTTTGCAACCCCATGCACCGCAGCGCGCCAGGCCTCCCTGTCCATCACCAACTCTCGGAGTTCACTCAGACTCACGGCCATCGAGTCAGTGATGCCATCCAGCCATCTCATCCTCGGTCGTCCCCTTCTCCTCCTGCCCCCAATCCCTCCCAGCATCAGGGTCTTTTCCAATGAGTCAACTCTTTGCATGAGGTGGCCAAAGTACTGGAGTTTCAGCTTTAGCATCAGTCCTTCCAAAGAACACCCAGGAGTGATCTCCTTCAGAATGGACTGGTTGGATCTCCTTGCAATCCAAGGGACTCTCAAGAGTCTTCTCCAACACCACAGTCCAAAAGCATCAATTCTTCAGCTCTCAGCCTTCTTCACAGTCCAAATCTCACATCCATACATGACCACTGGAAAAACCATAGCCTTGACTAGATGGACATTTGTTGGTAAAGTAATGTCTCTGCTTTTGAATATACTGCCTAGGTTGGTCATAACTTTCCTTCCAAGGAGTTAGCATCTTTTAATTTCATGGCTGCAACCACCATCTGCAGTGATTTTGGAGCCCAAAAAAATAAAGTCTGACACTGTTTCCACTGTTTCCCCATCTATTTCCCATGAAGCGATAGGACCAGATGCCATGATCTTAGTTTTCTGAATGTTGAGCTTTAAGCCAACTTTTTCACTCTCCTCTTTCACTTTCATCAAGAGGCTCTTTCGTTCTTCTTCACTTTCTGCCATAAGGGTGGTGTCATCTGAATATCTGAGGGTATTGATATTTCTCCCGACAATCTTGATTCCAGCTTGTGCTTCTTCCAGTCCAGCGTTCCTCGTGATTTACTCTGCATAGAAGTTAAATAAGCAGGGTGACAATATACAGCCTTGATGTACTCCTTTTCCTATTTGGAACCAGTCTGTTGTTCCATGTCCACTTCTAACTGTTGCTTCCTGACCTGCATACAGATTTCTCAAGAGGCAGGTCAGGTGGTCTGGTATTCCCATCTCTTTGAGAATTTTCCACAGTTTCTTGTGATCCACACAGTGAAAGGCTTTGACATAGTCAATCAAGCAGAAATAGATGTTTTTCTGGAACTCTCTTGCTCTTTTTCATGATCCAGCGGATATTGGCAATTTGATCTCTGGTTCCTCTGCCTTTTCGAAAACCAGCTTGAACATCTGGAAGTTCACGGTTCATGTATTGCTGAAGCCTGGCTTGGAGAATTTTTAAACTGTAACTGAAATTTCACATTTCCTTCATTCTACATGTAAATCACACACAATAGAGATGTTAGTAACACCTGTGACCATCACTAAGTGGAATCACAGGTATTTTCATGCCATATCACAGTTATAGGGTAGATATCTTAAAATATTGCTTATGCTCATCACTGCTTTAAAACTATTGTAGGTGGTAGATCTGCTACTGGATCTCAATATCTCATGTGGTAGTGAAGAAGCACTTTTGGCGCCATATTATATTTTAAATATTTTGATAGCTAGACTTAATATAACACTACATTTTTAAATTAATTCACTCATTTATTTTGAAATATAGATGATTGACAATGTCGTGTTAGTTTCTGGTGTACGTCAAAGTGATTCATTTATTTATACATTATATATATATTCCTTTTCATATTTTTTCAATTATGATTTATTATAGGATATTGAATATAGTTCCCTGTGCTACACAGTATATACATATTTTCTTTTATATAGTAGTTTGCATCTGCTAATCACAAACTCCTAATTTACTATGCTTTACCCACTCCAGTGATCTGGCCTAGAGAATTTCATGGGCTATATAGTCCATGGAGTCCTAAAGAGTCAGACACGACTGAGCGCCTTTCACTTTCACTTTTCACTTACACATTTCAAAATCTATTGTGCAAAGGAGTCCAGAGGCTTCACTGGATTGCCAGAAGGATCCGTGGATCAGATAAGATCAAGAGCTCCTGCTCAAGAGTGTGCAAGAGTATTCGTGCAGCTTTCCACTACCCTTTAAAGTCAAAGTTCTGTTTCTTCTGCCCCCTCCCCCCAGCCTAACTTCTTCCCCCACCCCACGCCCCAGTTTTGGCGGCCCTAGATCATCCTGGTAGCTGCTCAGAGGCTCGGGGAGAGCCAAGGGGGTACATGCAGAGCTCATTAGGGCCTGAGCCAGGTGGCGCCCCAAGGGATGGGAACACCGGGGAAACGCGTTCATATCTGATTCCTCCATTTCACATCCAGTCACAGCACACGCCTGAACTGTGTGGACGCTCTTCTGGATGACCTGTGGGCATGAAAGCTGCCTTCAGTTCCAGCTTCATTTTCCCTCCCAGCAGCCCAGGGTTTTCACCTGATCAGACAAGCTTCTGCAATGAGGTGTGCAAGAATTGCTTTCTTCCTTGGCAAACACTCACAGCTTCTCCCTGCTTGGTTCCAGGAGTTGCTAATAAGTGCTCTTCACTGGGACCTGATTTGCATACCTTATGGATTATTTGTGGTTTGTAGCTAATGGGGATCAAAGCTTGCACAGATAACCCCACTGCACCTACCCCACAGGACTCTGGACTGCCCCAGTCTGCACCTCCATGCTTGCTGTAAACAGGGTTATCAAGCTGGGGCCAGGACGCCCCTGGAGATGAGATCGACACACTTCCTCCTGCTCCTGCCTGACACAAAGGAAGCCCTTCCCCTGGGCATGTTTGGGAGGATGGCTGCCTGATGCAGGGTGCTGTGTGAGTTAGTCCCCTGTAGGAGATTTCTACTGGCACCCCTGCCCCCAAGCGATGCAATCACAAGCATGCTGGCATTAGAATTCCGGAGAGGTTTTCTTAGTTTTGTTCAGGGATTTTTTTCCCCCCTTCTTCTTCAAATCATAGCCTTTAAGTGCTCTTTGTGTTTATAATTAGCCATAAGCCCTGGGATGGCCCCATTGGCATCGCCGTGCAGGCCCGCCCGTCCCCCCAGCTTGCCCAAGTGCTGTTAATTAGCCCTGCAAAGATTGGCGAGCTTGATTGGCAGCAGCTTTTGCAGAAAGGCTTCCAGCCCTCTGCGCAACAAAGGAAACCGGCTTCACATCTTGGCATTAGACCTGTCATCTGGATCTTTTGCATTTTCCCTCTGCTGCTGCTGAGAATTTCATGGATGCATTTATTTATTTTGAAATGTTAGCACCGATGTTTGGTAGAAATTTGTAAATCTTGCAGTTGAGAGAGAATGTCATGTTTGAGATTGGTCCCAACTCTAAGAAGCAATAAAATGAGGGCAGGACGAGTCTTTGTAGATGAAGAATAGGGTTAACAGTTTGGGAAACTGACTATCACCAGGGCTCAACAAAGACGTACCCAATGACCCAGCAATTCCACTCCCCATTAATTCCCACAGAAGCGTGGTGTATGTATGTTTCCCCTGCAAAAGTACTAAGACGTGCCTAGCTGCCCTGCTATAATAGACACAAACTGGACTCTGCCCAAATGCCCATCAACAGCATCCTGATTTTTTAAATCGTGGTGTATTCACACAATGGAACACTGCACAGCGGTGAGAATATGAATCACACACGGCAATATGGATGAATCCCAGAAGGGCAATTCGAGTGAGAGAAGATAAAAGAAAGTATTCTGTTTATACAAGGAATGTGTTCAGTCGCTCAGTCCTGTCTGACTCTCTGCAACCCCGTGGACTGCAGCCTACCAGGCTCCTCTGTCCATAGGATTCCCCAGGCAAGAACACTGGAGTGGGTTGCCATGCCCTCCTCCAGGGGATCTTCCTGACCCGGGTCTCCTGCATCGCCTTCATTGGCAGGCAGATTCTTTACCACGGAGCCACCTCAGTGGCTGAGCACCTCTTCTAAGTGGAAGCCCTATGTAAGGAACAAAAATTGGTAAAAACTAAACAGCATTGTTAATCCAAACAGTGGTTAACTCTGGGGGAGAAGAAGCATTAGTTAGAGTAGAACATTAGAATAGAACGGCTTCCTGGGTGTTGGTAATGTTCTATTCCTTGACCTGTGGGTTGGTTATGGGAGAATGCGTGTGCTGTGCTCTGCTCAGTCACTCAGTCATTTGCGACCCCATGGACTGTAATCTGCCAGATTCCTCTGACCATGGGGATTCTCTAGGCAAGAATACTGGAGTGGGTAGCCCATCCCTCCTCCAGGGGATCTTCCCAACCCTGGGATTGAAGCTGGCTTCCCTGGTGGCTCAGACGGTAAAGAATCTGCCTGCAGTGCAGGAGAGGGGTTGGGAAGATCCCATGGAGGAAGGAAGGCATGGTTATGGGAGAGTGTTTAGTGAATGAAAATGTATTGAGTTGTAAATTGGTATGTGTACTTCTCTACATGAATATTGTACTTTAGTCAATAGTTTAAAAAAAAAAATGAGGCTAAATTGAGGTTACCTCTTCAGCAGGAAAGTTTGTGGAGTAGTAATTAGAAGAGACAGGGTTGATTTTATCTCCCAAACCAGGCCTGGGATGTGATGCCTGAGACCTGCCTTGAGGCCTGGGGTCCCTCGGCCGTGGATGGTGGCCTGAGAGCTGGAGGTGTCATCCTGGCTGGATCTCAGGGAAGAACTCCTATGAGAGCAGGTAGATGGCCTGAAGAATCACAGCTGACAGGGGAGAGGGATTGCAGCCAAAGGGGATGTGACGATGTGTAGGATTTACGAATTCACCCCCAAGGCTCTCTATGCACCGTGGCTACCACCTGGGGGCGTCTTCAAGTCCCATGAAAACTTTTGAGGGTTTATAAAAATGACTCCAAAATGCAAAACAGAAAATTATATTCTCAAAATCAATACATGTTTAATTGAATATCTACAAAATATAACATAGGTCAAGCAATTCAGTGTTTCTCAAACATTAATAAGATCCCCAAAATCTGAGGATCTTATCTGCATACAGATTCTGATTCTGTAGATCTGGGCTAGAGCCTGGGATTCTGCATTCTCACAGGTGCCCAAGTGATGCCTATGTTTCCAGTCCATGCACGCTACTTTGAACTGCAAAAATTAGTTAACTGCAGCTCAATTCAATTCTTACACAGCTATTACAGATACCTAAAATGTAAGATGAATATTTTATTTTTACAAAACTCAAAATTACATTTTATTGTGGTAAGCCATACATAACATAAAATTTAGCATTTTAACCGGTTTTAAATACACAGTTCAGTAGTATATTTAATAAGTACATTTACATTATTTTGCGACCATCATCACTCCCCATCTCCAGAATCTTTCCATCTTCCCAAACTGAAAAACTTGGTACCCATTAAACAATCACTGCCATCCCTTCCTCTCTCCAGTCTCTGATAAGCACTGTTCTACTTTCTATCTCTATGAATTTGACTACCCTAGGCACCTCCCAAAGAAAGGCAATGCTAAAGAATGCTCAAACTACTGCACAATTGCACTCATTTCACATGCTAGTAAAGTAATGCTCAAAATTCTCCAAGCCAGGCTTCAGCAATACGTGAACCGTGAACTTCCTGATGTTCAAGCTGGTTTTAGAAAAGGCAGAGGAACCAGAGATCAAATTGCCAACATCCACTGGATCATCGAAAAAGCAAGAGAGTTCCAGAAAAACATCTATTTCTGCTTTATTGACTATGCCAAAGCCTTTGACTGTGTGGATCACAATAAACTGTGGAAAATTCTGAAAGAAATGGGAATACAGACCACTTAACCTGCCTCTTGAGAAATCTGTATGCAAGCCAAGAAGCAACAGTTAGAACTGGACATGGAACAACAGACTGGTTTCAAATAGGAAAAGGAGTACGTCAAGGCTGTATATTGTCAACCTGCTTATTTAACTTCTATGCAGAGTACATCATGAGAAATGCTGGGCTGGAAGAAGCACAAGCTGGAATCAAGATTACCGGGAGAAATGTCAATCACCTCAGATATGCAGATGACACCACCTTTATGGCAGAAAGTGAAGAGAAACTAAAAAGCCTCTTGATGAAAGTGAAAGAGGAGAGTGAAAAAGTTGGCTTAAAGCTCAACATTCAGAAAAGGAAGATCATGGCATCTGGTCCCATCACTTCATGGGAAATAGATGGGGAAACAGTGGAAACAATGTCAGACTTTATTTTTTTGGGCTCCAAAATCACTGCAGATGGTGATTGCAGTCATGAAATTAAAAGACGGTTACTCCTTGGAAGGAAAGTTATGGCCAATCTAGATAGCATATTCAAAAGCAGAGACATTACTTTGCCGACTAAGGTCCGTCTAGTCAAGGCTATGGTTTTTCCCTGTAAAGAAGGATGAGCGCCGAAGAATTGATGCTTTTGAACTGTGGTGTTGGAGAAGACTCTTGAGAGTCCCTTGGACTGCAAGGAGATCCAACCAGTCCGTTCTAAAGGAGATCAATCCTGGGATTTCTTTGTAAGGAATGATGCTAAAGCTGAAACTCCAGTACTTTGGCCACCTCATGCGAAGAGTTGACTCTTTGGAAAAAGCTCTGATGCTGGGAGGGATTGGGGGCAGGAGGAGAAGGGGACGACCGAAGATGAGATGGCTGGATGGCATCACTGACTCGATGGACGCGACTCTGAGTGAACTCCAGGAGTTGTTGACAGGGAGGCCTGGCGTGCTGCGATTCATGGGGTCGCAAAGAGTTGGACATGACTAAGCGACTGAACTGAACTGAACTGAACTGAGGCACCTCATATGGGAGAAGGTGATGGCATCCCACTCCAGTAATCTTGCCTGGAAAATCCCATGGGCGGAGGAGCCTGGTAGGCTACAGTCCATGGGGTTGCAAAGAGTCAGACACGACTGAGCGACTTCACTTTCACTTTTCACTTTCATGCATTGGAGAAGGAAATGGCAACCCACTCCAGTGTTCTTGCCTGGAGACTCCCAGGGACGGCGGAGCCTGGTGGGCTGTCGTCTATGGGGTTGCACCGAGTCGGACACGACTGAGGCGACTTAGCAGCAGCAGCAGCAGCAGGCACCTCATATAAGCAGAATCATGCACTACTTGTCCACTTGTGAGTGGCTTATTTCATTCAGCATAACGTCTTCAGATTCATCCGTGTTATATATGGGTCAGAATTTCCTTCCTTTTTTATATATTCCATTGAACAATATATTCCATTGTATGTATAGACCACATTTTGTTTATCTGTTCATCCATCAGAGGACGTCTGGGTTGTTTCCACCTTTTAGCTACTATGCACAATGCCACTTTGCACATGGATGCGCCAATCAAATCACTACTTTCAAATCTCTCAGATATAGATGCAGAAGTGGAATTGCTAGTATTCCTGTGTTTGATTTTTTGAAGAACGAAAATACTAATTATTTAAAAACTTGTTGGAGACTGTCATTTTGGTGACCCAGATGGTCACATGTCCCAGTGCGTATGCCCTTGTGTAGGTCTCTCCCACATTAACTGTGGGCCAGGCAGAGTTGGACATGACTGAGCGACTGAACAACAAGGTCTGTCACTGCTTTGACTAGGAAAATACAGAGAAAGCAATGTTATGCCAATTCCACAACTAGACTTTAATTGATCTGAAAGTTTCTGCTTCCTCCCTCTTGGAAGGCTTACGCTTGGAACAGTCCTGCTAGAACTCAGCCACCATGCCGTGGGCCAGGCCAAGTGGCCATCTAGAGAAGCCTGCATGGAGAAGAACCAGGTGCCCCAGATGACAGTCCAGCTGGGCTCCCAGTCAAGTGCCAACTGACTCAGATGGCCAGGGGTCCCGGACGTTTTAACCTCAGCTGAGTTCCCAGTCAGTGCTCCAGATGATTATAATTGCCCACCGACCCAGCTAACCCTACTTGGAGAAGAACCACCCCATGGAAGACAATGCATTGTTTTAAGCCACCAAGTTTTGAGGTGATTTGTTATCCAGCATTAGCTAGCTGAAACAAAAATCCTTTCAAATGTTTTGGAACAAGAGTGAAATACATTATACCTAATGTAAGATTGGATAGAATTTAAGATATTTGATACAGAGTGAAATAGGCCCAGAGTCTTCAAAGATCTTAAACATCTCAGGCACTAACCAGAAAATTGTTGTTATTGTTCAGTTGCTAAGTCATGTTTGACTCTTTGTGACCCCATGGACTGTAGCATGAGGCTTTCCTGTCCTTCACTGTCTCCCAGAGTTTGCTCAAATTCATGTCCATTGAGTCAGCGATGCCATCCAACCATCTCATCCTCTGCTGCCTTCTTCTCCTTTTGCCTTCAGTCTTTCCCAGCATCAGGATCTTTTCCAATGAGTCCACTCTTCGCATCAGGTGACCAAAGTATTGGAGCTGCAGTTTCAGCATCAATCCATCCAATGAAAATTCAGGGTTGATATCCTTTAGGATTGACCAGTTTGATCTCCTTGCTGTCCAAGGGAATCTCAAAAGTCTTCTCCAGGACCACAATTTGAAAGCATCAATTCTTCAGCACTCAGCCTTTTTATGGTCCAACTCTCACATCCATACATGACTATTGGAAAAACCATAGCTTTGACTAGCTGGACCTTTATTGGCAAAATGATGTCTCTGCTTTTTAATATGCTGTCTAGGTTTTGAAAGGTCGGGCAAGGTCGGGCGTGTTGAGGCATGCCTGGGCATGTCGGGACATGTCCCGGCAGAGTGCCGCAGACAAGCCCCGGAGGCGGGCCGACGACCAAAGCCGTCCAATCAGGTGCCGACACGGAGCCCTTGGACACCAATCACCGCTGAGCCCGCGCTTTCTTCCTTATATGGGAGCCCGGCCCGGGCTATAAAACCCTTCCCCACCCCTTACACCTTGCAGACTCCCTTTGCTTCGCAGACCCCCTTCGCTTCCTCGCTTACCCGCCCCCAGGAGTTCTGCCTGAGAGCGACCGCCCAATAAAGGCCCTGATCAACGGTCCATAGGGGTGGCTCTTTCTTCCCACGGTGTTTCTTACAGGTTTGTCATAGCTTTCTTTCCAAGAAGCCAGCATCTTCTAATTTCAAGGCTGCAGTCACCATCCACAGTGATTCTGGAGCCCAAGATAATAAAATCTATCACTGCTTCCGCTTTTCCCCTTCTATTTGCCATGAAGCAATGGGACCAGATGTTATGATCTTAGTTTTTTTAACACTGGGTTTTAAGCCAACTTTTTCACTTCCCTCTTTCACCCTCATCAAGAGGCTCTTAGTTCCTCTTCACTTTCTGCTATTAGAGTGCTATCATCTGCATATCGGAGATTGTTGATACTTCTCCTGGCTATATTGATTCCAGCTTGTGATTCATCCAGCCCGACGTATCAGATGATATACTCTGCATTTCTGGAGGAGGGCATGGCAACCCACTTCTATATTCTTTCCTGGAGAATCCCCGTGGACAGAGGAGCCTGGCGGGCTACAGTTCATGGGGTCGCAAAGAGTCGGACATGACTGAAGTGACTGAGCAGGCATGCATGCACTCTGCACATAAGTTAAATAAGCAGGGTGACAATATACAGCCTTGTCATACTCCTTTTCCAGCTTTGAACCAGTCAGTTGTTTCATGTAAGCTTCTATTTGCTGCTTCTTGACCTGCATACAGGTTTCTCAGGAGACAGATAAGGTGATCTGGTATTCCTATCTCTTTAAGAATATCCCACAATTTGTTGTGATCCACACAGTCAAAGCCATAGTATAGTCAATGAAGCAGATGTTTTTCTGGAATTCCGTTGCTTTCTCTGTGATCCAACGAATGTTAGCAATTTGATCTATGGTTCATCTTCCTTTTCTAAATCCAACTTGTACATCCGGAAGTTCTTGGTTCACATACTGCTGAAGCCTAGATTGGAGGATTTTGAACACCACTTTGCTAGCATGCAAAATGAGTGCAATTGAATGGTAGTTTGAACATTCTTTGACCTTGCCCTTCTTTGGCTTTGGAATGAAAACTGACCTTTTCCAGTCCTATGGCCACTACTGAGTTTTCCAGGTTTACTGACATATTGTGTGCAGCACTTTCACAGCATCATCTTTTAGGATTTGAAATCGCTCAGCTGGAATTCCATCACCTCCTCTAGCTTTGTTTGCAGTGATGCTTCCTAAGGCCCACTTGACTCACACTGCAGGATGCTGGCTCTAGGTGAGTGGCCACGCCTTCGTGGTTGTCTGGGTCGTGAAGGCCTTTTCTGTGCAACTCTTCTGTCTGTTTGTGCCACCTCTTGTTAATCGCTTGCCTCTGTTCTGTCCTCACCATTTCTTTATTGTGCCCATCCTTGCATGAAATGTTCCCTTGGTATCTGCAATTTTCTTGAAGAGGAAAAAAAATCAAACGAAAAGATGAAAAGCAACTTGTGGAATATGGGTCCCTGGAACCAACAGCAGCAGGAGTTTTGTAGCTGCTGTGGTGGCTGTTCTGATTGAGTTAAAAGCCTGGCTGGCCCAGATCAGCATGCCGGTTAGCCTCTATCATCCATGTACTAAAGATGGGTAGCCAGGGATGTTTTCACACAGGTAACTTGGCATATGGCTTTTTGGGGGATTTGAACTCTTAATTAGAAGCTTCCTTTTGCCCAGAAATTAACGTGTAACTGAGTGATAAGAATGAATTCAGCCAAGACAGATCTCAGATTCCCATAAACACAACAGATAAGCAGCCTGAACATGAAGCCTTGAAAGCCGTGGCTGAGATGAGGCTCGCTCACCTGGACCCTGAGTCCCCAGCCCTCTCTCACTGCCAGACGCTGTAAGGGAACCAGCTTCTGCCCTGCTCCATTCTCCCAAGCTGAGGCCCCATGGCCCACACCTGCAGGAGCAGTCCTGGTCTTAGGCGGGACGCGCAGTGGGCAGTGGTTCACTCAGTATTCAGTAATGTATAATAAGCACATGCTTTGTGCCAGGCAGGTGCTATGCTGGCCACTGGGCGTATGATTTGTTGGTAAATAAAACAGACATGGTCCTTCTGGAATGGAAGCTGGAGCTCAGTGGAGAAGACAGATGGTAAGCACACGAAAACAATACAAATGCTGCTTTTGTTCATGCTTCGGGGCCCTTTTCTTGATTTTGTCTTCTTGACGTTACTCTTTATTCTAATATCTTTGTCATTAGGGTTAGCTTAAATATAAGCTCCTCACCCTCCTTGCTACAGAGTCACTCTAATCCATCCCACCGATTTTTTTTTTCCTTTTCCATTATGGTTTATCACAGGATATTGAATATCATTCCCTGTACTATACAGTAGGACTTTATCCAATTTTCTTATAGCTGTGTGTGTTAATCACTCAGTCGTGCCTGACTCTGTGACCCCATGGACTGCAGCCCACCAGGCTCCTCTGTCCATGAGATTTTCCAGACAAGGACACTGGAGTGGGTTGCCATTTCCTTCTCTAGGGGATCTTCCCAACCCAGGGATCAAACCCGGCTCTCCTGCATTCCAGGCAGATTCTTTACCAACGGAGCTACAAGGGAAGCGTAAGAAAACTTAAGAAAAGTTGCTTATCCATTCTCTACATAATAGTTTCATCAGCTAATCCCAAACTCCCCAAGCATCCCTCCCCCACCACCCCTCCTTGGCAACCACAGGTCTGTTCCTCAAGTTTGTTATGTTTCTCTTTCATAAATAAGCTCATTTGTTTCATGTTTTAAATTTCACATGGAAGTGATATCATACGATGTGTGTCTTCATCTGGCTTACTTCGCTTGGTGTGATCACCTCTAGGTCCATCCATATTACTGCAAGTGACATTCTTTTGTTATTTTTTATGGTTGACTAATGTTCCATTGTATAGATACACCACGTCTTCTTTATCCAGTCAGCTGTTGATGGACACTTAGGTTGCTTCTGTATCTTGGCTGTTGTGGATAAGGTTTCTATGAACACAGAGCTGCGCGTATCTTTTCACATTAGGATTCTGTCCAGTACGTCCCTTTGATTTTGTTCTCTGAGTGGCACTCACTGTTATCAGATATTTTCTTGTGGTTTTTTTTTTTATTAGTATTATCTATCTCTCACCCACAGGAGGTCAACTTCCAAAGGACGATCTCGTGTCTCTCGTTCACTGCCACACCTGGGGCCTAAAACACTGCTCTGTGTGTAACGGATGCTCAGGAAGCTTGAATGACTTGATGAATAAGCAATGACATAAAATTGGCACCTCACCTTTCTATCACATAAAAAAAGAGTTTATTTTTATCATGTGCAAATTAGCTGGTGATTTTACTTACTCCTCCTCACTCAGAAAATTGCACTGACATGATAAGAGGACAATTACACCTTCTGTTCCTCACGAAAAGACTAAGGACACCAGAGAGGGCGGACAGAACTCCAGCGGGATACGATGCAAGGAAACCTTTCGTCAGGGGCTGTTTCTTAACCTGGGTTACTGCGTGATACCCAGCTGGCATTTGGAAATCTTAAAACTAGTGCACAGACCCATGTGACAATTGTCACAATTCCGGGTGGGCATGATTGACTTGCGGAGCTCCAGCTGGCACCCTAAAACTCATTATCAAGCATTTCAGAGTCTTTGTTCATCCAGCCGCCCTGGTATGGAACAGGCACTGTGCTGAGCGTGGTTGTCCAAAGACACACAGGAGAGTCTGGCCTCAAGGTGACCGTGTGGGGAGACCGAGATCACAATCCGCAATTTAACACACTGTGATTCGTGCAGTGATAGAGCTGGCAGCGGAACACGCTGGAAGGAAACCTAATATGATCCGCGACGGTCAGGGTGGGGAGCTGCCTGGAGGAGGCATTCTCCACGTTGAATGTGACTGGACAGAGAAACGGAAAGGGGGTGGCTGGGAGGAGAAGACAGCAAGGGGGCAGGCACGGGGGAGACGCGTCCTGAGTATTCGGAAAATGAGACGCTGCTGTGGGAGCAGGAAGGAGTGGGAAGGAGGGGCTGAGCTGGGCAGGAGGATGCCTCTGGTGCGATGCTGCGCCCCAGCCCTGAGGACCACCTCCCTCCGTGCTCCGTCTGCCTTCCTGTCTCTGAACCCTACCCAGGACCCAGGCGCCTGCTGTGCGAGAGCCAGGATCCAGATTCATGAACAGGGGAGCATTTTTGTCACTGCTATTCACTTCTTCGGGAAGAATTTTTTGCCTACCTGGGAGAATCTGAAGGTAAGCATTTTTCTCTTGTGCTTCTTTTTGCTCCTGGTAACAGCAAGCTTTTTAGAAGTCAGCATATGTCCATTAACTTTGAAAACTGCAGCAAGGAATCCAGGAAATTTCCATCGTTTGGACAACGGGCAAGGAAGAGTAGCTTCCTCCCAGGAGCGTGCAATACGTATACCTACGCGGTTCATGGGGTCACAAAGAGGTGGACACAACTGAGCAACTGAACTGAACTGACCCTCCAGTTAGACATCAGGACAGACAGACAGACAATTAGAGGAGATTAGCATTTAACACAACCGGGTTTTTTTTTTTTTTCTGGTTTATTAGAAACCTCAGAGATCCAAATTTTGCTTTCCTCTTCCATGACGAAAATCTAAGTACTTCTCGCAGTTTCACTGCTTTGTTCATGGAAACACTTGGCCACCAAAATAGCATCCACGTTGCTGTGAAACCTGAAAGAGCAGTTTTGGGAGAAGGACTGCAGTGGTGGATCTCCAGCTGCCCTCCCAGGCTACTCACCAAGGGGCACATTACATTCCTTTCAGTGTGAACTGCTCGCCACGAAATCTTTCGCCCGCATTGAAGCCCATACCCAGAGGCCCCTGTAGTCTTCACATCTGTCTGTCCTGCTGTGCACACGCTCACACCGTGGCCGCTGACTTTGAGGCACAGCACACCAGGAGACCGAAATTGGGGCAGTGCTACTGAGTCACTGGGGAGAGAGGGGCAGGGAGCCCTCAGATGAGGGTGCTGTGCCCCGTTACTGCTGCCCCTGCAGCTTCCTGGAGCTGGGGGTCTGTGGGCAGGTCTGAGAGCAGTCAGAGAGGGAAGGATTAATGCCAGGATAGTAGTCATCAGAAAGGACAAGAAACAACTTTGCTAGATTTAGCAAATTAAAGTACAGAATTCTCAGTTAAACTTAAATTTCAGAAAAACAGTTTTTTAGTATAAGTATATCCCAAATGTTGCATGGGATATACTTATACTAATTTTTTTCCCCCACACTGAAATTCTAATGTAACTGGATGTCCTGCATTTAATCTGGCAGCCCTCCCCGGTAGGTCTGCAGCTCACCAGTCCCTCCACCTAGCGTCCCAGCCCACCCCTACCCCTGCTGTTTTCTCCCTTCTTTCCTCCTCTTCTGGCCCGTCCTCCTCCTATCATTCCTCGCCAGCAATACAATAGAGGATCTGACGATAGGTCCCAAGTCACTGAAGCCCATTCGTTAGTGGTATATTCTTGTCCCTCCGTGTGCGTGTTTACTTCTTTGTGGCTGTCCAAAGCTTAAAGACTTTATTCCCTGCTCAAATCACCCCAAGCAACATACAAACAAAGAGGGGAAACTAATAATTCAAGCAGCCCCTTCCGAAGCGCTGGAGAGCATAAGCGGTCTGCACCAGGCCCCCTACTTTGATGCCACCTCCCTGGAGAAACCCAGCTCACAGCCTCCACATCCAGTTTTTGCCACCCAAGCCCAGGCCACTCAGCAGCTTTCATCTGGGGAACAGAGAGAAATAGAAAACGCTGGGAACAGGAGGCCGAGACAAAGCATCCAGCTACTGCAGAGTGAGATCCAGGATCGTCATAACTGCATTAATGTGAGTGTCAGAGTTCACACGCGGGGTGACAATTAAGTGGTAGGTGGTGATGGGGAAAACTTACGCACACGGAGGCTGATGATAGATACTGGCGACACAAGCTAACAAGAAAAGTTAAACGGGTTTGGCTGTGTTGAAATACCACTGATTACATTTTGGTGAGCCTTCTACCTTGGATGCCTAATTACTATATGGTGCCATGATACTTATTTATATCACTTTATATGCCTTAAATTAATTTTGTTAAATTAACTTTGTTATTAACTTTGTAATTTGATTAGAACAGGAGACCCAACCTCTATTGAACTGCAGGCTGGATATCTGCTGCTCTGAGAAATTCAGGGCAGCTACGGGCTGAGTCATGGTGAGAAGGCCCCCGTACATGGCTCCCAGTAACTCTCCACTTTCTGGGTTCATGTGTACCCTGGGTCTCCTGACTCGCTTCTAACAGAAGGGATGGGGTGTCACTTCTGAGACTGGGTGGAATATACCTGTGCCTTGTGCCCTTTTAGCCATCTCTCACCCTCTCTTGTTCTGGAAAAGCCAGTTGCCACGTCATGAGATGCCCTGCAGAGAGGCCCACACAGCAGGGACCTTGTGGGGGCCTCTGGCCAATAGCCACTGGGAACCTGAGACTTGGCAACAGCAGGGAAGTGAACTTGGAAAAGGATCCGCCCCCAGGTGAGCCTTGAGATGTAGACAGACCTGGTGGAAATTTCATACAATATTGTGAAAAGCTCCAAGCCAAAGGCATCCTGACCACAGAAACTGAGATAATAATTTTTAGTAACAAAAATTCATTAATAATTGCTTCCCTGGTGGCTCAGTGCTAAAGAAACCTCCTGCAATGCAGGAGATGAGGGTTTGATCCCTGAGTTGGGAAGATGCCCTGAAGAAGAAGGAAATGGTAGCTCACTCCAGTACTCTTGCCTGGAGAATCCCAAGGACAGAGGAGCCTAGTGGGCTACAGTCTGTGGGGTCGCACAGAGACAAGACTTAGCAACTCAACAAGAGCAAACAACAACAAAATAATACCTGTGGGTTGTTTTGCGCTGCTCAGCTCTGGGGTAATTTGCAGCGACAGGTAAAAGAATACAGTCACTCCCTGAGGACCACGCTTGTGTGGCGCTTCACTGAGAGGTGAAGGTGTAACCACTCGGCAATGCAGAACCCCCGGCGCTGAGGAGGCTCCAGTATGCAGGTGATGGCAGGTGGGGGCTGCGAAGGAAGACAGACCTGGAAACTGGCGGTTTACTGCACCCACATTGCCAGGTTCTCGGGAGCTCTAGAAATGCTCCTGCGTGTCACTGAACTTTGTTGAAATCCTGCTGTCAACCCTGATTCCTGTTTACAAACGGAATATCCGATCACCCATGGGGACCGGGAATTGTTTGGCCTTTCCCTTTGATTTACATTCGTGACCAGCTTCCGGGCCACTTCTACCTGAGACTCCCCAGATATAGACTCTTGAGGAAGGGACGCCCCTTATCCAAGGCTCTCGGTCTCTTGACTCCCAAGTCTCCCATTGCGACCTCAGCTGTGTGAAGCTGGAGGCAGCTCCTCAGAGGGCAGCCCGGCTTTATCGGCAGTGCAGTGCCGGGCCCGGCCGACAGGGGGCGGTAGACGGTGCCGCGGGGCTGGGGGCGGCTCCTCAGAGGGCAGCCCGGCTTTATCGGCAGTGCAGTGCCGGGCCCGGCCGACAGGGGGCGGTAGAGGGCGCCGCAGGGCGGGGGCGGCGGGGCTGCTCCCTCGGCTTCCCTACCCAGGGACTGAATCCGGTTTGCAGTTTCCTGGACCCAGACCCTCATCGAGTCAGCTTCGTGGGCCCCTGCAGAGGCAGCAGCACCTGCCCCTCGGAGCCTGGAGTCCCAGCGGCCGGAACCCGTCGTCGAGTTTCTAAACTGGCGTCATTTCAGTCTCTCCCTTATTTCTCGAGCACCCGCATCCTAAGAGGCGGCTGCCTCGCAGATGCTGCCTCCGCGACCCCTTCGAGTTCTCCGGGGCCTCTGCAGTTACCTCCTCAATAAGCCTTCCGCCTACATCGTCTCTCTTGCAAAAGCAAGCCACCGTGACTTCTGTCTCCTGCGTGGATCCTGGCGGACACGGCGCTTCGCGTCCACACCTGGCCTCAGGCCTGCTCAGCGTCTCCCTCCTGCAAAGCGAGGCTCTCTGGGCCTGCATGCCCAACGCTCCACGGGAAGCCTGCTGTCTCCGTGCCCCAGGCTCCTGCGTCTCCTCACCGCCGGCCCAGCCCTGCCCTCAGGGGAGGTGAGGACCGCAGACAGGCCAACCCCCAGAGCCGGGGACAAAGAGGGGCTGAGGCGGGGGGGGAGTCAGTGCAGAGAGGCGGCAGCCCAGCGCCGGCAGTGCTGTGCCCAGTGTGTCCAGCCGCAGCGGGAACTACAGGGGCTGCGGAGAGCAGGGGACAGCAGGCAGCAAGCGCTGGCCACCCATCTGGGAGACAGTTCGGTTCAGTTCAGTCGCTCAGTCGTGTCCGACTCGTTGCGACCCCATGAACCGCGGCACGCCAGGCCTCCCTGTCCATCACCAACTCCCCAAGTCCACCCAAACCCATATCCACTGTGTCAGTGATGCCATCCAGCCATCTCATCCTCCGTAGTCCCCTTCTCCTCCTGCCCTCAATATTTCCCAGCATCAGGGTCTTTTCAAATGAGTCAGCTCCTCACATCAGGTGGCCAAAGTAATGGAGTTTCAGCTTCAGCATCAGTCCCTCTAATGAACACCCAGGATCTCCTTGGAGTCCAAGGGACTCTCAAGAGTCTTCTCCAACACCGCAGTTCAAAAGCATCAATTTTTCAGCACTCAGCCTTCTTTATGGTCCAACTCTCACGTCCATACATGACTATTGGAAAAACGACAACTTTGACTCTCCAGACCTTTGTTGGCAAAGTGATGTCTCTGCTTTTTAATACACTAACCGGTTTGTCATAGCTTTCTTTCCAAGGAGTAAACGTCTTTTAATTTCATGGCTGCAATCACCATCTGCAGTGACTTTGGAGCCCAGAAAAATAGTCAGCCACTGTTTCCCCATCTAGTTGCAATGAAGTGATGGGACCAGATGCCATGATCCTAGTTTTCTCAATGTTAAGCTTTAAGCCAACTTTTTCACTCTCCTCTTTCACTTTCATCAAGAGGCTCTTTAGCTCCTCTTCAGTTTCTGCCATAAGAGTGGTGTCATCTGCATATCTGAGGTGATTGATATTTCTCCCAGCAATCTTGATTCCAGCGTGTGCTTCCTGCGTTTCTCATGATGTACTCTGCATATAAGTTAAATAAGCAGGGAGACAGTGGGGGACCTCAACTCATGGGCTGCTTGTTGGTTTTACCTGCTGCAGGGGCGCCTCCACAGTCGGCTCTCTCCTTTCTTTAAAGGGCAGTGTTACAAGCCTCCCCAATATTTTGTGATACTTTTGTGTGAGTTAGGGGACCCATCCATAACGTGGTTGCTTAGGAGGGGCGGCCTGAAAGGGAAAAAGCAAAACTGTTAGTGGCTCAGTCGCATCTGCATATAAACTCAAATTGAGATGTAAAACGTTCTATCAGGCAATGATTAAGGCTGATTTCAGTATTTAAACAGCTGATGCAGTGACCTGGTTATAGGGGCAGTGCATAATCTGAGTGCTTGAAAGGGGCGGGGAAGAGGATCCCCACAGGAAGCCGCCCGCCTGTGAGGCAGGACGGAGGAAGACGTGTGCCCAGGCTGGCTTCTCAGGAAGCACACACTTTGGCATAGTTCGGAGTTCACGGTGTTTACCGGAAGTCAGCCCCTGGGAAGGAAAGGAGAAACAGGAGGGCGAGGAAGAAACTGTCCTGTGACGCAGACCCGCCAGAACCTCAGCCAGGTCTGGAGTGTTGCCTACCAGAGTGTCCGGCCTCGAGTCAGAATGGCTGGGTGCTTAATACCCAGCCCCTTGGGCTCAGGATGTGGGCTGGTCGGGAAGGGCGTGACCACCAGCAGGGCTGACCCTGCAGGGGCTGAGGGCTGGAGGCGGGCTGCCCGCTGCGCCCTGCCGCCGGGCAGCGGGTCGCTCTTTGAAGGGGACCTGAGCCTCTCGTGTCTCCCACCGTAGAATCGCCAGAGCCCGGGGGCGGAGGATCCCTGATGGAGAGTGGACCCACCCTCCGTCTGAAGAGGGGTGCTGGAGCTGGGCTCCTGGGGGGAATTTGGCAGGAAACAAACACCCAGCCTTGCCCTCCCTTCTGTTTACAATGTCTGACTAGTGACTGCAGCCATGAGATTAAAAGACGCTTGCTCCTTGGAAGAAAAGCCGTGACCAACCTAGACAGCATATGAGAAAGCAAGGACATTACTTTACTGAAAAGGTCCGTCTAGTCAAGGCTATGGTTTTTCCAGTGGTCATGTATGGATGTGAGAGTTGGACTATAAAGAAAGCTGAGCACTGAAGAATTGATGCTTTTGAACTGTGGTGTTGGAGAAGACTGGAGAGTTCCTTGGACTGCAAGGAGATCCAACCAGTCCATCCTAAAGGAGACCAGTCCTGAACATTCACTGGCAGGACTGATTGATGCTGAAGCTGAAACTCCAATACTTTGGCATCTTATATGAAGAACCAACTCAGTGGAAAAGCTGATGCTGGGAAAGACTGAAGACAGGAGGAGAAGAGGAAGACAGAGGATGGGTGGCGTCACTGACTTGATGGACATGAGTGTGAGCAAGCTCCGAGAGTTGGTGATGGACGGGGAAGCCTGGCATGCTAGAGACCATGGGGTCACAGAGTCGGACACGACTGAGCAGCTGAACTGACTGAGTGGCTCCTAAAGGCCAGACCTGGTCAGAAATAACCATGGGGAGCTAGAGAAATCCAGCCTGCAGCTGTGAGTGCCTTGAGCTGAGCCAGGGAAGGGAAAGGACCCTGCAAGCAAACAGAGCCAGGAAATCCACTCAGCAACTCTCCTGACTTTTTTCCCAGAGCATCAAGGCTTAGAACCAGGGCTTACTGACTGCCAGCTGCCAACACCCCAGCCTGTGTGCTCCCCTTCGGGTCAGGCCACCTTGACTCACTGAGAAAAGCTCCTTCAGGAACGAAAGCCCCAGCCCCTCAGCTGCCAGGAGTGCTGGTGACCCCTTAGGGGATGGTGATCACTGAGAGCCATTGTGCCCAAGGGCATACCCCTTTCTGTGGTTCATCCGTGTGTGCCAAGTCGCCTCAGTCTGTCCAACTCTGCAACCCTATGAACTGTAGCCCACCAGACTCCTCTGTCCATGGAATTCTCTAAGAATACTGAAATGGGTTGCCATGCCCTCCTCCAGAGGATCTTCCCAACCCAGGGACTGAACCCATGCCTCTTACATCTCCTGCATTGGCAGGCGGGTTCTTTACCACTAGCACCACCTGGGAAGCCCAAGCTGACTGGGGTGAGGAGTCTGCCATCTGGCCAATTATTTAGTGTTAAATTGTGTGTCTCCACCCACTCAAGAGCAGGGAGTTTGGTTTTGTTCATAGCTGTATGTACCCAGTGCCGTGTTAACACACAGTGTGAATTCAGATAAATTTGTTAATGAACTCATTCACTGAGCGCTAAGCCTATGCCAGGCACTGACATGACCCAGAGGACCCTATGGGGCGTTCCTGGGACAGACTCCTCTCCCACGACCTCACTGCAACTCTTCTCTGAAGTACCCAGATAATAGCATCTCACACATATATCCTGAGTTTTCCAGGTGCTAAAAGCCACCACCAAATGGAAGAAATTAAGCTTGATGATTAAGAAACTGCTTAATGATCATGAGCACATAGCCCTCAGACCTACTGATGCCTCAAGACTGATAACGTTAACCCAACAGCCCTGTTACCACACCATCAGCCAATCAGAGAGCTGTGCATGAGCTGATCGCAGGCCCTGGGAGGCCCCTCCCTCACCCTTTGAGGAGTTTGGGTTTGCGAGGACAATCTACCCATTCTCCTTGCTCGGCCCTGCAATAAACATTTCTCTGCTCCAAGCTCCAGTGTTTGATATGTCAGTCTGACCTCATTCCACGTCAGGCACATGAACTTGCGTTTCGTCGTGATGATGCTTTCGGAAATTCTGATCTACTGGGAAAATGAGACCAGTAGAAAAATAATGATAACAGAACGCAGCAAGTGGTCAGGTGACGTGAGCTGCATGCTCTGCCGGGGCAAAGCTTCACTGAGAAGGAGATAAGGGACTGCTCCCCAGGGAGGAGCCAGGCAGAGAGGCCCGGCACTGGGTGAACCCCAGGATGACCTGAGCAGGCAGGCCGGTGATCATAGAGGTCTCTAGGACATCAGGGTCAGGAGGACAACGAGACGGGGGAGGCCAGGCAAGCCCTGAGATCCGGCACCACCACTTCCGGAAACTTGTTGTCAGAACGCGAGCATGAGTGTGCCAGGTCTCACACAGGAGGCAGATCACTGCCACGTCGGGTGCGGTGGCAGGAAACAAGGAGCGACGTCCGTGTCGACCGTGAGGGAGACAGCCAAGTAAATAAAGCAACTTCCGTACTTTGGAACTGCAGCTTTCAGAGGGAGTTGTGTTGGTCTGTATGCACCAGCTTGGAAAGACTGTACATAATACATTAGAGGGGAAGGGAGATTGTATACTGATACCCATTTCAACAGAAGAAGTCATCTGGAAGGAAGCAGACAGTTGGGACTGTGGAAGGGGAACAGACAAGGGGAGGCTATCACCTTGGGGCACTATATGAATCTGTTAAAACCAGCATGGATTAACTTTTAAATCAAGGGGGAAAATATATAAAAGTCCAGGGAGCTTGTGGTCACTGGGCATCAGGGACAAGCTGAAGGTTCACAAGATCAGGTCAGGATAATTGATCAAAACAGGTCACGGGTTAAAGCAAATGAGAGGCAGAAATCAGGGAAGTGAGCTAGTTCAAGGGCAGGGCAGGGCGGTGGGGAGGGGCAGAGACCCAGGAAACCTGCATCCAGGAGACGCACTGCTGACCTCTGCAGGGACCCGCTTCCTGCAGCCTCGCATGTGCAGTAGGCCTCAGAGGGTGAAGGTGTTCTCAAAAGGAGGCCCAAGCCTTCTAGCTCTCTCTAAGCCAGCCCTCCCTCCATCCACCCCGAGGGAAGAGAAGACGGACAGCCTCTGCTGTTTCTCACCAGCTCCTTACACCAAAAAAAAAAGGCCTATCTATTTTGCTCCTTGCAGGACCCCTCAGAGCCTTATTTAACTATTTACTTATGTATTTAGCCTGCACTGGGTCTTAGGTGAAATACACAGATTCTTTGGTCTTCGTTGCAGTGTGTGGGATCTTTTTTAGTTGCTGCATATGGAGTCTAGTTCCCTGACCAGGGATCGAACCCCAGCCCCCTGCATTGGGAGTGTGGAGTCTTAGCCACTGGACCACCAGGGAAGTCCTGTCTTAGAGCCTTCAGCAAGCTTATTGTTTGCCCTGTGAGTGTCTAAGGCATGCCACGTGCAGTATTTCCAAAAAGGATTTAAACAGGGCACTCCTGCGTTAGGTAATAGATTTTACTTACCGCCAAGTTTTCATTACATGAGTATTATATGGGTCCCTTCTCCTTGTCAACAACCCCAGGCCATCTTCCTGGAGGGAAAGACCACATGGAAAGAAAAGGCCTGCGGGAGAAGCCATGTGTCAAAGGCTTGAGGTGCCCAGCCTAAGAGTGGGGCCATCCTAATCCTGCAGTGCAGCCCAGCGAGTGCAGCCCCCAAGAGAGCCAGCTGGTTCTAGTGGGACAGAGACCCAGAGAATCACAAGTTTTGTGTCAAGCCACTAACTTTTGGGCTTATGTTGTGTTATGTAGCCACAGACAACTAATACTCACCTATCCTATCCCCTGGTGGCTCAGAAGGTAAAGTGTCTGTCTACAATGCGAGAGACCTGGGTTCGATTCCTGGGTTGGGAAAATTCCCTGGAGAAGGAAATGGCAACCCACTCCAGTACTCTTGCCTTGAAAATCTCATGGATGGAGGAGCTTGGTGCAGGGTACTGTCCATGAGGTTGCAAAGAGTTGGGCACGACTGAGCAACTTCACTTTCTTCACTTTTATCCTATCCCCAGTGTCAATCTGCTCCACTTGCAAGGAAAAAACCTCAAAATTTGTTCATATCATTACTTTGTTTTTAATAGTGCCATCAACTATCTATTTTTTTGCAATCCCTTTTATCTTTTTGAGTAGTTTTTGAGCTTTATAAACATAGATCCATACTCCATGTATTATAGTGAGAATGGAATTGTGGAAAACTCTCCCAGTGAAATATTATTACAGCATGAAGTAAACATTGCCACACACAATACCGAGGAAGGATGAAGTTTTGAGGCACGGTTGGTTACTGTATTGAAAACATCACCTTGCAGAAAACTAAAACACAGATCATTCATCTTTTTATATGGTTCTTGGCCGTTTCTTCTTGAGTTTCTGCTACATTTCTTTTACCCATTTTTCTTTGGGATTGTCTTTTTCTTCTTAATTTGTTGGAATTCTTTATAAATTTTAAGAAGTGTCCCCCAAGATTGGAGTACTAGGAATTACTTGAATCTTGAGAAACATTTCTAAGGATCGAGTTTAAAATGACCAAACCAAACCAACCAATAAAAAAACACTCTGGAAGATATTGGAAAAATGAGCAAATAAAATTAACAACGTGTTACACAGCCTCTTTAACTTCTTAGCTGAAAATCCCAAGGCTCAGAGACCCAGTAGAAATTTGCCAGGAAGAGGCTATTTACACAAATCCACAATGTACAGAGGCTCTATTTCATATTTTCTTTCTACCAAAAGGAAATGCATCATTAAACTTGAGATATGACCCCCCTTTTAAACATTTGCTGGATAGACCAATGAATTACTGTTCTTTCCAATAGTGAATTTATATTGCACTAAGGAAAGATAAACTCCTTTAACCCCTGTAGAGTCACATTTCTTTCGCTTGGGTCACTTGATAGGGCCATTATAGACTCAGATGACGTGCGGGACTCTGTTTAATATCTGGCAATTTTCCTGTGCCTCTTCACTTAGTAAAAGAATGTATCCATTAGCAGTCATTAGTACATTCTGTCAAGATGGGAGCTAAATTCTCCTTAACAGCCTAAGAGAATGCTTTTTCAAGAGAAATAATGGACTTAATTGCGCAGTGAAATAGTTATTGCTTTCTTTGTCATAACCTCTCCCTCCTCCCTGCAGGTGGAATCAGACCCTGCTTACCCTGGTCAAAGATCCAGGCCGTTTCCTCGCTACCCTGTGAGTCAGCCCTTGCTCCATCCAGCCTATGGCCTCTCTGGTGGCAGGCCGCTGTCCCCAGGAATAAGCAGAGTTCTTCAGCCATCACAGGGAGAGGCCAAGGCCTGGAGAAAGAGGAATAAGGCACTCACGGAGCAAGCAGCTTCCTTTGGAGGGACTCTGTTTTAGCAACAAGCAGCACAACATGTTAGAGAAATGGTCACCCGTCCTGGGACTCCACGCTGACATTAATCTCCTTTGTGGCCTTTCATTTGAAACATATGCTCTGTGGAAAATGTGGTTCGCAGGAGGGAGCTTGTAGGACTGTGTGTGTGTGTGTGATTAAAAAGAGTTTTCTGTGTCGCTTATTTATATAAAACCTTAAAGTTTATATAGTGAAAAGCTTCTACCTCTTAACCATGGGTATCTCTCTCCAGGCTTTGTCTTATTCTTACCCCTTTCCTCACAGGTCAGTCCACCCTCAGGGACATTTATAACTGGCACCCACATCAGCTAAAACATCTTCAGGTGAAAATAATAAAATACTAACAGAGACATTTAATAAACATAAGTGTCACCAGAAGCCTGCTGCTGCTGCTAAGTCGCTTCGGTCGTGTCCGACTCTGTGCGACCCCATAGACGGCAGCCCACCAGGCTCCCCCGTCCCTGGGATTCTCCAGCCAAGCACAAGAAGTCTAGATGTTGGCAAATCCAGACTTTGTTCAGCAGATCAACAAGGGCACCAGCGCCCAAAGTTCTTTCTGTCTTTCTGCTTTGTCGCCCTCAGAGTGGCAGCCACACCCTTCAAGGTGCTGCTCCAACAGCTTCCATTCTCTCCTAGGAGGTCCCTATCAGGAAGGAAGGAGATGAATGCAGAACAGCCCTTCTCCTCGTGGAGAAAATCCTTCCCAGGAATCCATGAGTCTCACTGGCTAGAGCTGGATCATGTGGCTCACCCCTGGGCCAATCAGAGGCAAGTGAGGTACCATATCTGGACTCAGGCCGATCATGATTTTTCCTCTCGATCTGGGCCCTGGCAACCCAAACACAGGCGGGATTCTACTCAGAAGGGAGGAGGAAGAGCTGTTGAGGGGGAGACAGCTCCCAGACCCTTATTTCTAGCCCTGACAGTTCTGTCATCTGATTGCATCTTTCCAACTGTCTGGACTACCTACCTCAATGTCCTGTTGCCTCAAACACAGTCTGTCAGGGGGAAATTCCTTTTCCCATCTAATTTCTGCATTTCTCAGCTTTTCCAGTGGAAGTTTCATCCATCCATCCACCATGGAGGATGTCAACCTGAGAGGCAAATATTTTTCTACCTTTTTTTTTTTTTTTTTAAGAGCTGAAGTTCCAATACTTTGGCCACCTGATGCTAAGAGTTAACTCACTGGAAAAGATCCTGATGCAGGGAAAGACTGAAGGCAAAAGGAGAAGGGGATGGCAGAGAGTGAGATGTCTAGAGAGCATCACTGACTCAATGGACACGAATTTGAGCAAACTCTGGGAGACAGTGAAGGACAGAGGAGCCTGGTGTGCTGCAGCCCATGGGTCTGCAGGGTCGGACATGACTTAGCAACTGAACGACAGCAGCGTATTTATTTATTTGGCTCTGCTGCTTGGCATGTGGGATATCAGTTCCCCAACCAGGGACTGAACCCACGGCCGCTGCAGTGGAAGCACAGGACTGCCAGGGAAGGCCCCAGCATCGTTTCTGATGCCCTCTCCGTCTGGACTGCCTTATCCAGTCGGCCTCCAGAGCAGCAGGGCCTTCCCCCCGCGCTGGCTCACCACCTCCGCCGTCTCTACCACCTGTCAGTCATCTGTTCCAGATGCGCACGGACCGCTTCATTTCACCCGGAATGGGCGCCAGCCTCCAGGGCCACGTGCTCTGCCAGCAGGCCCACCTTCCTAAAAAAAAGCCTGCAGTCCTCGTCCCTCCTGGTCTAGAATGAGGCGCCCATGTTCCTACAGGAGGAAAACCCATAATACTTAGTTTAGGCTTTAAGATCTTCTTAACACTATCTTTTAGAAAGGATTCCCCATTATTTTCTGCTCCAGCCACACTGGTTGAGTCATTGTTCCCTGAAGTATGTTTCAATGCCTTCCCATTATGACACATTTGTCCACATCATTTGCCGAGATAAGACCTTTCTGCTTTCTCTCTCCTTTCTGAATCCTACGTGGTCAACCCCTGTCTCACTGCTGAAATCTCCTTAAAATATCCTAGGCTTCAGTGAACGTCTTCTCCTCTGGAATCCTACCTGCCAGTGGAAATATGAGTTAATTTTTAAAAAGAAATTTCAGGATTAAATAATTAGGCAAGAACAATTCTCTTATGGCCGAATTACCAGTGCTTTGTAAGGTGCCATAATAATGCTTTCATGTAAATAATGGTACAATACCCATTGTTCAATATTGCAGAAAATTTTTAAAAAATATTCCATTCTGATTATTAACCTTCAGAAAGTTTGGAATCTTTTCCAAAGATAAAAGTATTAGTACTATAAAGTAATACTGCATCAGATTCTTCAAAAGGCTGCCAGTGAATCTATGCAATTTGATGTCATCTATCAGTGGAGAGGCCATTCATTCATTCACAGTCAGAATATTGCAATTTTATTGCCTGACAACTGTCACCAGAATTCTTGGCAAGAGAACTCTCTATATTTAGGAGAATATCTTGACAAATGGCTTGGGGATAGAGAGTGAGATTCAGAAAGAATTCGACGACATTATTTCTATCCAACACCACACTCATATCCAGGGAAGTGGAAGATTTAGCCTCCTCACCATTTCCTCACAAAGAAATGCCAAGCCATTTAAAGAAAAATGGCAATGTTATCAAGACAGAGCATTATGTAGAAAATCAGAAGACACACAGAACACTTTCCTGTTCAAATATTTTACAAGAACTATAGCAAAAGAGCAGGGGGGCTTGAAATTGCTCCTAAACTTAGGTGAAGGTGGCCCTGGTACTAAGTCACCCATAGAGCTTCTCTGAAGGAGTTTGTGCAAGTGTAGCTTTTGGTTGCTATCTAGGATTTTTCTATTCATCCCGGCTTTGCCACTTGAAGCTTTGTCAAAACTCTCTGAACTTATTTCTCCATTTGGGAAATAGAAGAGGGAAGCCAACACTACACCAAGCCTGCTCTGTATTTTACTTTCTAGACGCACATACACATTTATGTTTCTTTTCCATAAGACTGAGTTCTCATTTTTCAATTCACATTTCTTTGGTAAAACTGTCTACATTTGTAGTGATGCTTTGGATGCAAGTAAAAGAAAACTGCTTTTCAATCAGCTTATACCCTAAAGGAGACAGATGTGTTCATGTAGCTGAAAAAGTCCAGATGCTGGGTAGCCCTCGGGTCTGGTTCCACAAGTCCCCCAATCTGCCTCTCTCTGATGTCCTCATCCCCTTCTTTTGTGGGTTGATTGCACACTCAGGCTGACAGCAAGGTGACTGGTGCATTCCCTCCCCTTGCAGCCTGGTCACAACAACGTTCATTACAAGAATCATCTCATCCAGCGGCTCTTCTCTTAACATCAGAAACTCTCCTGACCAGAAACTCCTACCAAACCTTCGATTTCATCTCATTGGTCAGAATTTGGTCACATGACCACTTCTAAACCAATCTCCTTGGCCTGAGGAAGGCCGCATGCTGATTATCTAAGATCTAGATTCTGAAACTAATCTCTGGGGCAAGGGGGCAGGATTTCTCATGGACCAATCAAGCCCACGTGCAGCTGCAGGTGGAGTTAGCTTCCGTAAGCCTCGGGCAGGTGAGGGGTGGGGGGCAGAGTATCTTTGAGCAAAAAAAAAACACAAAGGTGCTTCGAGAACGGGGCAAGAGGAAATGGCGCTGAGTCGGCATCTTCAGAGTTTGTTCTATACAAAACTGTAGAATACCCACTTTAGCCTGGGGATCTGAACCGGATAGGCAGCTGGTAACCAAAGGCCCTAAAGTTCACAGAGTTCAAGTCTGCTAGGTCTTTATCTAACAAAGTCTAAAAATTTCCACAAGGAAATGAGAAAATGTAAATAATTACAGCTCTGTGGGTGACTGTACGGCAGCATACGTGAAACCAATTATTTCCACTCCATATGGGAAACTCATCAGCTTAATTACATGGCAAAAAAATAGCTCAAGAACCAAAACTGCCCCAGTGTTTCATCAGAGGCAAATAACAGAAGCTGAAAGATATACTTTCTTCAAACAGAAAAAATAGGCAAAATCTTGGAAAGGGTCTATCAGCAGTGAAGTGGTCTTTAATTGCTTTCTTTTAAAGGAGCTGGTAAATACACTCTTTTCAGATAGAAAAATAGATGAAATGTTGTAAAAAAAAAAATCAGAGACTGCAGTTTTTAATTGCTAATCATTAATATCCATTTTTATTCCTCCACCAAGCTTACATTCAGAATTTTCTTAATGCTTTCAAAAGACTGTCAGTTCTGTGGCAGTGGTGGGCAGTATGTGAATCCCTTCCTGCTTTGAGCTCAAATTGACTTAGAAGCACAGTTGAGCCATTCTTCCAACAAAACAGCTATTGAGGGCCTCTGAGGTACCAGGCTGCCCTGTGCCTGTCGCCTCATCACGTGGTCAGCCAGCTGCCTCCCTCCCCTTTCAGAGGAAGGGGGCTCCTTGGAAGCCATCATCCGACGTCCCCTGTGACATTAGACCTTCTTCTGAGCTGCCTTGACCCTTCCTCTGATGTCTGTTCAGATGGGTCACTGACTTATTGGGCTCCCACTGCCAAGAAAGAGCTGCATAGAGTGCGATGTGGGAAGGGAAGACAGAAATCACTAACAGAACTCTCACTCCAGAGACCCTGGCAGCCTTCCTGGAGATGGAGCCCCACCAGGAAAGAAAGGAGGACACACACATATCGGAGAGCTGGAAACCTGAGACCCAGAGGGTAGGCAGGACAGGAGGGAAATGTGTCTTTCAATCCCAGGTTAACTCGGAATGCACTGGGGATGAGAAGGGCTGCTGCTGCTGCTAAGTTGGTTCAGTCGTGTCCAACTCTGTGTGACCCCATAGACGGCAGCCCACCAGGCTTCCCCGTCCTTGGGATTCTCCAGGCAAGAGTACTGGAGTGGGTTGCCATTTCCTTCTCCAATGCAGGAAAGGGAGAAGGGAAAGTGAAGTCTCTCGGTCATGTCTGACTCTTCGCAACCCCATGGACTGCAGCCCACCAGGCTCCTCAGTCCATGGGATCCTCCAGGCAAGAGCGCTGGAGAAAGGAGGCTGCACCAATAGAGAAGAATGGGGATGAATGAGGGGAGTAAAGGCTACACTGTCGAAGGCTCTGGAAATTAGAGACAGAAGTAGGCCTGGCGAGCAAAGGAAAGGGGGAATAGCCTGCATCTCAAAAGCAGGGATGTGAGGTGTATGTGTGTGTGTGTGTGTGTGTGTGTGTGTATGTTGTGCCTAGTGCTGCATATCTGTGTGTGTGTAAGAATGAAGTTACACTCAATGCTCTGTGTGGTCTAGTTCAGTTCAGTTGCTCAATCGTGTCTGACTCTTTGCGACCCCATGAATTGCAGCACGCCAGGCCTCCAAGTCCATCACCAACTCCCGGAGTTCACTCAGACTCACGTCCATCGAGTCAGTGATGCCATCCAGCCATCTCATCCTCTGTCATCCCCTTCTCCTGCCCCCAATCCCTCCCAGCATCAGAGTGTGGTCTAAGTGGGAAGCAAATCCCAAAAAAGAGATGGTGGTGATGGTTTAGTCACTAAGTCATGTCCGACTCTTGCGACTCTGTGGACTGTAGCCCTCCAGGTTCCTCCATCCATGGGATTCTCCAGGCAAGAAAACTGGAGTGGGTTGCCATTTCCTTCTCCAGGGGATCTTCCCAACCCAGGAATCGAACCCAGGTTTCCTGCATTGCAGGCAGATTCGTTACCAACTGAGCTACAAGGGAAGCCACCCACAAAAAAAAAAAAAATGAGGGGGGTGGATATACGTAAACATAAAGCTGATTCACTTTACTGCACAGCAGAACCTAACACAACATTGTAAAACAACTATACTGCGAGAAAAAGTCATTTAAAAGCAGAACGCAGTTGCAAAGCTCACCCCCTAACAGAGACAAGATTGACGGGATTTGACCACACATACCTCTGCAGAAAATTGGAAGCGGTCCACACAGGTTTTCCACCTGAGGTTTTCCACCAATCCTTTTGGACACATAGTCCTCCATTCTGATGGCAAAAATAACTGGCCACCTGTCCTCTTCTGCTAACTGTTTATCAATATCTGCGGATTGGGAACATATGTGACACCTACAGAGCCCCTGCTGCATTCATGTGCCTTTATGGAGCTAAGGTAAGAGACGGCTGCCTAGACGGACCTCTTCGGCAACGGTGCTCCTTCTCAGGGCGGGCTCAGCCCCAGAGCAGGACAGATGGGCCGTGGAAGAGAGCGGGGGCTGCTGGTGCTCAGTCCTCGGGTGAGTCCCTCAGGTGGACACCTTGGCAAGAGGAGAGCGGATGCCCCCATGCCGAGGCCCTGAGGACCGAAAGGTGCTGAGGGCTCAGGAAGACGTCATCATGAGACGGTGTTTGGGTCACACCACCAGTGTTCAGGTACATCTGAAAAATAGTCATCCCGTCCTTCACAGACAAAGCTTTGGGCACTGAAAAGGATTCGCATACTTCTTGCCATGACTACCCCTCCCCAAGGCTCTGCGGTCCACAGCAGGGTTTCAGACCACCCCAGCTTCTGTCCAAGGACCACCAGGGGCATTAATCGGGGGGGACACCTGACACGCAGTTCACAGCTGCAGAGCAAGAGGGCTAGCCGGGGAGAGAAGGCAGGCGGACTTAGCCCTTTGCCCCAGCAAACAGATCGCAGGACTTTGTGCTGAAAGTGTCCCTTCACATTTTGTTCACACATTTTTGTGTGTCTGTGGAAAACATGCGGACACATGAATAATCTTAACTTAAAATTCTGAGTTTTAATATCCTTTAACTATAGCCATGAGTTAATTTATTCACTCAAGCATTCCATCATAACCAAAATGTACCACTTTAAAAGCTCCTCGGAGGTATTGTTTTCCCTGCAAAGGGCACAGATTCCATAGACGAGCACTGCAAGTTTGTCCCACCACTCCCACATCCAGCCAGACCCTGAGGTCAAGGAAATAGAAAAATAAGCCTTGATATCTGTTACCTGTTCTCTTGAGACTTCACGATACCTTGTCACAAGGCCTTGTGTTTATACTGTATAAGGTATTCATTTTAAGCCTTCTATTAAACCACAAATCATAAACCGCAGAATTAATTTTTTAGAGTTAAGAAGAAGTTTTGTTTTCACAATAAACTTAGAAGTTAACAGAGCGAGTATTATATCTTTGCCTGGTGAATAGACTGAGGATACTGAGGGACAGAGATGATACTCTCACAGTATTAGGCAGTATTAGGGGAACGAGTCCTGGAGAAGGCAATGGCACCCCACTCCAGTACTCTTGCCTGGAAAATCCCAAGGACGGAGGAGCCTGGTGGGCTGCAGTCCATGGGGTCGCCAAGAGTTGAACACGACTGAGCGACTTCACTTTCACTTTTCACTTTCATACATTGGAGAAGGAAATGGCAGCCCATTCCATTGTTCTTGCTTGAAGAATCCCAGGGACGGAGGAGCCCGGTGGGCTGCCGTCTATGGGGTCACACAGAGTTGGACACAACTGAAGTGACTTAGCAGGGGAACGAGTCCATGAAAAGCTACCTCTGCTGCATGAAGCTGCTTTATACAGGGCGAGCCTCATTCACAAGTACCATAGTTTTCACCTTTTTAGTTGAAGATGGCTTCCTGTGGCTTACAGTAGGCTTTACCTCGCACTCGTCCTATACGTAATATTTGCACCTGCTAACCCCCGACTCCCCAGCCACCCCCCCACCCCCTCCCCATGGCAACAGCAAGTCTGCGCTGTGTCTGTGAGTCTGTTCCTGTCTCACAGAACACTCCCCTTGTGTCATGTTTTAGATTCCCCATATGAGAAATATCATATGATATGTGTCTTTCAGTTACTTACTTCACATAGTTTGATAATAAAGAATGAAGTAACGCCATTGCAGCTGATTTCCAGCTCTGAATGCAGAGTTGGGAAGAGATGTATCAATAGCACAAAATTATTTGGTGTTTATGCCATAAAACATAGTAGAATAACTGGGAAGTGAAGAATTTTGAGCTTTTGTTAAAACTGTTTTTGAATATAATTTATTTAATTGTGAGTGTATATAATTTAATTTTTAATAATTTGTTGTTGTTCAGTCACTAGGTTGCGTCTGATTCTTTGTGACCCCATGGACTGCAGCACGCCAGGCTTCCTTGTCCTTCACTGTCTCCTGGAGTTTGCTCAAACTCATGTCCATCGAGTAGGTGACGCCATCCAACCATCTCATCCTCTGTCGTCCCCTTCTCCTCCTGCCTTCAATCTTTCCCAGCATCAGGGTCTTTTCCAGTGAGTCAGTTCTTTGCATCAGGTGGCCAAAGTATTGGAGCTTCAGCTTTAGTATCAGCCCTTCCAATGGTTGATTTCCTTTAGGATTGACTGTTTTTTTCTGCTTACAGTCCAAGGGACTCTCAAGAGTCTTTTCAGCACCACAGTTCAAAAGCATCGTTTCTTTAGTGCTTCACCTTCTTTATGGTCCAACTCTCACAATCATGACTACTGGAAAAACCATAGCTCTGACATACCTTTGTTGGCAAAGTAATGTTTCTGCTTCTTAACATGCTGTCTAGGTTGGTCAAAGCTTTTCTTCCAAGGAGCAAGCATCTTTTTATTTTCATGGCTGCAGTCATCATCTGCAGTGATTTTAGAGCCCAAAAAAATAATCTATCACTGTTTCCTTTTTTCCCCCAACTATTTGCCATGAAGTGATAGGACTGGCTGCCATGATCTTAGGTTTTTGAATGTTGAGTTTCAAGCCAGATTTTTCACTTTCCTCTTTCACCTTCATCAAAAGGCTCTTTAGCTCCTCTTCACTTTCTGCCATTAAAGTGGTATCATCTGCATATCTGAGGTTGTTTATATTTCTCCCAGAACTCTTGATTCCAGCTTGTGATTCATCCAGCCTGGCATTCTGCATGAGGTACTCTGCATGTAAGTAAGCCAGCCAGGTGACAATATACAAGTGTTTATGTACTCCTTTCCCAATTTGGAACCAGTCTGTTGTTCCATGTCTGGTTCTAACTGTTGCTTCTTGACCTGCATACAGGTTTCTCAGGAGACAGATAAGGTGGTCTGGAAAACTCTCTTTAAGAATCTTCCACAATTTATTGTGATCCATACAGTCAAAGGCGTTAGCATAGTCAATGAAGCAGATGTTTTTCTGGAATTCTCTTGCTTTTTTATGATCCAGTGGATGTTGGCAATTTGATCTCTGGTTCCTCTGCCTTTTATAAATTCAGCTTGAACATCTGGAAGTTCTCAGTTCACATACTGTTGAAGCCTAGCTTGAAGGATTTTGAGCATTACTTGCTAACATGTGAAATGAGTGCAATTGTGCAGTAGTTTGAACTTTCTTTGACATTGGCCTCCTTTGGGATTGGAATGAAAACTGACCTTTTCTAGTGCTGTGGCCACTGCTGAGTCTTCCAAATTTGCTGGCATATTGAATGCATCTTCTAGGATTTAAAATATATCAGCTGGAGTTCCATCACCTCTACTACCTTTGTTCATAGTGATGCTTTCTAAGACCCACTTGACTTCACACTCCGGGATGTCTGGTTCTGGGTCTGTGACAACACTATTGTAGTTATCTGTGCCATTAAGACCTTTTTTTATATACTTCTGTGTATTCTTGTCACCTCTTCTTAATCTCTTCTGCTTCTGTTAGGAACTTACCAATTCTGTCCTTTATTATGCCTATCTTTGCATTAAATGTTCCCTCTTATCTCTTACTTTGAAGAGAGATCTCTGGTCTTTCCCATTCTGTTGTTTCCTCTCTTTCTTTGCATTGTCCACTTAAGAAGTCTCCGTTCATCAGATTTACCAAATTCCTGAGAATATAACAACTGCCTCTCACCAATCTGTGGGAGCCAACCCTGCATGCCACTGACCCAAGCTCTCCTTTCAGGTTCTTTGAAACTTAAAACAAAATAAAATATCATCCCCTACCCAGGGCGTATAACTAGTTGTAGGCCTTAATAGACCTCTCCCAAATCAACACACACATTTTGAGAATTTTTAGATTGTGCAGGTGAAGACATAGCCATCTGTGGCTAAAACTCAAAGTCCTCGAGCCAGTGGGACAAGGATTGTTGATACAGTTAAGGTACAAGGTGACTGAACATTGTTCATACAACCTTCCTGAAGCACAGAACAAAGAAAATCCATCCTCCTGTTGCAGAGAAAGGGAGTATTTTTTGGTCTGGATTATTCAGCTTGGCTATTGACCAAATTCAACCAGATAATTACACAAGCCTTTATTTTATTATTATTATTATTTTTGGCTAGTCCTACATTGGCCAAAGTTTTAGGTTTGCGACATGAAATACTGGCGCTGGGAGAGATAGTAAACAGTCAAGCTCAGCTCATCATTTTACAGGTGAGGAAACTGAGCAGGCCCAAGACTAGACTAAGGCAAAGTAGACAGGAGGGCTGCAGAATTTAAGGAGGCACGTATTCTAAGTATGGGGTAAGTACACTAAGTCCTGAGCAATCTCCTTAAATGTTGTGCCCTAACACCTAGCTTGCCTCACGCTTGATCTGGTCCAGAAACTGATGCCCAGAAAGGCCTAGTTCACCGGCCTAGTGGTAATCAGAGCTGGAACTAGCACGGATCCTATAACCCATGATCTGGCACCTGCGCCCATATAGCAGGCTGCCTCCAGATTTGCCTGCCTTTCCAAGAAAAGACCCTCAAAGCTAAGCAGGAAGTTTTCGCACAGCTGGGCCGGTGGTTCTCAATCTTGGCGGCAAACTAGATTTCCTGAGGGAGTTTTAAACGTTCTAATTCCTGGGTCTCCATCTCTGAGACTTTATTTTATTTTATTTTTTTTGGCCATGCCACATAGCACATGAGATCTCAGTTCCTGAACCAGGGGTCAAACCCGTGCCCCTGCAGTGGAAGGACAGAGTCTTAACCAGTGGACCACCGAGGAAGTCCCGTGTCTGAGATTTTAAATCAACTGTTCAGGAATGAGTCCTGGAAACAGTTTTCCTTATTTACGTTTAAAGCTCCTCTATGATAATTATATGCATCCAAGGTTGAGGACCCTGCATAATAACAGTAACAATAACAGTAATAACTTTGGTTGTAGAAGACCATGTTAGTTAAAAAGAAGGTTGTATTTACACCAAGATGTTGAACATCAGTGTCCATGTCTTTTTCCATTATTATTGTTAAGTCAGTGTATTCCCTGCATCCACAAAGAACCATCCTGGTTTTTTTTTAAAAAATAATTAGAAATAAAATGAGCAGGGAACACGTTAGCCTGGATTAAGACCCTGGGCAGGAACTGCTCCTGGCAAAGGGGCCTTGAGAGCGTGAAGGTGATCTCCCCGTCCTGCTGGACTTCACTCTCATTGGGGAAAAATGCTCGTTAGGCAAATCAATATGTAAATAAGGGAAAACTGTATTATCCTTAAGAAGGCAAGCCAACAAACTATTTTTAAGTACTTGGAAAATTATTTTGAATTGAATCATTTGACCAAATGATGACTTTACTCATTTATAGATCACTCTTCCTATTGATGGAAACACAGAAGCTCCTCGAAGGCACAGAGCGGCTTTACCTTTTACGTCACTGCTAACCAGGGATTAGAGAGTAAGCGTTCTGCACTTAGTCAAAAACATTCTAAAATATAGGCTTTTCCACAACACAGCATGTCAAGAAATCCCTATATTACTCAAGAGAAATGTAACCTCTATCAATCAAGTTGTAGTAGTAATTACTTGATTTTATGCATTTGTCAAAAATTATAGACCTGTATGCTAAAAATGGGGAATTTCACCATAAGAAAATAATATCTTATAATTTAACAATATAAATATCTATATAGATATAATATATATTATATAATCTATGTAAATATCTATAATAAATATCTATGCATGCATGCATGCTAAGTCGTTTCAGTTGTGTCTGACTCTCTGCGACCCTATCGACAGCAGCCCACCAGGCTCCTCTGTCCACGGATTCTCTAGGCAAGAATACTGGAGTGGGTTGCCGTTTCCTTCTCCAATAAATATCGATAGGTATTTTAGTATCTGTAAAGAAAGCTGAGTGCTGAAGAATTGATGCTTTTGAACTGTGGTGTTGGAGAAGACTCTTGAAATTCCCTTGGACTGCAAGGAGATCAAGCCAGTCCATCCTAAAGGAAATCAGCCCTACATAGTCATTGATTGGAAGGACTGATGCTGAAGCTGAAACTCCAATACTTGGAGCACCTGATGTGAAGAGCTGACTCATTGGAAAAGACCCTGATGCTGGGAAAGATGGAAGGTGGGAGGAGGAGGAGATGACAGAGGATGAGATAGTTGGATGGCATCACCGACTCTACGGGCATGAGTTTGAGTCAACTCCGGGAGCTGGTGATGGACAGAGAGGCCTGGCGTGCTGCAGTCCATGGGGTCGCAAAAAGTTGGACATGACTGAGAGACTGAACCCAGCTAAAATTATATCTTAATTTTTAAAAAACAGACACAGAGATGGGTGCAGACATTGAATATATGCTTGCTAAGGAAAAGAAGACAAGGAAATTTTCTTCATGTTACTAAACTAGAAATTTTTCTCAAAACAACTAAATTAGTCTCAGCTATTAAAATAGCTCTTCTGAAGGCACTGTCTGTATTGCAGCTCAGCACTGGCTCTGCTCTGAAACCCTGCTGCCTGCATCTGTGGGAGCATCTCTTCAAAGCGCAAGCCATTCATCTTTGAGAACCAACAAAATTTAGTAAAGGCATACCTGTGCTTTCTTTATGCTTCACAGCTGGTGTTTTTTTGTTTTGTATTATTATTTTTTTTTTTTAACAAATTGAAAGTCTGTGGCAACCCTGCCCGGAGCAAATCTACTGACTCCATTTTACCAGTAGCGTTTGCTCACTTGATGTCTCTGTGTCATGTTTTGGCAATTCTGGTGATATTTCAAAGTTTTTCATTATTATTATATTGGTCATCTGTGATCAGCTATCTCTGATGTTACCATCGTCATTGTCGTGGGGCATCACAGTGCATGCCCTTGTCAGGTAATGAACTTGATCCCTAAATGGTGAGCGTGTTCCGACTGCTCTCCCTCCCTTTTGTCAGGCCTCTTGGTTCCCTCAGACACAAGATTGAAATGAGGCCAATTAATAGCCTTACGGTGACTCTAAGTGTTGAAGTGAAAGGAAGAGTAACACAGCTCCCACTCTGAATCAAAACCTGGAAATGATTAAGCTCAGTGAGGAAGGCATGTCAACAGCCCAGGCAGGCCACCAGCTAGGTCTGCTGTGCCAGCCAGTTAGCCAAGATGCGAATGAATGTGAAGGAAACTCTCAAAGGAAATGAAAAGTACTGTTCCAGTGAACCAGTGATAAGAAAGCAAAACAGCCGTGTTACTGATATGGAGAAAGTGTGAGTGGTCCACGTAAGCCACCAATTCCCTTAAGAGTCCGGAGACACCAAGCAGCTAATTCCACCAATCCCCTGATCTAGAGCAGGACCTCAGCTCTCTTCAATTCTGGGGAGGCCAAGAGAGGCAAGGAGGCTGCAGAAGAGAAGTTCAGAGTTTGAAGTTCGCAGAGGTTGGTTCTTGAGATTTAAGGAAAGAAGCTCTCTCTGCAACATAGATGTGCAACGTGAAGTAACAAGTGTTGTTGCAGAAGCTGCAGCAAGTTATCAAGAAGATGTATCTAAGATGTCTTCAGCCACACTACACAGTATAGTTTCAGTGTCAATGAAACAGCCTTCTACTGGATTTCCAACATGATTTACTGAATTTTTTAACTCCATTACTGAGATCTACTGATCAGAGGAAAAGATTCCTTTCAAAACATGACTGTTCATTGACAATGCACCTGATTACCCAGTGGCTTTGAGGGAGAAATACCATGAGATTCAAGCTGTTCCACACTTGCCAACATAATATCCATTCTGCAGCCCACGAACCAAGGAGCAATTTTGACTTTCAAGCCTTATTATTTAAGAAATACATTTCATAAAGCTATAGCTACCATAAAGAGTGATCCCTCTGAAGGATCTGGGCAAAGTCAGTTGAAAACTTTCTGGGAATGATTCACCATTCTAGATACCATGAAGAACACTCTTGATTCATAGGACTAGGTCAAAACACCAGTATTAACAGAAGCCTAGAAGAAGTTGATTCCAGCCCTCACGGAAGACTTTGAAGAGTTAAAGGTTTCAGTGGAAGAAATAGCTGCAGGCATGGCAGAAACAGCAAGAGAGCTATCATTAGAAGTGGGGCCTGAAGCTGTGACTCAACTGCTCAATCTCATGATTAAATCTGAATGGATGAGGAGCTGCTTCTTATGGATAAGCAGAGAAGGTGGATTCTTGAGATGAAACCTACTCCTGGTAAAGATGCCGTGAAGCTTGTTGAAATCACAACAGTGGACTTAGAGTCATACATAACTTAGTTGATAAAGCAGTGGCAGGGTTTGAGAAGAGCGACTCCAATTTTGAAAGAAGTTCTCTAAATACAGAGGTACAATGCTATCAGACAGCATTTCATACCACAGAGAAATCATTCATGAAAGGAAGAGTCAGCTGATATGGCAAAATTTATTGTTGTTTAATTGTTGTCTAAGAAATTGCCACAGCCTCTCCAGGCTTCAGCAAGCACCACCCTGATCAGTTAACAGCCACTGAGGCCAGATCCTCCACCAGCAAAAAGATTACAACTCTCTGAAAGCTCAGATGATGGTTGGCATTTTTCAGCAATAAAATCCTTTTAAATTCAGGCATGTACACTTTTTAATAGATAATGCTCTTGCACTCTTGAAATGCTACAGTATAGTGTTAAGATAACTCTTTTATGTACTGGGAAACACAAACAAATTTGTGTGACTCACTTTATTGGAATATTCACTTTATTGCAGTGGTCTGGAACTGAATCTTCAGTGTCTCCGTGGTGTGTCTTTATTAGAAATCATGATATCATACGGTAGAATAAATAGCCTGTGAATTTAAATGCAACAGTATGGCATATTTCCATATGCCAAACACTGTAATATGCATGAAATTTCTATGAGGTAAATGCAATGAGCTTTAAAGTGTCCTCAACAGGATTGATCTGGCTGCTCTGTTGAGATTAGAGTGCAGGTGATGGGATGGGGATGAACAGTTGTGAAAGCTGGGAGACTTATCCAGGTGAGAGATGATGATGGCTAAGTCCATAGAGAAGACAGTGGACGAGCTAAGACATGGTTACGTGTGGAGTGTTTTGAAGGTAGAGTCTACAGTCTTGGCAAACTGATTGGATCTGGGGGATGAAAAAAAGAGAGAACTCAAGAATGCCTTATAGGTTTGGAGCCCCTGAACAACTAGAAGGCTAGAGTTGTGTTGCCTGGGATGTGGGGATGAAGGAGAAACCAGTTGTAGAGGATGGAAGGTCAGAGGTTCAGCGTGGTGAGCTGACTTACCTACTAGCCGTCTGGTAGGGTTTTCAAGTAGGCAACTAAAGGAGACTGGAGTTTAGAGGCGGGGTCAAGCTGGAAAGGGGTGATCGACAGCCACAACATAGGATAAATCACCACTGAGGAGGGCAGGTAGGGAAGAGAAGGGGTCCAGGGACTGGGACCTGGGATGCTGCGACATCGGAGGTTGTGGAGGCGAAGAGAAGCCGGCAAATGAGACTAAGGAAGCGCCGCGAGCAAGGCGGGAGACGGACCAGGAGAGAGCCGTGTCCTGGGGCCGAGGGAGGAGAGTGTATCCAGAAGGGGAAAGAGCCACTGTGGCAGAAAGCCTCAGCGGTCGAACCAGCAGCCTCCCAGGCTTCAGTCCAGGAGACTGGCACTTTGCCTGTTTCCATCTCTGCCCACTTCTCACCACACTCCCCTGGAGTCAGCTCCCTTGTCCATGCTGAGCTGCTTCTCTTGGTCCCGTCAGGATTTGCAGGGCCCAGCATCTGCTCAGTAGACGTTTGTCTAATAAACAAAAAGTGGATGAGGGACTCCCTGGTAGTCCAGGGGCTAAGAATCCACCTGCCAGTTCAGGGGACGCTGATTGGATCCCTGGTCCAAGAAGATCCCACATGCCTCGGGTCAGCTAAACCCACGCACCACAGCTACTGAGCACCCTAAAGCCTGTGCCCGCAGCACGGGGGCCACCGCAGTGAGAAGCCGCACAGCACGAGGGAGAGGAGCCCTACAGCCCACAGGCAGCGACGAAGACGCCGTGCAACCGGAAAGAAACAAACGAAAACTTGAAACAATGCGTGAGTCAGCGAGCGGTTAGGCAAGGGGCTGGACCTCAGAGAAGCTGACAGGCCTTCATCCCTGGTCCCCAAGGAGTGTGTGTCCTTTTGTTTTCAAGTGCCACAAGTCAGGGGTGAGCTGGAGCCGCTTGTATTGACTCATATGAACTAGTAATTGCTATAATTTCAGGAATTCTGAGAGCCAGCTGTTAAACACAGCCATAATTAAAAATCAAATTATTGGGGCAGGGAGGGATAAATCGGGAGTTTGGGATTCACAGATACTCACTACTATATATCTAAAACAGATAAGCAACAAGGACCTACTGGAGAGCACACGAAACTATACTCCACATCCTGTAACAAACCATCATGATGGTAAAGAATACATAACTGAATCGCTTTGTTGTACCCCTGAAACTAACACAACATTGTAAATCAACTGTGTGACAGTGTGAAAGTCGCTCAGTCGTGTCCGACTCTTTGCGACCCCGTGGACTATACAGTCCATGGAATTCTCCAGGCCAAGATATCGGAGTGGGTAGCCTTTCCCTTCTCCAGGGGATCTTCCCAACACAGGGATCAAACCCAGGTCTCCCACATCTCAGGCGAATTCTTTACCAGCTGAGCCACCAGGGAAGCCCAAAAATACTGGAGTGGGTAGCTTATCCCTTCTCCAGGGGATCTTCCTGACCCAGGAATTGAACCAGGGTCTCCTGAATGGCAGGGAGATTCTTTACCATCTGAGCTGTCAGGGAAGCCCAACTATATATTTCAATTAAATTAAATCAACTATGAAGTGAAGTGAAGTGAAGTCGCTCAGTCGTGTCCGACTCTTTGCAACCCTGTGGACTGTAGCCCACCAGGCTCCTCCGTCCATTGGATTCTCCAGGCAAGAATACTGGGGTGGTTGTCATTTCCTTCTCCAGGGGATCTTCCTCACCCAGGGATCGAACCCAGGTCTCCCGCATTGCAGGCAGATAAATTATATAAATTTATATCTAAATATATTTTTTTAAAAATACTCAAAATTTCCAATTATTTTGCTACATTTCACTATTATCCATGCTCTTGAGTTCATTTACATCTACGGTGTCTGAATGATGGAAACCCTGTGAAGTGGTGTGTCCATCTCTCCCCAAGACCACACGCAGTGATGTCAAGTTGGTGACTTGAAGTAGACTGTGTGAAAGTGTTTACACAACAGAAATTAGCAATTTCTACAAATCAGGGCACCCCTCCCCCCAAACCCCCTGCCCAACGGCCCTGCCCTGTCTGTTGTTATCCATTTGCCAAGTGGTTGTAGTTCCCACAAAGCCCTCCAGGAAGCAGCCTTTCTTCAGTGGGGGGTGGGGGGTGGGGGAAATCACTGAATTCTGCAGAAAGCAGGATTTCCTTCTCCCAGACTCTAACGCTCACTTGTGTAAATTCCAGGTGGACAAAACCACCAGAGGCTTGACTAGATTCCCCTTTCTCTCCCACCAGCGGTTTGCCGGTGTGCAGACAGCTGATGTTTAATGCCATCAATCAAATGGGTTTTGACACCACTGCTGATGACTTACCCCCATGCACCACCCTGCAGCCTCTTCCGCTGGGTTCTTCTGAGGGAGTTTAGATTCATGAAAATCACTCATCATCATTTAACCGGGTCAGCCGCTGAGCTGGTTATGAAACGGGTGTCTGGATCGGAGATGTGGGTCTCACCTGCCAGGCTTGAAAAAATCTTTTTAGGAAACATACATGGCGAATGTGGAGAGAAGTGGGATCATTCCCTTTGAAAGCTGCGACTCAGCCAGATTCTTCTCCAGGGCCCGGCACGCTCCTGGATGACGCAATCCCTCTTACCACTGGAGTGCGTTATGCTCTCTTTAAAGACTCGAGCTAATGGAATGCTGAGAAAATCAATCCCTCCTTACTATGCTGGCCTGCTGTTTGGTCAATGGAAAGCAAATTCTTTCTTTTTTTAAGTAGGCAGGAATAACCCCTGGGGGATACCTTGATTATACCTTCCACCTGTCCTGAATGAGCGTCCACACGTCATATCTATGCTTAACATACATTTAATTCAAAAAGGCCAAAGTCCATTTCCACTCACAGCTCAATGGGGACTATGAGGGACAACTATTAAGGGTCTCTATCCCTCTCCTCTGAAGAAGGCACATATCATCATGTAGTGCTTTCTGAAGAGATGTCAAATGACATCTGACATCCATAATAATATTTACCATTTAGTGAGCATTTGCCATGTGTCAAGTAGCATGCTTTTTCACAACCTCATAAGGTAGACTGTCCTTTTATCCCCATTTTACTATTAAGCAAACTAGGGTAGACAAAGAGACCAAGTTCACTGTAAGGAGCAGAGTCTGAACTTAAACCCGGTTCTTTTTGACTCCAGACCTAGGGCCATGAAACACATCGTTTTGTGCCAATGGTCAAGCCTCAGAACCAAATGAAAACTCTGGGCAGTTTCGGCCTTAAAAGGGCTTTCCCCCGGGGGCTTAGCAGGAAACAATCCACCTGCAATGCAGGAGACACAGGAGTCGCCGGTTCAACCCCTGGGTCTGGAAGATCCCCTGGAGGAGGAAACGGTAACCCACTCAGTATCCTTGCTGGGAAAATCCCATGGACAGAGGAATCAGGAAGGTCCATGGGGTCACTAAGAGTTGGACACAACTGAAGTGACTGAGCACGCGTGCGCGCGCACACACACACACACACACACACACACACTAAGAGCGAGAATATATTGTCTTACAAGATGGTAATGAGCCCCTGGTGTTGAAAGCATTCAAGGAGAAATGCAAAGAACACTTAGCAGGGTAGGCTTCCCAGGGCAGCTGGCCTCTTGTTCAGGGAAGAATGACTGATCAAACCTGCTGCTCCCTAGAGCTGATTGCTCACGAGGGAAACAGAACACATGTTTTGGTAAGAAAGCAGGCATTCTACAAAATCAGATGAGAAATGAAGGGCGAAAATGCAATGAGCTGACCACATCATGAGGAAACACTTGTTTCAAGTCCGTCCAGTGGACTAGGCCTCTTCTAGGAGTACCGACCTTCTCTCCACGGGGCTGTTTACGGAGAAGCCGATGAGCACAGATTTCCTTTGGCCTCCAGCCTTGTCCAGGACATCACCTGGATATTCCACTTGTAATTTTGCCCCAGTTTCCTGAGCCCTCCTCCGAACCTAGTTCATCCTCATACCTGAGTTATCAACACCACCACTGAAACCAACCTGACTTTTTATTCTCTTGCCTGATGTTGGTTCCATTCATCCAAAGTCAGCGTGCCAGCAGGGCCACACTCCCTCAGAAAGCTCTGGGGAAGAACTGGCTTCCTCCTCATTTCCAGCCTTTGCAGCTTCGTTCTCTGCATGCCTTGGCTCATGATTCCCTCCTCCACCTCCAAAGGCAGCAGTGAAGGGCCTTGTTTCCTCATCAAACTTTCTGCTGCTTTTAAATCCCTCCTCCAGGATACCTGTGGTTGTACTTAGGGCCCACCACAGGATAATACAGGATAATCTCCCCATCTCACGGGCTTCCCTGGTGGCTCAGATGGTAAAGAATCTGCCCGCTACGTGGGAGGCCTGGGTACGACCTGTGGGTTGGGAAGATCCCCTGGAAAAGGGAATGGCCACCCACTCCAGTGTTCTTGCCTGGAGAATTCCATGGACAGGGGAGCCTGGAGGGCTACAGTCCATGGGTCACAAAGAGTCAGACATGACTGATCAACTAACACTTTCCCCATCTCAAGATACCACTTAATCACATCTGTAAGTCATTTCTACCCTATGCAGTAGCATTCACAGTCTCCAGGAATCAAGACCTGGATATCTTTGGGGGTCATTATTCAACCAGCCACATCTGCCTTGACCCACTTACCTCTCTTTCCAGTCCCAGCTTGATGGTCATCTCTTCGGGAAACTTGCCCTGACACTGTCAGGAAGGTGGGAGCGGTGCCCCTTTTAAGTTCCCTGGCAATTTGTCCAGATCTTTATTTTAGCCTGTCGCCCTGTTACGCTGTAATTCACTCATTGAGTGCCTGCTCTGTGCCAGGCACTGTTTTTATAGCCATAAACAGACAGGACACAGAGCCCTGCCCTTGTCGAGTTTCTATTCCAATGAGAGCAGATGGTCAATTTTTTTTTAAGTTAAAATGCCTACTACATTAAAAAGAAGCAAATAATAAAACACCACACACGGAAAAAAAAAAGCATCAGAAGAGCTTTCTAGAGAGAAGGCGGCGCCTGTGCACAGGTTCTCAGGCTAGGGTGTGGCTCATGTGTTCAGGCAGCGGAGGAGGGCCGGATCCTTTTTATAGGATCGCTTTCCCAGGCCTGCATCTTACATAACTGCACAGGGTGTGCATTCCATCAGCATCCAGAAAGTTCCTTTAACATTTAGCCCATTTACACAGACTGTTCCAGGTAGCAGAGCAACTCTAATGGCTACTGCCTGAGAAAAAAATAATTGGAGGGGATAGCCGGGTGGAAGCAGGAAGACCAGTCAAAAGGCATCTCCCTACCTCTGCTGAATCCCCAGTACTCTGCTGGAATATACAGGAAAGCAAAGAATGGTCGGTTACATTCTGTAGCGTGATGTAAGCTAGATTAAGGAGCCAAAATCTTCTGTGTATCCCAGGGCACTCCCTGGTTACTTCCTAGATTCTCCTTTCTTTCTTCTTTTAAAAAAATATTTGTTTATTCATTTAGCCACATCGGGTCTTAGTTGCGCCACGTGGGGTCTTTCGTTTTGGCTTGAGGGCTTCTAGTTGTGATGCACGTAATTGCGGCAAACGGGCTAGTTGCCTGAGGCATGTGGGATCTTAGTGCAGTGACCCGGGATCAGACCTGTGTCTCCTGCATTGAAGGCAGATTCTCAACCCCTGGGCCACCAGGGAAGTCCCCAGGATCCACATTTCTTGAATGAAGAAGCAGGTCAGATGATTTTTCAAATCCAACATTCTGACACCCCAGCTGTCTTTGGGCCTTCTTCACTCGGGTGTTCCGCCCTCATCCCCAATTCTGCGCGTCCGACCTGACTCGAGGCCTTTCTGCTCCCCACCAGGAACAACCTCCTCCCGACCTCCCTCACCTGTCGATGAGGCCTCCTCTTCCCGCCTCATTCTGAAATCTGCTCTTCTCACCAGTCTTGCTGGGCCGCAGTCCTGGGACAGCGTCCCTGCAGGCCCACGCGCCCATCCCGCCCGCAGCCTCTCCCCCGGAGCCGCGGAGGCCTCTGCTCCGTGCGCTGCCAGGCTCCTCCTCTGGCCGTCCCTCCGCAATCCAGGGATGCCCTTCCACTCCACCGCCAGGACCTCCCTCCGAGATCAAGTCCTCCGTTAGTCCGGCCTGGGCCTATCTCTTCATGACCTCACCTTCGTCAGAATTCCCCCGCCCTTCGTCATCTGTCACGTCGCAATATCCAGGGAGGAGGTGAAGGGAAAGTGCAGTCGCTCAGTCGTGTCTGACTCCTAGCCACCCCATGGACTGCAGCCCACCATGCTCCTCCGCCCATGGGATTTTCCAGGCAAGAGTACTGGAGTGGGTGCCATTGCCTTCTTCAAGGTAACGGCTAGGGAAAAGAAGGCAGATGGATAGGATTCGACTCCCAGCTGAGTTGTCACTCTGTAGTCTGTGAATTTATTTATCCTCTCTTGACCTTAGTTTCTTCATATTATAGCTTGATAAAAAGATTTTAAAATTTAAAACCAATGTGAGCATCCAAAGTTAACAGCTACGAAGCACCCAGTATTCATCAGGTGCTCAATAAATGCTGATTCCCTCTTCCCTGCCGGATTTCCCTCACCAACAGTTCCTCTGCCTGCAGTTGGCATTTGATTCCTTTCCCTACTGCCTTATTATATTTAGTTAAAACTTTATTTATAGATAAATGTTAGTGACACGTTTATTCCAGGTCATACCAACCCAGGTTAGAACACAAGTTAATGAGAACCCCTTTCAGTAACTGTCTACTTGGATGTGCATCAAAATCACCTTTCACGATCCAAGTCAATTTTTTAAACTTATTTGAATATTTTAAACCCGCCCTAGAGTAGAAGAGAGTATGATAAGCCTCTGTGTACCTGTTCCTCAGCTCTGGGAATTGTCCATTTTTAGCCAGTCTTGTTTCATCTATCCCCCCACCAGCTCTCTATTTTTATTTCTGGAGTATTTTAAAGCAGATCTCAGACATCATACTGCTCCACTCATAAATAATTCAGTAGGGATCTCTACTATGTAAAGACTTGTCTTGGTTTGCCAGGGCTGCCAAAACAAAATGCCGTAACCTCAGTGACCTCGACAATGGAAATTTGTTTTCTCACTGTTCTGGAGGCTGGACATCTGAAATCAAGGTGCTGTCAAGTTTGGCTTCTCTCGGCTTTCCGGCATCCTCAGGTGTCCCTTTCTCTCTGCGTGCACTCAAGGGGTCTCCTTCTCTTCATAAGGACCCCAGTCCTGTGGGACCAGGGCCCCACCCTTATGACCTCACTTAACCTTGGAGAAGCACATGGTGACCCACTCCACTGTTCTTGCCTGGAGAATCCCAGGGATGGGGGAGCCTGGTGGGCTGCCATCTATGGGGTCGCACAGAGTCGGGCACGACTGAAGCAACTTAGCAGCAGCAGCAACCTTGATTTGATCTTTGATACAGTCACATTAGGAGTTAGGGCTTCAACATAATGAATTTAGGGGGAAAGACAATTCTGTCCATGTTTAAGAAACATGATCATAACATCGTTATGCCTACAAATAATAGAAACAATTTCTTAGCACTATTTAATATCCTTTCATGTTCAAACTTCTCTACTCACCACCCCCCAATATATTTTTTAACAGATGGCTTGTTCGAAACATTATTTTTGAAATACAGATTCCCAGGCCCCATCCTGGAGTGGCAATTTAGCTCCCACTTTGCTGCTTCTGGGGAGGCCTGATAGTTACTGATCGTTATTTAAATGCCAATGGAAGTTTGGCCTTTACATATTTTAACCAGAATTATGCCAACATTGATAGATTTCTACCAAGAAAGTAACTTCTAGAACAAGTGTCATTAAGTAAAGAAATTCACTCATTAGTTTTCCCTACAGCACAATTAGTTTCCAGTTTTACCATTTTTTATTAAAGCTTATCGGAATTATCTTCATTGGCATCAATTCTTTTCCTGTTTAAATTTTATAATGAGATTAGATTCACCATCTGGTTTTTGTCCAGGCCAAGTTTTACCAATTATAACATCTGCCTTTGTGACTTTCTCTTTGTGGCCAGTATTTCTACCAAATCCAGCTGTTCCCAGATTTGCAGGTCCACATTTTGTCAAGTTTTGATTCTTCAGGTAATTTTCAGTCAAGTCATTCTTTTCCCCTGATATGTAGTGTTAGACATTGTCAGTCTTGTTTTGTATTGATTATTTCTCCCAGTTATGTTCATTATTGCTTTGAGAAAAGGCTGAGAGCTTGGATTTCTCTACTTAGCCATTGGGGGGAAAAAATGTTCTGTAACTAAGAGATGGCAAGGGCGACGGCGTGTGGGAGTCAGCCAGGGAGAGAGACACACCCACAAAGGGAGAGAGAGGCTTGGGGAGGAGGCTGCAGCTGGCTTGGGATAGAGTTTGCCGAGCTCTCTGCCGGCTGCAAATGTGCTTGGAGGTCAGAAGGGCAAGATTAAAACAGTGCGGAGGCTGCAGTATGGTTGGTGAGCATGGGTTAGGCAAATAGCTGCAGGACTTGAAATCCTGGGAAGTTAAACACACACTTGTCAGCGTGCCCCTCCCGGACCTCCCCGCTTTATGGCTCTCTCTCGCTTCCTCATCCCTGTGAGTGTGGGGCTGAGTGTTTGCCCTCTGCTCTTCTTGACCTTCAGACCAACTGCTGCCACCCCGAGCCTTGATTCTTCCCCAAGGCCATGGGCTATAAGGTACCTTTAGCAGAGGTGGCCTCCCCCTCGATTTTGTCAGTGCCTAGCCTGGTGCTCCACGAGCAGTGAGGTCCAAAAACCACCTGTTGACTTATTCATCTTAAAACATTGCCGTTATGATGTCAAGTCCCATAAGCTAGGCCACTGTTAAATGCAAACACATCGAACTCAACCTACCACTTCCTGGGGGGGTAAGTGGGCGGACGGATCCAGATTCGGCAGTTCTGAACTGTTGGGAGGCCTCTCAATCTGTCTACAAGAGTGAAGCTTGAGAAGTTTTATTTTTTGCCGACGTTCCCCAGCAAATGCCTGCTGCACGCCCACACGCTTAGCCAGCAAGAACAGAAGAAGAGCTGCTGCAAGGATTGTTCCCTCTGGGACCGATCGCCGCAGGGCAGCCTCCCTGAGGCTTGCGGTCCTGCCCGGGGGTTGGGATCCCAGGAGAAGGGGGGCTTCCGATGAAAGTGGAGCAATGGCTGCCCGTAGTCCTGCCAGGGGACAGTGAGGCCCAGTGGAGACCTGGTGGAGGCTTGGAGGCGGGCCACCCGGAGGAGACACAACCCACTCAGAGACAGGGCCGGGAGAGGACTGCAGGGCCGTGTGTGTGTGTGTGTGTGTGTGTGTGTGTGTGTGTGTGTGTGTGTGTGTGCGCGCGCGCGCGCACGCTCAGTTGTGTTCAAGTCTGCGACCCCACGATCTGTAGCCCACCAGGCTCCTCTGTCCATGGGATTCTCTCCAGGCAAGAATACTGGAGTGAGTTGCCATTTCCTTTCCAGGGGATCTTCCCGACCCAGGGATCTTCTGTGCCAGTGTCGAGCGGCTTCATTATAAGTGGCAGCACCCATAATATAAACTGTGCTTACAGTATTCAAGCCCAAGAATTAGCAAAAGGAAACAGGAGGAAGAAGAGAAGGGTGCTGGCCTTCAAGAGAATTTGAGACGAGAGAGAGGCTGCCCTCCGTGTTTCTCAAATTCCCCTTCAGGTTGGAATCAGCTGGGGTGGGTGGGGTGGGGGTGCTTTAAAAAGATTGAGGCCCCCGCCCCACCTCCACCCCAGAGGCTGATATAATTGCTCTGGGTCCAGTCCTGGTCATCCAATTTTTCAAAAGCTCCCCAGGGGGGTTTAATGTGCAGCCTATGGAGACAACTGGGCTAGATTGAAGACAGAGAAGGAAATCTGAGCTCCCTGGGTCTTCGGTGGCCTGCAGTGACAGGGAGAAGGCCCTTGGACCTGACCTTTGGTGTCAGGTGGCAGGCTGTGGGGCTCGAGGCCAAGCGCTGGGCGTGGCATCTTCAGGTCTGAGTGCAGCTTTGGGACTGACCGCGGACTGCTGCGAGGCCTTGGCCAGTGAACTTGCAGGGCAGAGGAGACCTGAGCTCCCCAGGTTGCTGGGTGCCAGGCTTTCCCTTCCTGCCTTTGCTCCCCTCAGAGACTCTCCAGCTCTAAACCATTCCGAATCTCAGCTTTCATTAAAATAGCCCAGTCACTTCTAGCTCAACAGATTTTTTTTCCCCCTCCATGAATTATTCAAACTTGGGAGTCGAATGTTGAAAATAACATGTTGGAGTTGTCCTCATTACAAAGCTTTTAGCTGTGACTTGCTGGCTGCCTTTATATTTACAAAGCCTGGTCTCTGCAGATGGGGGGTAGGGGGAGGTGACTGCAGTCAATCATTTACAGAGTCTCTAGAGAATGCCACGTGGAGATGAAGTAAGTAATAAACCCCCACAGAGTAAACAGAGGCGGTGGAACCACCCTGGGCGACCAGAAGGGTCCCCAGCCTTGGGCAAGCCTCCCGGTCTCCCTGGGCGTCCGTTTTAGCCATGTTCATAAATGTCTGTTTCACATCTGTCCTGTAGACAGGGATTAAGTGAGTGACACCTCCCCTTGAGGAGCCCCCAGCTGGGGGGTTGAGGCAGACACGTATCCAGCCAGTGATAAGAGGATATGAATAAGAGGCAGAATATGCTACAGATTTTAACTTGTGGCTATCTTTGTGACTTCTAACCACCACACAGAAAACTCAGAACAAGCAGAAGGTGGGACCAAGTGATGATGGCCCTCGGTGTGGGGGTGGGGGGCAGAGTTTCTGCCCGCGGGCCACCACCACATCATTGCGGTTGTTGCCACGTTCCAGACCACACAGGGCTTCACTGTGACTGCTTCTAGAGCTGGGATTGTTAAGCTGGGGAAATGAAACCTGGGTGACTGGTGCAATTTGCAAGAAAGTTATAAATATACTGTCATGCCAGAGGAAAGGTATTTCTAGAGAACAGAAAAGAGATCAGATTCATTTGCTTAATTTTCAAAATCATTCTCTCTCTTTTTTTTAACTGCTTCTTGATGAAACAAATCCCACCCAAGGCAGTGGAGGAAGTTATATCTGACTGTGCAAGAATCAGCAGACAATAATATCTGGGAATTCTCACAGCATATGTCAAGGAGTTGAGGAATTTCAAATGCTTAGACATTTATGATGTCATTTTACTTTGCTTTAGAAAAGATGGTTAAGGTGCTATCACGTAAACCAGTAATTTTGAGCCCCTAGCATATGTCTGAAGCGCGTCAGGCTTGCTAAAACACTGACTGCTGGGCCCACTGCCAGGGTTTCTGACTCCAGGGCCTGAGAACTTGCATTTCTAACAAGCTCCCAGGTGATGCTGAAGCTGCCAGTTGGGGATGGAGCTTTGAGAAGCACTGATATTAACACCTACTTTCAGTATTTGAAATGCTGTTCGAAGCAGCAAATCCAGCACATTGAAGGGCTCTCAGGGCTGTGCACCCGCCGTCCTGCCGCCTCTCTTTTCTTGCCTATTCCTGTTCTGACTTGGTTCTCATTACCTGTAGCATAGAAAGTGAAAGTGAAAGTTGCTCAGTCGTGTCCGACTCTTTGTGACCCCATGGACTACACAGTCCATGGGATTCTCCAGGCCAGAATACTGGAGTGGGTAGCCTTTCCCTTCTCCAGGGGATCTTCCCAACCCAGGGATCGACCCAGGCCGCAGTGCAGGCAGATTCTTCACCAGCTGAACCATCAGGGAAGCCGAAGAATACTGAAGTGAGTAGCCTTTCCTTTCTCTAGGGGATCTTCCTGACACAGGAATCAGACCAGGGTCTCCTGCCTTGCAGGCAGATTCTTTACCAACTCAGCTATGAAGGAAACCCACCCGTAGCATGGATCTGTGGCCAACCAGCCATAGAGAAATGTGTCCCTTCTTGGCCACCATCATCTTAAATAATCATTAGCACAATTAGGCCCTTTGTAAAATCTGCATTTTGGCTCATCCAGATTATTTTCCCCTCCAGTTTTTTCAGGTGAAAAAAAGAAAGAAAGTGAAAGTTGCTCATTCTAGTCCGACTCTTTGCGATACTATGGAATTTTCCAGGCAAGAATACTGGAGAGGGTAACCTATCCTTTCTCCAGCAGATCTTCCCGACCCAGGAATTGAACCCGGGTCTCCTGCATTGCAGGTGGATTCTTTAACAACTGGGCTACCAGGGAGAGCAAATAATAAATTTTTAAGAATTTCCCCAGCTGAAGAGTCCATGACTTTTTGAAGCAATGGATTTAAGAAGCACTGTCCATTTGTTTTGAGAGGAGGCGAAAAATCACTTTTAGAGAATCCACTTACCTACTTGTGTTCCAAGTCTCATTTAATTCTCCTGAAACCATTTGAGTTATGCCATTTTCAAGATAGAGACTCAGCAGTTGAGAGAGTTTAGGTCAGTTTCCCAGTCACCCAGCCAGTGAGTGGTGGAGCGGGGTTTGAACTCTGAACTGTCCTTGCTCCGTTCAGCATAAAGCAGGCTTTCCTGCTGCGGGGGCAAAACAAGAACAATGCCAGGGGAATGCTTCCTCCCATGGACTGCTCGTCTGACACTTGGGTGTTTGCACCCAAGAAGGAGGCCTTGGCGCCAAGCCCCTTGTTTACATACAGGTCTGGGATCCCACACACACGAGAACTGAACACAGAGCCCCAGGCCGGGTGGAGAGCCAGGCCCAGCTTGGACGGCATGCCTGTCAACGCAGCAGAAATACTACAGGGGAAGGCAAAAACATTTCAGAGATACAATCACAGCCATTTGCTTCTTGCTGGAGCCAACAGCTTTTGACTCTCTATTTGAATAGGCTTTTCTTTTCCTTAAAAAAAAAGAAAGAAAAGGCTGTTCTATTTGCAGCTCTCCTAATGACAAGGTCACGATGTCCACAAGGATGATAAGAGGAAACCTCTCTGTGACACAGGCGAGCCTTGCCAGTCTTAACATCCCGTAATTCAAAATCGCTGGTCCGAGCAACACGCAGGGAAGAAAACGGATGTCTTTCCCAAATCTGGTCATTAGTGAGAAGGAAGTGAGCGCCATCAGCTTCCACTTATTACCAGGGGCCGTTAGGGACCATCTGCTTTTTCATAAGCAGCCTTTAAATTATCTGCAGTCAAGAAGCCCAGCTCAGTCAGTCTCAGAGGCAGCTGAAAACGGAACCAGGGATGTCTGGGAGAACTGAAGTCAGAATCATGAGCCGCAGATGCTGGCGAGGGATTTAAATGATTACCCATGCTTTGAAGGAAGCCACACAAGAGCCAATGCCTGAACTGAGGTTTGGGGGACAGGGGAGTACCAACGGTCTAGTCCAGCGCTTCGCAAACTTCAGTGTGTTAATGATAGAGCCATGAGATTTCCGTTAAGTGCAGTTTCTGTTTCTTTCGGTTCAGAACGGGGTGGAGATGATGCTCGTCTAGCAAGCTCCCAGCAACGCCAACTTCTCTGTCCACAGACTTGGCTGTCCAAGTCGGAGAGTCTGGAGAACTCTCCTTGTAGAGTCTTCAGTGGTCTTAAAGGAATCGATTTCTAGATCCTCAAAACCTATTTTCACTGTTTCCTAAAAACTAAGAAAGTGAGATCAAAGCTGTGTGCTCCCCTTTACAACAGACTTCTTCCTGCTTCTCTTCCCTCCTCTCCTCCATCTCAAAGCTTACAATGGTGCATTGCCTCAGGGCGCAGAAACCCACCGATTCCCAAGCAAAGCTACAGGTTGAAATATTCGTGTTACTGTTGAGAAAGTGACTAACTCTAATAACTGGTTACAAATATTTTCACAAGTCAAATGGTGTTGATTCATTGCTCTCAACAAAGCTGAAGGAGATGTGAATTATTCGCTAATAGTTATTTTTAGATAATTTTGAGGAAAAAAAATCGCTGTGATTTTTAGCATTTATTCAAAAAGAATTCAAAGAATTTAATGACATCTCTATAACAAAACTTCCAACCCCGCTGCTTAAATTTGAACAAAACTTCTCAGCATTCTATTGAAAAAAAGAAAAAATAAGGTGAGTATTGATTCTTCGAAGGGAAAGTCAAACTGGAGTTCGTATTGCTAAGACGACTCTCTAAGATGGAGCTGGGAGGCCACTGAGGAAGCGGGCCTTACGCAGGTCTTAGTCCTGATAAAATCTGAACTTTGACCGCTTACTTTCTTAACACAGGCCTCCAGAACACCTGCCCAATGTTCCGGAAACCCAAGCTACTTGTTGGACCCCTACTCTAAAATAACTCATGCCAAAAAATCAAATAACTTATGACAGTCTATCCTTTATGGATAAATATTTATTTTCCTGCATCAAATTCAATTTAATTCCTGCCAGACAACTAACAACCTTGTGACTTTTGCCTTTATAAGCTCCTGACTTTCTTCCTCAGAACACTGTTAGTGATTTTACCAGAATCTGTGCATTCTGAATTGCAAATCTTAAGACCACAAATTATTCTTTGCAGAGAATTGTCCAACATTGCTGAATCTTATTCCATTTTAGCATTAAGTCAACATAGAACTATTACGTAGTTGTCTGTAGGAAGTAGAACAAAGAAAGGAAAAAATTGATCCAATCATGAAGAGATCCATTTCCAATAAAAATTGTGTTTGATAATAATAACTACCAAAACACATATTTGTGTTTTTATCCATTGTTTACCATTCACATTGTATGACTCAATCTAGCGACATGTTTTAACCCTTAGAGACTTATGAGCTCTGAGTTTATATGCATATTTTTTGTTGTAGAAAAAGATGATGCAAAGCATGTTTCACAGGGGTAAAGTTCTGTATATGGTAAAGGAATGAAAATATGAATCAAAGAGAGGGAAGAATGAGGCAACATTTAGAAGAGCTCATTCAAATATTTCTAAACAGATAATGATATCAAATCACTATGGTACATAGATTCCATTGGAAACTTTTTTAAAATTATATAACAGTCTTGCTTAGTGGCTCATTTGGTAAAGAATCTGCTTGCAATGCAAGAGACCCAAGTTCGATCCCTGAGTTGGGAAGATCCCCTGGAGAAGGGAATGGCAACCCACTACAGTATTCTTGCCTGGAAAATCCCATGGACAAAGGAGCCAGGCAGGCTACAGTCTGTGGGATCGCAAAGAGTTAGACATGACTGTGCGACTAACTTTCACTTGCTTTAAATGTCAATATTTTAAGAAAAGCTTGTTTCTGTATATTTTTAATGGATGATTACACATGGGTTTCACTGGAAACATTTTTTTATAGAGCAGTTTTTAAGTATTTGTATTTATTTATTTGGCTGCTCTGGGTCTTGGTTGCAGCATGCCGGATCTTCAATCTTCTTTGTGGAATGTGGGCTCTAGTTCCCTGACCAGGGATCGAACCTGGGACCCCTGCTTTGGGAGTATGGAGTCTTAGCCACTGGACCACAGGGGAAGTCCTGGAAACATGTTTTAAATTATATAAAGTTTATTGCAAAATATCAGTATTTATAATAGGGAACTGCCTTCTTTTTAAACTTAGGTTTTAGATGTAAACATAAAAATTATGCATTGCACATAGTTTTTTCAATTCTTTTTAAGTTTACAGAATAAACCAATGTTTGAAGGCCAAATGTCATGGCAGAACATCCTTCAGACTTTAGGAGAATATCTTTGGTATCTTCACTTTACCAACCAGTTTTTTATTTGGCTTGCTTTTTTAAATAATCGATTCCACTTAAATTATGGGCTATTCATTCATCTCTTTGGTTTTTGTTTTCTGTATTGGCAGGAGGAGGTAAGAGGGATGGGGAAGGTTGATGGAAAAGATAAAAGAGAATATTGGGTTGGTATCTCCACTGATAGTATTTCTTTGGGTTATTATACATATATAGTAGTATATATATCGCAGAAGGCAATGGCATCGCACTCCAGTACTTTTGCCTGGAAAATCCCATGGGCAGAGGAGCCTGGTGGGCTGCAGTCCATGGGATCACTAGAGTCCGACACGACTGAGCAACTTCACTTTCACTTTTCACTTTCATGCATTGGAGAAGGAAACGGCAACTCACTCCAGTGTTCTTGCCTGGAGAATCCCAGGGACGGGGGAGCCTGGTGGGCTGCCATCTATGGGGTCACACAGAGTTGAACACGACTGAAGCGACTTAGCAGCAGTAGCAGCAGTATATATATAACATATATATTATATATAGCCAACAATTCCAACCATCTTCTCATCTTTTATCTCTATTTACTTTATTGCATACTTTCAAAACAGTATAATGAAACAAATGTGTAAGGTAGTGCTACTACTAATAATATGAACCCTTATGGATTTACCACTCTGCTCATGAAAGAGAATGTTACTGTTCTGTTGGAGTCCTCTTCGCACCCCACCTTCATGCCGTTCTCCTGATCTTCCTTCTCCCAAAGTAAGCACAACTCTAAAGTCTGTGTATAGGATTCCATCATTCAGAAAAGAAAAATAGATTTCCACACATGCCTTAGAAACCTACAGTTCCATTTTGCCTGTTTCTGGACTTTCCATAAATGTTATCATATTGCATATATTCTTCTGCAATGTGAGTTTTTTCACTTGGCAATTTTTTTTGAAAGACGCATTTCTGTTGATACATATAGCTAAAGTTCATTCCTTTTCATTATGGTAAGGTATTATGTTAAGTATGGCAGAAATGGTCCATTCTTCTCTTGGTAAATTGTTTCTTATTGTTTTGTGACTACAAAGAAGATGCTATCATGAACATTTTTGTACATGTCTCATGTCTCACACATTAGAGTTATCTGGGGCTAAGTGTGTATGTGGTGTGTTTACACATCTCTGGGATTGCTAGGTAACAGAACATTTTATGTGTGTGTTCAACTTTACTAGATAATGCCAAATTATTTTCAAAATGTTTGGAATAATTTATATTCCCATCAACAGTATATAAGGATATAATTTGTGTGTATATATATCACAGTTGCCTCACCAACATGTTCTAAAATGCTTTATCAATTTGGGGGCTGTAAAATGGTATCTCTTCCAGGCTTAATTTCCACATTCCTAATTATAAATGAGATTGAGAGTGTTTTGGACTTCCGTGGTGGCTTAGACGGTAAAGCGTCTGTCTACAGTGCAGGAGACCTGGGTTCAATCCCTGGGTCGGGAAGATCCCCTGGAGAAGGAAATGGCAATCCACTCCAGTACTATTGCCTGGAAAATCCCATGGACAGAGGAGTCTGGTAGGCTACAGTCCATGGGGTCGCAACGAGTTGGACACGACTGAGCAACTTCACTTACTTTACATGCTTTCTCTTCTGTCAAATGCCTTTCCGTGCCTTTTGTTTATTTTTTCAGCTAGCTTTTGTCTTTCTGAAAATTAATTTCTAAGATATGTGTGTTATACATATGTTTGCTATCAAGTGCATATCGGAGAAGGCGATGGCACCCCACTCCAGCACTCTTGCCTGGAAAATCCTATGGACAGAGGAGCTTGGTGGGCCACAGTCCATGGGGTCGCTAAGAGTCGGACATGACTGAGTGACTTCACTTTCACTTTTCACTTTTCACTTTCAGGCATTGGAGAAGGAAATGGCAACCCACTCCAGTGTTCTTGCCTGGAGAATCCCAGGGACCGGGGAGCCTGGTGGGCTGCCGTCTATGGGGTCGCACAGAGTAGGACACAACTGAAGCGACTTAGCAGCAGCAAGTGCATATATGTGTTTTATACATACAATAAGTATATTATAAAACACATTTTTTCCTGGATAAATTCATTTGTTGGTTATATGTTCGGCATGTTTCTTTTCCCAGACCATAGCTTTCTTTCACATTCATTTTGCCCCTTTTGATAAACAGAATTTTTAAATTTTAATGGCACTGAGTTTGACAATACTTTCCTTCATGACTTGCAGTTTTTGTTCTTGTTTAGAAAATTCTTTCCTACATCGATTGATATTCTCCCATGTTTTCTGCTATAAGTTTTGAAGCTTTCCTTTGCATACCTAACTGGTTGCTCTGTGTGGTGTGAGGTACGGATCCCGTTATTTTCCTTACACCAACTACTGAATGGTCTACACTTTCTCCAACAATATGCAGTGCCAGCTCTGTTGTAGATAAAGTTTCCACTCATGCATGGGGCATCTTCTGGGCTCAGTTGTTTTCCATGGGTTTCATTTCTCAAAATCCCTCTCTTCTATAGCTTCCTTCCAACTGTGCCTCGATCAGTGTAGGGAAGTCGTGCCTTTATCTTTACCTTGTCTAACGATTCTTGGAGATATTTGCTTACTCTGTACCTGCATCACAGCATCGGTGCAAAGCAATCAAATAGGCGTACAGTTGGGATGGAGGCGTGAAAGTCATGTGCTCTTCTCCTCCCGTGAGAACACCAAAATCAACAGAATGGGAAAGACTGGAGATCTCCTCAGGAAACTCAGAGATACCAAGGGAATGTTTCATGCAAAGATGGGCACAATACATGACAGAAATGGTACCTAACAGAAGCAGAAGAGATTAAAAAGAGATGGCGAGAATACACAGAAAAATTGTACAAAAAAGGTTTTAATGACCTGGATAACCACGATGGTGTGTTCACTCACCTAGAGCCAGATATCCTGGAGGGTAAAGTCAAGTGGGCCTTAGGAAGCATTACCATGAACAAAGCTAGTGGAGGTGATGGAATTCCGGTTGAGCTGTTTCAAATCCTAAAAGATGATGCTGTGAAAGTGCTGCACCCAATATGCCAGCAAATTTGGAAAACTCAGCAGTGGCCACAGGACTGGAAAAGGTCAGTTTTTATTCCAATCTTAAACAAGGTCAATGCCAAAGAATGTTCAAACTACTGTGCAATTGTGCTCATTTCACATGCTAGCAAGGTAATGCTCAAAACCCTTCAAGCTGGGCTTCAACAGTACATGAACCAAGAACTTCCAGATGTTCAAGCTGGATTTAGAAAAGGCAGAGGAACCAGAGATCAAATTGCCAACATCCACTGGATCATAAAAAAGCAAGAGAATTCCAGAAAAACATCTGCTTCATTGACTATGCTAACGCCTTTGACTGTATGAATCACAATAAATTGTGGAAAATTCTTAAAGAGAATTTTCCAGACCACCTTATCTGCCTCCTGAGAAACCTGTATGCAGGTCAAGAAGCAACAGTTAGAGCTGGACATGGAACAACAGACTGGTTCCAAATTGGGAAAGGAGTACATAAACATTTGTATACTGTCACCCAGCTTACTTAACTTACATGCAGAGTACATCATGCAGAATGCCAGGCTGGATGAATCACAAGCTGGAATCAAGAGTTCTGGGAGAAATATCAACAACCTCAGGTATGCAGATGATACCACTTTAATGGCAGGAAGTGAAGAGGAACTAAAGACCCTTTCTATGAAGGTGAAAGAGGAAAGTGAAAATGCTGGCTAAAATGCAACATTAAAAAACTAAGATCATGATATCCAGTTCCATCACTTCATGGCAAATAGATGTGGAAAAAGTGGAAACAGTGAGAGACTCTATTTTCTTGGTCTCCAAAATCACAGAAGACAGTGACTGCAGCCATGAAATTAAAAGATGCTTGCTCCTTGGAAGAAAAGCTATGACAAACCTAGACAGTGTATTAAAAAGCAAAGATATCACTTTGCTGACAAAGATCCATCTAGTCAACCTATGATTTTTCCAGTAGTCATGTACGGATATGAGACTGTACCTTAAAGAAGGCTGAGCACCAAAGAATTAATTGATGCTTTTGAACTGTAGTGCTGGAAAGACTCTTGAGAGTCCCTTGGATGGCAAGGAGATCAAACCAGTCAATCCTAAAGGAAATCGAACCTGAATACTCATAGGAAAGACTGATGCTGAAGCTGAAGTTTCATACTTTGGCCACCTGATGGGGAGGACCAACTCATTGGAAAAAGACCCTGAGGCTCGGAGAAATTGAAGGCAGGTGGACAGGGGACAGCAAAGGATGAGATTGTTGAACGACATGACCGACTCAGCGCACATGAGTCTGAGCAAACTCCAGAAGATGGTCAGCGACAGGGAAGCCTAATGTGCTGCAGTTCACTGGGTCACACAGAGTAGGACACAAGTTGGTGACTGAACAACAACAATAATCAAATAGGATATTACACATAATGTGCTTAGTCAGATACCTGCCACAGAGGTAGCCCTTCAGTTCCGTTCAGTTCAGTTGCTCCGTTGTGTCCAACTCTTTGTGACCCCATGAATTGCAGCATGCCAGTAAACTGTAATTATCATCATCATGGTAGCTTGTAATCCTTAATTTATTTCTTTAGCATCACTGTAGCTAGATTGTCAAAAATTACTTGAACATCTTCTAAGAGGGGCCAGGCCATGTAGCATAAACTGCCTGCCTTATGCCACTCAAACAAATTAATGGAAAAGAAAAATTAAGTTATGAAAAACTATGTGCATATAGCATCAAGACCCTGATGCTGAGAAAGATTGAAGATGCGAAGAGAAGGGAATGACATAGGATTAGATGGGGTTGGATGGCATCACCAACTCAATGGGCATGATTTTGAGCAAGCACCAGGAGATGGTGAACCACAGGGAAGCCTGGTGTGTTGCAGTCCAAAGAGTTGCAAAGAGTCGGACACAACTGGGTAACTGAACAACAACATCATGACCACAGTGCCAGGCACAAAGTGTTCATTCAGTAAAAGTTTATTGTAGCTGGAAGATAGATTCTTAGCGTAGTAACACGTGGACTTTGGAGCCAAACTAACCTGAACTTGAATCTGGTCTCTCCGATTTACTAGGTATGGTACCTTGAGTAAGTTACCTCATATCTCCACACCTCAATTTCTTCATAGGTTTGCTGTAAGAGTTCAGCGCATTCCAAATGCTTAGCACAAGTTCCTGACACATGGTAAGCAACTGATAATCATTTTTCTTGTGTTGACTGTTGAAATGTCCAAGTTTAACTCTCCTTGGAGCAGCTGCCTGCTGTGCGACTTGCTGTTGGCACCTCTGCATTTCAGGGAGTCACCCAAGCACCACTGAGGTTGCCACTTATTTGGCCATGGGGCTGACCTTGTCTCCTTTCAGAATGTCTCCTGACAATACGAATTACTTATTTCTCCCAGAATTCTTAACTTGTGATAATTATTGTTTACCAAATGAAGGGAAAAAAATGATTTCCAGCTAGCATGACAGAAAACTTTTAATTGCAGAAAGGGGGAACATTGATAAATGTAATAATGTGATATTTCTAGTGAAGAAGAATGCTGAAGCAGGAGAAACCTGACCTCTAGTATCAGCCCTAGCGTGTGTGCTTGGGTATGTTAGCTAACTTCTCTGACTGTCTGCGTCTTCATTGGTAAAGTGCAAAGTTTTGCTAGATTATGAGGACGGTTTGAATGTATGTAAGTCACCTGGAACGGTTTCTTATGCATAGTAGGTCCTCAATCCATGGCAAATGAACACATTTGCTGATTCAAAGAGACTCAGACTCTAAGTTGGATAACAGAACAACCGCAAAAGGAACTTCTCCTTCTTCGGCATCATGGCTTCTGGAGCGTGGATTGCAAACTAGCAGTTTCATTTGGATCATGCAGGGCATTGAAACACTTTGAATCTGTGGTCGATATTTCTAAAACTGGCAGACATATTGACACTGTTGGGTATTTTCCACCCTCTTCAAGGTAAGTTTTCACAAGATGTCTCGGAAGAGGCAGTAGATATTGTCTTCTAGAAGTTAAACATCATTGTAATAATTCTCTAATTTATGATGAAAAACACTGACAGCTTCAGGAATCAGGACTCAAGTCTTTCATCAGCACTTTCTCTTCTAGGAGGAAATGCACATGGATGGCCAGATTGTAAACAGAGAATCTCTTGGTGAAGAGGGAATCAGAACAAGCGGGATGTTAAACAATCCCAGTGGCCAGTGACATCAGTCTAAGTGAACTCAACCACCCATACCCTCCACTCGGCAAGAGGCCATAGAGACAGGTATCTGCGTCTGTTCCTCTCTCGAGCAGACAGCCTTGGAGAATGCCATCAACTTTTATGCTCCTTGACTCTTCTTTATTTAGGCTCCATGCAGATATAGTTCAGTACAAGCCCTCTTATCTAACCAAACTGAGAAATGCTGTTGGGAAAATGTGTATTAAAAGTTCATTGAAAAAAAATGAGAAAATCATAAAAAAGAATGCACTTAGCATTTATTCTAAAACATTTAAAAGTCCCTTTCTTTGTGTGCCAGTTTTTTGATATAGGACAAATACCTTTTCTTAAAAACTGACCTCCTTTCCTTTGTGTAAAGCCTACTCCTAAGGCGTCACCTATAATCTCTAGTTTAAGTTTCTTTAAAGTAGAGCGACAACGTAAAGACAGCTACAAAGTAATTCGAGATTTTTACAGTTTTCATCAGTTTTCCCTTTATGAGTTATTCAATAGCAACTTTATATTTTTTAATTGGAGGATAGTTGCTTTACAACATTGTGTTGGTTTCTGCCATACATCAACATGTCCATCAATAGACGAATGGATACAGAAATTGTGATACATATACACAATGGAATATTACTCAGCTATAAAAAAAAAAGCTGCATTTGAATCAGTTCTAATGAGGTGGGTGAACCTAGAGCCTATTATACACAGTGCAGTAAGTCAGAAAGAGAAAGACAAATATTGTACATTAACACATATACATGGAATCTAGAAGGATGGTACTGATGAACCTACCTGCAGGGCAGAAATGGAGACACAACTTTATTTTAATAAAAACTTTCGTTAAATTCTTCCATAGCACCCAAATTAATTTTCATGACAATAACCCATTATTTTTTGTACTCATTATTTCATGGGTTAACATATATTTTAATTGAACTGCATAATTACAAAATAGCACAACTGGCACAAACAGGTTTGGAAACAAGCTCAACTAACTGACTCTAGGAAAGACTACAATATAACCAGTAGGCATATAAGAGACCAGACCACCAGCCAGAAGTACTCTTTGAGATCAGTATGTCTCACAGAGAAAACAATACATATTAAGTGAGGGTCAGTTAAAAAAACATATTTTATAAACATTTTTTTCATATTATGTCTTATGTACCTGGTTGGAGTTAAGCTCTTCTAAATATGGTCATAATCCTCTCTTGCCTGCCTCAGATAACACCCATTCTCTCTTGGCATCCAATGAATGATTATAAGTCAGGGAGATGTGGTATATATACAATGGAATAGTATTTAGCCATAAAAAAGAATGAAGTATCGCCATTTGCAGCAACATGGACGAACCTAGAGATTATCATATCAAACGAAGTCAGTCAGACAGAGGAGAAACATTATATGACATTTCTTATATGTGGAATCTATAAAAGTGATACAAATGACCTTATCTGTGAAACAGAAACAGACCCACAGACATAGAAAACATGCTTCTGGTCATCAACGGGGAGAGTGGGGAGACGCGGTAAATAAAGGGCTTGGGATTAACAGGTACCACTTCTTTCCAGGTGGCACAGTGGTAAAGAATCCACCTGCCGATGAAGGAGTTGCAAGAGATGCTGGTTCGATCCCTGAGTTAGGAAAATCCCCTGGAGAAGGAAATGGAAACTCCAGTATTCTTGCCTGAAAAATTCCGTAGACAGAGGAGCTGTAGACAGAGACAGTCTTTAGGGTGGTAAAGAGTCAGACAAGATAGCACACACACACACGTGTGTGTGTATGTATATATCTGAATCATTTTTGTGTTGAAGAAGACTCTTGAGAGTCCCTTGGACTGCAAGATCCAACCAGTCCATCCTAAAGGAGATCAGTCCTGGGTGTTCATTGGAAGGACTGAGGTTGAAGCTGAAACTCCAGTACTTTGGCCACCTGATGCGAAGACCTGACTCATTTGAAAAGACCCTGATGCTGGGAAAGATTGAAGGTGGGAGGAGAAGGGGACGACAGAGGATGAGATGGTTAGATGGCATCACCGACTCAATGGACATGGGTTTGGGTGGAATCCAGGAGTTGGTGATGGACAGGGAGGCCTGGCATGCTGCAGTTCATGGGGTCGCAAAGAGTCGGACACGACTGAGTGACTGAACTGAACTCAATCACTTTGCTGTCCACCAGAAATTAATACAGCATTATAAATCAACTATACTTCAAAAAAAAGTCAAGGAGATTTCCTTCTAGTTCATCACAAACTCACTTTGTAGCTCCAAGTTTGGAATTTGTTTGGCTATAGTCACTCCGTGCTGCTTCCAGGATCTGTTATAAGGATCAAATGAAACCGTATCTGTGAAAACACTTGGTAAGCTCAAAAGCCCTAATCTACTGGCTAAGTCATTAATTCTGTGTGTATTCATCACACCATCCTACTAGATTGTGGGTTCCTTGAGGATAGGAATAAAATCACAACTGCTCCGCATACAAAGCCAGCACAGTGTGAAGCTCACAGTGAGAACCATTGTGGGGACTGATTTGCACACATGCAGATCTTCCTTGCTGTTTTTATCTGCCAGGTACAAGCACACACTGGACACAACATCCCACCGACTCGGCCTGTCCCGTAAGTCCTGGGACCCTGGTGGCAGCTGAGAACGTAACAAATATTGCTGCATCTTGCTGGAGGAATCCGCTGGTGGCAGCTCCTGGAAGTGACTGGGACGACAATGGAGACTGACAAGGGAGTCTCCCTCATGGATGGTTTTGTCTGAAAGGAGTGGCAGTTTCACATAAAACCACAGCCCGGTTTTGGGGCCATTTTTTCTTTCCTCTCTTCCTAGTCTATAAAAATTCTCTTTTTGAAATCATTAAACACTTTTTTTTACAGGAAAAATTCCTGTTTTTTGAGGAAGGATACAACCTGCCATGACTAATTTTTTTCCCTGGTCGCTGGTAATGCCTGGTGACCAGCACTGGTGAAACAGCGCTGGTAATTCTGTTTTCTCTTCTCTTTCTTTCTTTCTTGATTGCTTGCTTGCAAAGGGGGAGGGTGAAGACAGAGAGGTATAAAGATGTGTTGATTATAGATTTAAAAGTATCTGAGTTCTTGACAATTTCAAACATACATACAAAATAGAGAAAACAGTATAATGCAACTATACAAATCCATAAGCAACTTTAACAATTAATGACTTATAGCTGGTCTTGTTTCATTTATTTTATCACCTATGTGCTCAGTCACTTCAGTTATGTCAGACTCTTTGCGACCATATGGACTGTGGCCCTCCAGGCTCCTCTGTCTGTGGAATTCTCCAGGCAAGAATACTGGAGTGGGTTGCCATGCCCTCCTCCAGGGGATCTTCCTGACCCAAGTATCAAACGGACATCTCCTTCGTCTCCTGCATTACAGGTGGATTCTTTACCACTGAGCCACCGGAGAAGCCCCATTTTACCACCTGCTACCCCGCATATTATTTTGAAATAAATCCTAGATATCAATTCATTTCATCTGTAAATATTTCAGCATGTATCTGGATATATACTGCTTTTTTAACAAAAAGCCCAAACCTGAATAATTTCATCATACTTCAAGCAATAAAAATTCCTCAATATCATAAAATATCCAATGTTCAAATTTTCAGTTGTCCCATAAATGTCATAAATAATATAATTATCTCTTTTTCCTCCTCTCCTCCTTCTTCCCTTTTTTTTTCTTTTTTTGCTAGCAACTAAAATATACGGAGTGCTTCCTAGACTCTTGATACTATTCTAAGCACTTGACATGTTTATTTTCTACAATGATCTTCGGCAAAATTGCTTAGCTTCAACAAGTGCCTGTATTATCATTTACAAAATGATGTTAATACCTCATACACAGGGAGATGATGAAATCTAAGAGATAACGGAGCTTAATTTATCTCTTTTTCTTCTTTTCCAATTTGTTTGAAAACTGTATCCAAAGAAGCCCCAGGCAAATGACTGGTGTCTTTTTTTTTGGTGGGGGTGGGGGTAGGGTTGCAGCAGGTTTTAGTTGTGACATGAGAACTCTTAGCTGTGGCACGTGGGATCTAGTTCCCTGACCAGGAATAGAACCTGGCACCCCTGCATTGGGAGCACGCAGTCTTGGCCATTGGCCCATCAGGGAAGTCCTGATTGGTGTCTTTTAAACCGTTTGAGTTTGAGAATCCAGCTCCATGTAGCACGTGCCCTTTCTCTCTCTCTCTCTTTCCCCCTCTCTCTCCTTGTTGAAATCATTCATTGAAGAAACCAGGTTGCTTGTCCCGTAGAGTTTTCTACCATATTAACCTGCGTGGGCTGCCATAACAAAGTATTCCAGACTGGGTGGCTTAAACAACAGAGATTTATTTTTCCGGTCCTGGGGACCAGAAGTCTCAGATCATGTTGCCAGCAGGGTTGGCTTCTGGCGAGAACTCTTCCAGACTTGTGGACAGCTTCCTTATTGTGGGTCACCATATGGCCTTTCCTCTGTGTGTGCACGCCGAAAGGAAGGGAGACATCACCGGTGTCTTTTCCTCTTATGAGGACACCAGTCCCAGTGGAGTAGGGCCCCACTCTTATGATCTCATTTAGCCTGAATTACCTCCTTATGGTTCTGCCTTCAAATGCAGCCACACTGGGGTTTAGGGCTTCAGTGTATGGTAACAGAGGGAGAAGGGAAGGAGGGGACTCAATTCACTCCGTTACACACACGGTCTGGACTTTGTTCACTGCATCCCCATGATGTCATTGAACATATTCTTCTGTCCTCTGTATTTTTGGTAGCTTTGTAACTAGGTCTAGATGCTTGACCAGATAAAGATTTAGTTTTTGATAAAATATAGTTTCAAAATAGAACTTTGTATCTCCATCTATAATACTACTTTATATACGTGAATCTCACATTTATTGGAAGTCTTATAGTTTAATTATCCAAACACAGAACTCAATTCCTCAAAGTAGCCAAAATACGGAGAAGGCGATGGCATCCCACTCCAGTACTCTTGCCTGGAAAATCCCATGGATGGAAAAGCCTGGTAGGCTACAGTCCATGGGGTCTCGAAGAGTCAGACACGACTGAGTGCCTTCACTTTCAATGTTCACTTTCATGCATTGGAGAAGGAAATGGCGACCCACTCCAGTGTTCTTGCCTGGAGAATCCCAGGGAAGGGAGCCTGGTGGGCTGCCGTCTATGGGGTCGCACAGAGTCGGACACGACTGAAGCGACTTAGCAGCAGCAGCCAAACTACAGAGTATATTTTCTTGTATAACCCTGTCACATTTTTCAATGGTAAAATCACAAAATACGATACTGAGCGCTCGTGTTTAATGAGCGCCATGCACCAGCAGGCCCTTTTGTTCTTCAGAACAAGCCTGTTGCGCAGGACTGTTATTTCCTAATTTTGTCAATGGAGAAAATAAGATGGTAGGAAATCTTATTAAACTGACTTTTAAAAACATCTCCTCAAATATTTCGTCAAAGGCTAAGTGAAGTCAATTCTCTTTGGGAAGAGCTTTCGATGGGAATTGGGTGGAGCGTTAAATTAGGAGACAATCTTCCTAGGAGGGAGAGAGCAGGTCATCAATAAGTATTCACCCAACTTAGTGGCATGAAGTCTCACCACAGCAGTTTGATTCCTGGTGAGACTGAAATACAAAATACGTGCAGAGAGACACATCCCCCAAACCCTTTTCTATGTTTGAGTTCCTACTGCCTGCTCATGTCTCCTTTTACTTTTAAGTATTTTCACCAATTTTTGGTAAAAATCCTTATCTGATTGGCCAGTAGCCCTTCGTGGTTATTAAGTTTAGTTTTTAGACGGTGATTACTGTATATGGGATTCTAAAATCCATTTTGTGGATTAACTCCATTAATTCTCACAACAACCCTCACAGGTGGGTACTATTATTCTCCCCATTTTGTAGATGAGAAAAATGAGGTCAGAGAAGAGGATGAACTTGCCCAAGGCCAGCCAGCCAGTGAGTGCCGGCGTCTAGATTTGGATTCAAGCCGGCTGGCTCCAGAGTGTGCTCTCCCACCCTCAGGGGCTTCACGTGCCCTTCGCACCCAGGGGCGCCCACTGCTCCTCAGGAGGCCCTGCAGCCACGAGGCCGCATCTGGCTCCCACGGCCCCCTCAGTCTGTAACCTCATGCTCCGTCACCCAGCATGGCTCCCGGCGGCCCCACACGAGAGCCACGCACATTCGGGAGGGCCTCTCAGGCATACCGGGGCCCTGCCATTCGCCAGTCTTCGTACTCCTCATAGCAGGGAAGCCTCTTTGGAAAAAGTCCTCTGGGTCGGAAAACTCAGAGCCAAGGACATGAATGACGTGGGATCGGAGAACGCAGCCCGGCTGGTGGACTGGAGGGCGGGGAGGGCGGGGCGGGAGGCCCAGCTAGTGATCCGCGCCGGTCCTTCCGTGTCCGGCCCGCCTCTCCTGCACACGCTCCCCGCCTTCCTCTGCCCGGCTCTGCGCTCAGGAGGCTGATCCCAGGGCACCGCATCAGCCTGCTCCCTGGCCAGCTGGCTTCGTAGCGGACCCAGCCATGAGGGCGCTGACGGGAGAATGAAGGGCGGGAGGAGAGCGGGAACAGCTGCTCTTCCCCTCTCTCTTCCTCCCCGCTCAGTCACACCGCAGTCCCTCCAGGCCTGTGGCTCATCAGCCCCTGCTCAGCCTCCCTTCCCCTGCCCCTTCCGAGCCTGGAAGGATGGGGACAGCTTCCCGCCGCTGCTGGTCTCTGGGTGCCTAAAGCCCTCACCTGTTCCCTTGACCCCTTTCATCCCTCGACAAGCAGTTCCTTCATTAAAGTCTTTTCGTTGTACCTTCTGGGTGAACTTGGTTTCATGCTGGAACTCTGATTTGGATACTAAAGTGATGCATGTGGGCTGAGCAAAGGGGGAGTCAAAAGACCTAGCGAGGGGCCGACTGTGGTGAGTTGGCTCGGCCGCTGGCCCTGAATCGAAGTGTCAGCTTCAGATACCCTCCAGACGTGGTGCTGGCTGGGCCCCACAGATGACTTTAACAGGCTTTATTTACCATCTACCCATTTTGGTAGCCTGGTAAATCCCTCCTCCTATTTGAGAGTGATGTTTCCAAGCCTCTAAAGGTCCTCCCGGTGGCTGCCCAGGCTGCTGTTTATTCTAGGACAGGGGTGGAGAACGCCTCAAAACTGCGTTTTGCTTCTGCTATGGCCCGAAACATTGCAATAGGTCCTTTCTCGTGTAGGAGTTAGATGCCCCAATGCCTCAGCTCTGACCCTGGTTCTTCCTCTTGCTAGCCATGTAGCCTTGAATAAATAGGTAATACCTCGAGGCCTCAGTTGTTCTCATCTGTAAAATGGGGGTAATAATGGAGTTAGAGCAAGAACTGAGTGACCTACTACATATAAGGCTTAGACCAGTGCCTGACAGCAGCGAATACTCAAAACATGTTAGTATCTCTACCCTTCTGTGGCCACAGGACCTTAACAGCTTGCTTCACCTTTCTGTGCTTCCCTCATTTCTCCATATACTGGGAAAACAATAGTGACCTCCTGGGTCAGTGATCTCCTGTGTGGAGATAAGGAAGAAAACGCCAATGAAAGTGTTCTGGAAACTGTAGCACATCATACGAATGCAAGGTCTTTTAAAAAATACATAATGATAATTATCACAACTTAAAAACTAGCAGAAGGCCCTAAGTAATGTTTCAAAAAGCTTTTGTACCAATATTCACAATGATAACAGAGGAGGAAAATTACTAATAAGGCCCATGAGAAAGTCTTAGATAAAAAACAAACCATTTTTTCAAAAAAGATCAAGAGAAGTTCTGAGAAGTGGATTCGGTTTCCTTCTGAGGCTAGCAACTTGAAAGTTGCTGCTGAAAAGTAATTTCTATCATTTTGTCTTATCCAAATTAACTGACCATTAAACCAGCCACGAGCAGTGACTAAAGGACACCGAATCGGGTGCATTGAAATGAGTAAGTCACCTCTGAAAACTGTCAGGCTCCCCTCCTCCAAGCATCCAGAGAAGGCCAGTGCCCTCTTCAGGGCAGCACACCTCCCTGCCCACTCCTGCCCACACCTGCCCACACCCAGGAGGGCGGACAGCCATAGTCCAGAGTCCACGGCCATGACTCTGGAAGACTAGACTCAAACTAGAATGCTTTTGTTTTCCTGCCATTCATTCCTTCCCTTCCCTTCATAATAATAAAGGCATGGACTTTGTGGTGAGGGTGTTAACCTCATGAAACTCAAAGGATGGGCTGTGGGCCAGCAGGATCAGCGTTACCTGCAGCCGGTTAGAAATGCAGAAACTTGGGTCCACCCCAGACACACTGAAGCAGAATCTGTATTTTAGCATACTACTAGTTGATTAATATGCCCGTTAAAATTTGAGAAACACTGTTTTCATCTTTCTGAACCTCACATTGGGTTGGCCAAAAAGTTCGTTTGGGTTTTTCCAGTAACGTCTTATGGAAAATCCAAATGAACTTTTTGGCCAATCCTTGCCTATCCCGCAAGGTTATTGTGAGGATTAAAAATGAAAAAGTGAAGTCACTCAGTCGCATCTGATTCTTTGCGACCCCATGGACTATAGCCTACCACGCTCTTCCATCCGTGGGATTTTCCAGGCAAGAGTACTGGATTGCCATTTCCTTCTCCAGGGGATCTTCCCGACCCAGGGATCGAACCCAGGTCTCCCACATTGTAGAGAGACGCTTTACCGTCTGAGCCAATGTATTCAAAGTGCTTGGCAAGTAGTAGGTGCTAACTATGTTATCATCATATTCCTTCACCTAGCGCCTGGCCCTGCCGTGCCTCTGTGCCTACTCCCTCTCCTTGGCCCAGGCTTCTGAACACTGACCTTAACTTGCTTCCTTAGACACTGGCACTTGGCTGGTGCCCCAAACTGACTTCAGCTCTTTCCTCAGAGTCCCTGGCAGGCTCACTGGGGGCTATTGCTATACTTCTCTTACTCCCCACTGACCCAGACTCTCCGCAAGTCCCACCTCTCTTGGCCTGTCCTTGCTTGTGGACACCAAACACTCTACAGCAGCATTTATTTTTAGTCATGTTGCCATTTGCTCAAAATGGCCTTGGAACTGCTCCTTGGTATTTGCCTTCACGGTGCTGGGCCCAGCATAAGCACTTAACTAAATCTGTATTAGGAGAGTGAAGGAAGAACAGGGCTTTGCTTCACACTAAGCCACAGTATTGGTTTGTATCTTTGGGTGGATTGGGTCTCTCTGCTTTTCCTTTTTCTCACTTTTCTTAATCATCCAAAAGTGTGATGCACAAGGCTGAGATTGCATGTCGACCCAGGAAGAAAGGGCCAACGAGAATGCCCGAACTATTAGGATTCTAGACCCTGAGCCTCTTTGCATGGGAGCCCCACCCTGTGGCTTCTCAGGGTCCAGCCCTGCTCACTGGGATTCCACACTGATGCTTGAGGCCAAAATACCAGATGGCGATAAAGTGCTCTGGTCCTGGCCTGGGCTTCTCTACCTAGGCCTTCACAGGCTGATGGTGTCCTGTCCAACCGTCTCCACCAGGCAGTGCTTCCTGCCTACTTCAAGTCCTATGGATAAAAGCGCCTGCCTGCGGCCTTCTCTGGATGCCCTCTTTGGACAACCGCTGTTGCATGAGGGGTCCCACCCAGACAATTTTGAGATGCATCACCCCCCATTCTCGCCCCAAGCAGCCAATGACTGATGGATGCAGGGGCGTACGGCCCCCTAGTTTCAAGGCAGAACAACTCTGCGGCGCACCTTACATGGTGGAGTGCCCATGGGTCAGGCCAAGGCTCGAAGTTTCCTGAGATCACGTCCTGCTTCCCTTACTCCCTTACGGGCTTCTTTCCAGGGAATCCCTCAATAAGCTATATGCATCTAAGACTGTTTCAGGTTCTGCTTCCAGGAAACTTGGCCGAAGACAGTGTTCTTGGGAAGCCCAATATATATAACAAATAGAAGAACTGTTTCATTTGTATCTGGGTGGAGGGCAAGGAATGGTTACCGGCTGGTTCTCCTGAATTTATGGTGACCTGCGATGAAACTCTCCAGAGAACAGTCTAAAAATCATACAACAAATTGAAAGTGAAAGTTGTTCAGTCATGTCCAGCTTTTTGTGACCCCCCATGAACTATACCGTCCATGGAATTCTCCAGGCCAGAATACTGGAATGGGTAGCCTTTTCCTTCTCCAGGGGATCTTCCCAACCGAGGGATCGAACCCAGGTCTCCTGCATTGCAGGCAGATTCTCTACCATCTGAGCCACCAGGGAAGCCCAATAATACTGGAGTGGGTAGCCTATCCCTTCTCCAGGGGATCTTCCCAACCCAGGAATCAAACAGGGGTCTCCTGCATTGCAGGCAGATTCTTTACCAACTGAGCTATCAGGGAAGCCCACAACAAATTGAGGGGAGAACACAAGATTACTGGTCCAGATACACTCCTCAGGGAAGATTTATGTCATATTTTAGATTCCACATATAAGTGATATTTTACGGTATTTGTCTTTGTCTGACTTGTCTCATTCAGTATGATAATCTCTAGGCCCATACACGTTCTTGCGAATGGCATTACTTCATTTTTTATGGCTAAATGATATATATATATATATATACACACACACACCACATCTTATTTACTCATTCATCTGTCAGTGAACATTCAGCTTGTTTCCATGTTATGGCTGTTGCAAATCGTGCCCCTATTGGCAGATCGGGTGGCATGAAACCTTTTAAATTATAGTTTTCTGAAAATATATGCCCAGAAATGAGACTGGTGGATCATACGGCAACTCCATTTTTAGTGTTTTGAGGAACCTTCAAACTGTTTTTCATAATGGCTGCACCAATTTACATTCCCATCAACAGTGTAGGAAGGTTCCATTTTCTCTATACTTTCACCAGCATTTGTTATTTGTAGACTTGTTAATGATGGCCATACTGACCAGTGTGAGGTAGGAGCTCATTGTAGTTTTGATTTGCATTTCTCTCATAATTAGCAATGTTGAATATCTTTTCATGTGCCTATTGGCCATCTGTATGCCTTCTTTGGAAAAATATCTATTTAGGTATTCTGCCCATTTTTTGACTGGCTTGTTTTTTTGTTATTGGTTGTATGAGCTGTTTGAATACTTTGTAAATTCAGCCCTTGTCAGTTGCATCATTTGCAAATATCTTCTCCCATTCTGTAAGCTGTGCTTTTTCTTTGTTACGGTTTCCTTTGCTGTAGAAAAGCATGTAACTGTGATTAGGTCCCATTTGTTCATTTTTGCTTTTATTTCTATCGCCTTGGGAGACTGGCCTAAGAAGACATTCTTGTTGCTATTCAGTTGCTAAGTCATGTCTGACTCTGCAACTCTATGGACTACAGCACACCAGGCTTCTCTGCTCTTCACTATCTCCCTGGGCTTGTTCAAACTCATGCCTATTGAGTCAGTGATGCCATCCAACCATTGCATCTTCTGTCGTCCCCTTCTCTTGTCCTCAGTCTTTCCCAGCATCAGGGTCTTTTCCAATGAATCAGCTCTTCTCATCAGGTGGCCAAAGTATTGGAGCTTCAGCTTCAGCATCAGTCCTTTCAATGAATGTTCAGGGTTGATTTCCTGTAGGATCAACTGGTTTGATCTCCTTGCAGTCAAGGAACTCTCAAGAGTCTTCTCCAACACAGCAGTTTGAAAGCATCAATTCTTTGGCACTCAGACTTCATTACGGTCCAACTCTCACATCCATGCATGACTACTGGACAAGCCATAGCTTTGACTATACTGGCCTTTGTTGGCAAACTGATGTCTCTGCTTTTTAATATGCTGTCCAGATTTGCCATAGCTTTTCTTCCAAGGAGCAAGCATCTTTTAATTTTGTGGCTACAGTCACCATCCCCATTGATTTTGGAGCCTAAGAATATGAAATCTGACAGTTTCCACTTTCCCCCATCTATTTGCTGTGAAGTGATAG